>NC_137090.1:21043185-21497048 GCF_951640355.1 Cnephaeus nilssonii
TCCTGTTACCTCTTTGTTTTGTTGTCTTGGACATGTATGTGAGCCTTGATTTTCACATGTGAAAATTAGGAATAACAACAACCTACCTTTCTGGTTCTTTGTAAGGAATAAATGAAAAATGTACATTAAATGTTTGACTACTAAGTGCTCAATAAATGGTAACTATCATTGGTCTGATATGATTTTGCTCATTTTCTTAAAAAGTAACTTTACTGTGTCACTGATATAGCTGCCCTGTACTGAAATACTTTGCCCTGTACTCACCAATATCTTGCTTGTACTACAAATGTCTTTTTGCTTTTTTTCTGAATTGTAATATTTTGAATTTCTAACATACTCAAGAAGGTTAGGAGATTCCCTTAATGGATGAAATATGGGCTGTTCTCTTATTACCATATTTATTCCTGTAGCACATAAGTTTTGAATATATATAGTTGTGAGAAAGTTGTACTTCATTTGGTATCATTCAAATTTTGATGAACTTGCATTTTAGGAGATGTTAATTAGTCCCTTTAAAAAATGCTCACCTGACGATATGTTTTATTGATTTGAGAGAGAGAGAGAGAGAGAGAGAGAGAAACATCTATGTAAGAAACATTCATTGGTTGCCTCCCATATACCCCTGAGGGGGGATCAAACCCACACCTAGGTTTGTGCCCTGACTGGGAATCGAACCCGCAAACTTCTGATGCAGGAGACAATGCTCCAACCCAGTCACCCAGCGGGGGCAATTAGTCCCTTTATAAAACCTCTGTAAATACATTTTATTGAAACATACATCATGCATTTATGTACTGTTTTTGCAAAGACTTTAACATTATTTTATTTTTTCCATCACCATTTATACCCTCTATGCCCTCTTCCACCTCCACCTCCACCCCCCCACCCCTACTCCCACCCCCACTCCCGCAATCCTCACACTGTTGTCTATGTCCATGAGTTCTCAATTTCTTTTTTGTGGGCATGTTTCCCTACATGCCCACCCCCCACCCCCACCCCGAGGCTTTTTTATTAAAAATTTTTCAATTACAATTGACATTCAATAGTATATTGTTTTGGGTGCATTTTCCCTTTTGGGAGTATGCCCACGCCTTTCCCATCTTCTTCTTCTTCCTCCCAAGGCGCACCTAAGCACTAACCACTGAAAAACACCACCCAGGGTTCCAAGGACAGCTTTTGAAACCTGGTCAGAGAGGAGAATAGTGGCCTATAGTTAATGGTGAAGTGACAACTTTTCAGTTGTGTTGGTTAATCCGTGTGTGTGTGTGTGTGTGTGTGTGTGTGTGTGTGTAATTTTAGAGAGGAAGGGAGATAGGGAGAGATATAAACATCAATGATGAGAGGTAATCCTTGATTGGCTGCCTCCTGCATGCCCCGCACTGGATCCAGCCCACAACCTGGGCATATTCCCTGACTGGTTATGGGAACCATGACCTCCTGGTTCATAGGTCGAGGCTCAATCTCTGAGCCACCCAGCTGGTCTGCGTTGGTTAATTCTAACAGCAGAAACGGTTGACAAGCCCAAGAAACAAACTTCTTGTGTTGATTTTGTGACATTGACACTATTTTCAAAATTGGAACGTTCTATAACAGAAAAGATGTCCCCCGAGTACCTTTTCTGAAAAGTAGTCCTATCTCTGTTTAACTTTTCAGATCTTGTGGTTTCCCAAGGAATCCACACCGAATTGAAAGTGAGCTTAATTCCTCTGGAAACCAATCATTCATTCACCCATCCAGCATATCCAACAAATAGGGACGACCCACTTTGAAGGGCTTTGCTGGGCTCTGCGTGTACTATGGTTTTCTAAAGTTCCTCGTGTCCACTTGGAGGAAAGGGAAGAAAATAAACGTGTAAAAACATTCAAATGCATTTTATGAAGGAAATGAACAGCGTAGGGGACCTAAGTTTTGGACACAACGAAACTAGAAGCTCTGCAACTCGGCGCCTTGAACAGCTTATTTCGGGCCGAGCTAGGCGCGAATGGATCGCGGAGCGCCGCACTCGCGGAGGGTCCCAGCCGCCGGCAAAGGGTCCCATCGCGTCAGGTGCGGACGTGACCGGGAAAAGGGTGTCGCCTGGCTCCTCTGCGCACAAGGGGGCAGGAGGAGGCCCTTGCAGACCTTGGGGATGGATGGCTTCGCACCCGAGGCGCAGCGCACACCGGCGGGCGGCGGGGGCCACGCGGCCGCGGGGGGGAGGAGCTTTCCCGCCTCTCGAGACACGTCATCGGGCAGCTCCCCGGCCGGTGCTCCCGGTCGCACGCGCGGAAGTAAACACCGCTACGTCATCAGGGTGCGCCTGCGCCTTCCCCTCCGGTCTCCCCGCTGCGGTGGACGGGCTCAGCTCCGCTCGGGGCCAGGTCTATGTCCCGGTTTCCCACCGTCGCGGGCAGGGCGCCAAGGCGGCAAGAGGAGGGAGAGCGGCCCAGAGACCCCCAGGAAGAGCGGCCTTCGGCTGTTTCCATCGCGGATAGAGGTGCGATTCTCGGGACGCTGCCCTGGCCAGCGAGAGTTACGGCTGGGGCTTTCGGGGGGCGTAAAAGTCTGCCTGGGGCTGGCAGAGAAGAGTGGGCGGGAGGCCGCAGCCTGCTGCTCGCCCTCCGAGCCAGAAGCGAACTTTGCGTCCAATGGGAGCACTTGGGTCTAGAGGGGGGCGGTCCCAGACCCAAGTTGAGTGAAAACCCTCTGGGGGCCAAAAAAGTGAACCCCGAAGCCCAGACGCGCTCTCCTGTTAACCAGGCGCATAAAGCCTTTGTTCTCTACCCATCTACCCCCGCCCCCCTCCTCCTCCGCCTTCGTCGGGTCGCCAGCCTGCCTTTGGGTACTGTATAGAGAGGGAGCCAGTTTCTAGGAGCCAGTTTCCATGGTTACCCACCACTTGGCCTTCTGGGATATGTCACTCTGAACAGGGACCTAACTTGAACCATGAATCAGAAGCAGACACAGGTGGCTCTTAATTCAGCTGACAGTTTTCTGCTGGGTTCCAGTTTTTGTTCTATTTTTTAATAAAATTGGGTTTTGTATAGGTATACTTGCATATACGTTGCCTTGTACTAGGCTAACTTTGAGCCATGCATTAGCAGATGCTCAACTTGTTAGATTTCGC
The DNA here is from genome assembly GCF_951640355.1 of Cnephaeus nilssonii. NCBI lineage: Eukaryota > Metazoa > Chordata > Mammalia > Chiroptera > Vespertilionidae > Cnephaeus > Cnephaeus nilssonii. Next base: position 21,046,292 of record NC_137090.1, read on the forward strand.
AAAAAAGTTGTTCTGGGCTTATAAACCTTCACTTACAAATTAGACTTAGGTGATTTAATTGATAAGTCATTGGTTGATGTTTTCCAACCCGAAAATTTTATTGTTTTTTTCTTTTCAGTTCTGGAAAATTGAGTCAAAGATACCTTTACAGACCTTTTAATTGCACAGTTGTTTTTCTCTCATTACAGAAGACAAAGGATGCACATCACAGGAGGGAGGAACTACTCCAACTTTTCCTATTCAAAAACAAAGAAAAAAGCTTATTCAAGCTGTGAGGGACAATTCGTTCCTTATTGTTACTGGAAATACAGGAAGTGGTAAAACAACTCAACTTCCAAAATATCTATATGAAGCAGGTAATGATATTCTGGGATAATTTTGGGAGGTTTAAAAATATACCCTCTTGCGCTAGCTGATTTGGCTCAGTGACTAGAGCATCGGCTTGCAGACTGAAGGGTCCCGGGTTTGATTTTGGTCAAGGGCATATGCCCAGGTTGTATGCTCGATCCCCAGTGGGGGGCATGCAGGAAGCAGCCGATCAGTGATTCTCTCTCATCATCGATGCTTCTATCTTCTCTCCCTCTCCCTTCCTCTCTGAAATCAATTAAAATATATTTTTTAAAATCCTCTATACCACAAATGCCCACTATTGGTTTTACAGACCCAATTCTTCTCTTGGTCTGTCCCTACATCTTCCCTGCTTCTCTGTGGTTTTATTTCAGATTCAGAGATTAGTTGAGATGGCAACTTTTCCATTTTTAATTACCATAATAATCCTAAGTAAAATTATAGGTATATACTGATTCTCTGCTATAGAATAAGGTTGTCTTGCAGTAGACTATTAACCATTGGGTATTGAAATCATTTTTGGAGAGAGGGATATATTAATATCTGTTGCTGACATTAGTATTTCTTGGTTCTTTCTCCAGAGCATTATCAGGTATTTATTTCCTGACTGTGCTAACACCAGCTAACAAATTACCCTTAAAGTGTCTTTTACTTTATTATGCTAAAACTTCCTAGCATAAGGTTAATATAGAATAAAATTATATTGGATATTATTCATATAAACAAATAAAAACTTCTTAGCTTATATATTAACTTACTCTCATGCATCAAACCTAAGATGCCTTTGATTAAGACATACCACTATTTTTTACTATTAACTATTAATGGAGGAAAACTCATCAATTGTCAGATGTATCTCCTTTTCAAAGATATTTTAAATAGTAAAAAAAAAAAGTGCCTATAGAATCTATATAAAGTGATACATTTAAACTTCTGTGACAAAGATAAATCTACTTTAGGAAGTATGTGGAATTTTATTGATTTCTAGAGATTAAAAATGTTTGGCTTATTTTTTAAAAGATGTTTTTATTGATTTCAGAGTGGAAGGAAGAGGGAGAGAGAGATCAGCTGCCTCCTGCACATCCTTCACTGGGATCGAGCCCACAGTGCCCTGACCGGGAATTGCACCGTGACCTCCTGGTTCATAGGTCGATGCTCAACCTCTGAGCCACACACTGGGTTTGGCTTACTCTTTAGACTAAATCTTTATATTGGATTTTTCTTTTTAAATTGATTTCAGTGAGGAAGGGGGAGATAGAAACATCAGTGCTGAGAGAAAATCATTGATTGGCTGCCTCCTGCCTCCCCCTTCTGGGGATTAAGCCTGCAACCTAGGCATGTGCCCTTGACCAGAATCAAACCTGGGACACTTCAGTCCGCAGGCCAATGCTCTATCCACTGAGCCAAACCAGCTAGGGCTTTTAAAAAATCAGGCCTAATTAATATATGTACATTTTGAATGATTATTAATATGTATTCTTATTTTTAATAAATTTCCATGATACAAATGTAATACTATAGTATGTTATTAATTTGCAGAGTTTTGGAAATACTTGAATAGTTTGTATTGATTGACCAGAAATAATTTAGCTCTAATAAGAAGCAACTGTTGACATTATTGTGTATTTTTACTCTGGTTTTGATAGGGTTTTCACAACATGGTATGATCGGTGTGACTCAACCACGAAAAGTAGCTGCCATATCAGTTGCTCAGAGGGTTGCTGAAGAAATGAAATGCACTTTGGGATCCAAAGTAGGATATCAAGTTCGTTTTGATGATTGCAGCTCTAAGGTACAAAAGTTTTGTTGGTATTTGTTTAAGTACTGTAAACTTATAGAAAGAGTGAAGAAAATTATGAAATATTTTAAATTTGAAATTCTATTTATATATATATATTTTTTTTTAAATATATTTTTTATTGATTTTTTACAGAGAGGAAGGGAGAGGGATAGAGAGCTAGAAACATCGATGAGAGAGAAACATCGACCAGCTGCCTCCTGCACACCCCCTACTGGGGATGTGCCCGCAACCAATGTACATGCCCTTGACCGGAATCGAACCTGGGACCTTTCAGTCCGCAGACCGACGCTCTATCCACTGAGCCAAACCGGTTTCAGCACTATTTATATTTTTAATGAAACAAAATCTCAGATTAGAATTAATTTTTGTTGCCCATTGTTAATGCTTTGGAATGTCTGTTTAATCCATTTTCTCCGTTCTCAATTGGTTTCTAAGTGACAGTTACGTTTCTTTTTTTCTAAATATATTTTTATTGATTTCAGAGAGGAAAGGAGTGGGGGAGAGAGGTAGAAACATCAGTGATGAGAGAGAATCATTGATTGGCTGCCTCCTGCACGTCCCCTATTGGGGATCGAATCCACAAAACCGGCATGTGCCCTTGACCAGAATCGAACCTGGGACCCTTCAGTCCAAAGGCTGACACTCTATCCACTGAGCCATACCTGCTAGGGCATGTTTCTTTTTCTTATAATTCTCTTATTTTATTTTTTAACTGCAAGGATCCTACATGTAACTTAAATTTGTATTCTTTTAAAAATGTTTTATTATAAAATATACATAACATAAAAATTTACCATTTTAAACATTTTTAGGTGTGCCATTCACTGGCATTAAGTACTTTCACAATGTGTCACCATCACTATTCTTCAAAACTTAGTCATTATCCCAGTAGAAACTCTGTATCTGTTAAATAGTAACCCCCCATCCCCTCTTCTCCCCAGCCCCTGGTAACTACTATTTTACTTTCTGTTTCTATGCATTTGCCTATCTCGTAAATGGAATCATACAATATTTTGTCCTTTGTGTTTGGCTTATTTCATTTGGCCTAATGTTTTTAAGGTTCATCTATGTTGTATGCTTGTATTCTTGAAATCAGTGAAAAACTGACAACTAAATTAACAAAGTCAGAAAGTATTTTGTACTGAGCATCTTCTATATTCATGGCACTAACAAGTTTAAAATTGTTTTCTTTTTAATAGTTAATAGTTACAATTTACATTCTCTTGGGATTTCTTAATTTTATACCAGATACAAAATAATCCCTGATTTACGTACGTTTCCTAATGGGAATGGTCATCAATTATGGCATAGAGTGACTCTCTAAAATATTGTCTTTGCCTTCCTAGTAGCCACTGCTACTGTCTTTCTTTTCCCTTCCATTGTTTTATGTATATCACTACTGTTAATTCCTAGCCGTGTTTAAAACTTTGTGTTTTAAACATTAGGAAACAGCAATCAAATATATGACTGATGGATGTTTATTGAAACATATTCTGGGAGATCCAAATCTTACCAAATTCAGTGTCATTATTTTGGATGAAGCCCATGAGAGAACTCTAACTACAGTAAGTATTTTAATATATTGATTATCTGTTAGACAGTTTACTTTGGGGTAGCTTTTTACTGTATAGAGGATTACCTCCTCTAATATTTTAATCGATTGAAATAGGGATTCTTTGGTTAGGAAAACAAAATATTTAAAAAGGGGTTGTTATGTATACTTGTGACTTATTAGAAATTTACTTTTCTTTCAGGACATCTTGTTTGGTTTATTGAAGAAGCTATTTCAGGAGAAATCTCCTAGCAGGAAGGAACATTTAAAGGTCGTGGTGATGTCAGCAACTATGGAATTAGCCAAGCTCTCTGCATTCTTTGGAAATTGTCCAATATTTGATATACCTGGAAGGCTTTATCCAGTCAGAGAAAAATTCTGCAATTTGATCGGCCCACGAGACAAAGAAAATACTGCATATATTCAAGCGGTATTACTTTGCATCTTTTTTATATCTGTGATTCTAGTTGATTGTATAGTTTGATAATTTATTTGTTCCCCATTATTATCATTGAAAAATATATATATATTTGTATTGACTTCCGAGAGGAAGGGAGAGAGATAGAAACGTCAATGATGAGAGAGAATCATTAATCAGCTACCTTCTGCACACCCCACACTGGGGATCGAGCCTGCAACCTGGGCATGTGCCCTGACCAGGAATTGAACCATGATTTCCTGGTTCATAGGTCAGTGCTCAACCACGGAGCCATGCTGGCCGGGCTATTATTATTATTATTATTATTTTAAATATATTTTTATTGATTTTTTACAGAGAGGAAGGGAGAGGGATAGAGTTAGAAACATTGAAGAGAGAGACACACTGATCAATTGCCTCCTGCACACCTCCTACTGGGGATGTGCCCGCAATCAAGGTACATGCTCTTGCCCGGAATTGAACCTGGGACCTTTCAGTCCGAAGGCCAGTGCTCTGTCCACTGAGCCAAACTGGTTAGGGCAGGCTATTATTATTTTTTATTGATTTTTAGAGAGAGGGAAATCAAGAGAGAGAGCAACATGGATGTGAGAGGGAAACACCTGCCTCCTGACTGGGAATTGAACCCCCAATCTTTTGGTGTATGGGACAGTGCTCCAACCAACCCAGCCACCTGGCCAGGCAGTTTCGTATTATTCTGATGGGCTCTCCTAAGACTTTTGAGAACCAAATTTAATTTTCTGTGGAACAAGTGGAGGTGGGGGTAGAGGGCTGTATTTCCACTAGTATGTTATGTTTGTGTTTCTTGCTTTAGATTGTGAAAGTGACCATGGATATCCATTTGAACGAAATGGCTGGCGACATCTTGGTTTTTCTGACTGGTGAGCATTCAGTATCAGGTTTAAGATTACTGTTTATGAGAGGGCACATGGCACCACGATAAAGTGCTATCTTTGCTGGGAAATCTGGGTACTGCTCAGGTTGCTGCAGCTTTTTATGACAATTTAAATAGTTATAGGTTTTATATCTTCTGTAAGATAATTCTACACTGCCATTAAAAATGCCAGTCTCATTAGTGAACATGTAAAACATACCGACCTTTTAGTAGAAAGATATTAAATGGTAAAGTATTAATATTTTTATTAGTCTATCTCATATAGAAGTATTACCACACTAAACAGTCCTGAATCTGAATGATTAATTTCATTATTTCAAAAGATATCCTACCAGCTCCTTTCTCCTTTAAGTGGCTGGGTGATACTATATGATAGCAGTATATAAGGTGTGGAATCCATGTCTCATAGATGAGCCTTTTTTGTAGGACAAAAATCCCAGATTAACGTGATTCTTCAAGTAATAGCATCCTATTAACGGAAATGAGTCATTTCATCACTCGCCTCCTACTTTGCCTTGTACTGATGTCAGAAGTGAGACATTGCAACAATCACTTTGCCATTTTAAGATCACTTAAGAATTTTGAAACACACCTAAATGCAGTATCTCCTGGACTAGAATCCCTTATGTTAATGATTAACCTTACTGAATCTTCCTCAAAAATCATATTAAATAACATGAAAGGCTAGAAGATTATAAACATTTTTATTTCTTTAGAGAGTTAAATTACTTGGAAACTGGTGTTTCTTTTATTTTTTATTTTACTGTTGAGATTTGGTAGAACTTATATGTTCATCTCCTTTAGATCAAATGAGAAATTTAAAATAACTATTATGCAAAACTGATTTTAATTTAGAAGGCCTTTTTTTCACTCTTAAATTAATTTTGCTATTCAGTTGCTGATGATGTTTTCTCTCCTCATTTCAGGTCAATTTGAAATAGAAAAAAGTTGTGAATTACTTTTTCAGATGGCAGAGTCTGTTGATTATGATTATGATGTTCAAGATACCACTCTAGATGGCTTATTAATATTGCCATGTTATGGATCTATGACAACAGGTAATTCCTCATTAGTATAGGACATTTGACTGATTTTTAAAAAAACATTTTATTGAAAAATCACATATGTGCAGAAAAGTGCACACACAAGTCCTAAATGTTTATTTTTAGGTCAATGAATTTCACAAACTGCGCTCATGTTCTGTTTGTAACTAACACCCAGAACATGAAACAGAACATAAAGAGAACCAGCATCCCTTGAGAGAAGTGATTTTTTTCTTGAAGTCTTTTCCAAGGGTCTTCCACATGCCCCTTAGCATTATTAAGAGTGACCTACATCTTCTCCCACCGGAACAAAATATTGTTGGTAATTTTTCAAAATAAGGACTATAATTTTTTTTTTTAATTGATTTTTTACAGAGAGGAAGAGAGAGGGATAGAGAGTTAGAAACATCGATGAGAGAGAAACATCGATCAGCTGCCTCTTGCACAACCCCTACTGGGGATGTGCCCGCAACCAAGGTACATGCCCTTGACCGGAATCGAACCTGGGACCCTTGAGTCCGCAGGCCGACGCTCTATCCACTGAGCCAAACCGGTTTTGGCAGGACTATAATTTTTTGATAGTGGCACCGTAAGTCAAGCTTTATTCGCCACGGCCACAGAGCTTCTACAAATCTTACGTATCCAGATATATCTGAGACTAAACACAGTGGGGTTTCTTATTTTTTACTTTTACTTTTTTTAGAGAGAGAGAAACATTGATTTGTTGTTCCACTTATTCATTCCTTCATTGGTTGATTCTTGTATGTGCCATGACCAGGGATCGAACCAGCAACCTTGGTGATGATGCTCTAACTGAGCTACCTGGCCAGGGCAACACTGGATTTTTTTTTTTTTTTTAGTATATATTTCTTTATTGATTTCAGAGAGGAAGGGAGAGGGAAAGAGAGAGAGAGAGAGAGAGAGAGAGAGAGAGAGAGAGAGAGAGAGCGAAACATCAATGATGAGAGAAAATCATTGATCGGCTGCCTCCAGCACATCCCCTACTGGGGATCAAGCCCACAACTCAGGCATGTGCCCTTGGCTGGAATCGAACCTGGGACCCTTCAGTCTGCAGGCCAATGCTCAATCCACTGAGCCAAACCAGCTAGGGCTGGATTTTTTTTTTATTTTAAGTATATTTTATTGATTTTTTACAGAGAGGAAAGGAGAGGGATAGAGAGTTAGAAACATCGATGAGAGAGAAACATCGATTCAGCTGCCTCTTGCACACTTCCTACTGGGGATGTGCCCGCAACCAAGGTACATGCCCTTGACCAGAATCGAACTTGGGACCCTTCAGTCCGCAGGCCAACGCTCTATCCACTGAGCCAAACTGGTTAGGACGCAACACTGGATTTTTTAAGTATTCACATATTAACCTACTTTTCAAGAATGATGTAAATTCAAAGAACATGTGCAAACTCTTATTCTGATACTTGTTCATGATAAATGTTGTTAAATGAGGTTTAGAGTTTTTTTGTAAAACTATTTTATTAGAGATTTGATTTTGTAAAACTAAAGGGAAATTAACTATAACTGCCTGGAGTTTGATTTGGATTAGCATTTACTAGTAACGTAATGTAAAAAACATTTATGTTTTTTAATGTGTATTTTTGTTTTTATTGAGTAGGTGATTCTTCTCATATTAATAAAAAAAGTTCAGGAATATATGTGTTGGTAAATAACCATAGACCACATGCTATTATGGAAATTTCTTTTGTGATGATATTAGGCCCTTGCTCTCGATATTGAAATGTACTTTTAGATTTTTACATCTTAAAAGGGAATTCTTAAGGTCATTATTATATATTTAAGGTTCTTATTGTTTTCTGGGGATTTGATCTAATGACTCTTAAAATTTGCTTTGAAACTGATAAGGTAATTAAAAACAATATGGTTGCTTTATTATTAACCATTAACTATATTTTTTCATATAAAGTAAATATATTCAGATATATATTTTTTCATATAAAGTAAATATATTCAGATATATACCTCCCTGAAACCAATAAATATGTTTTTATTGATTTCAGGGAGAGTAAGGGAGAGGGAGAGAGATAAAAAAATCAATGATGAAAGAGAATCATTGATTGGCTGCCTCCTGCACACCCCCTTCTGGGGATCGAGCCCACAACCTGGGCATGTGCCCTTGACTGGAATTGAACCTGGGACCCTTCAGTCCGCAGGCCGACACTCTATCCAAACCAGCTAGGGCTATTCTTTCCTTCTTATTACCACATTGAAAATAACGTTCTATATCTGCTCTTGCTTCTTGTTTAGCATCCTGAAATCCAGTTTTTATACTGTTAAAGGTTGCCAGTGACTTATTTCTCAAATCTCATGGCCGTGATGTATTTTGATTTTGTGAGGACAACAATAGGTCTTTGAAATGCTGTCTTTTGGGATACTATTTAATTACCTAGTTCTCCTGACCAATCTTCTCTAAGGCTTCTGCCTTCCCACTTTGTCCAGCCTTTGTACCCTTCTAAGTGTGACTACTTTCTAGTTTCATTCTTAGCTTGCTATTTTCTTAAAAATGTGTTTTGGTGAAGTTGGATCCTAGGATTCACCTGTCACTTCTCTGTGGACGGTTCCTGAAAGCTCTCTCTAGTTCAGATCCACTCCTGTGTCCTAGACCTCCTGGGTTTCTTCACTTGGCTTTCTGGTCTTATCTAGATCATTCAGTCCAAACAGGTGGCAACTCCTGCAGGTGTTCTTTACCCTTGTCTTATCCAGATCTTTCATTCTTTTTCATTATCGTTGTTAGAATTGGGGTCCTTAGTTTGTCTTTCTGAGTTGTTACCATAGCCTGCTAACCGGTTTCCCCTGATTTCATTGGCCATCCTGCGTGCAGTGCTGATCTTCCAACAGCACAGCTCTGATTGTGTCAGTCTCCCTGTTGAGTACCTTCAGGTATTATTCCCGACTGAATTAATGCCAACTTACTAAGTTGCCATTCAGTATCCTTCCAGCATGACTGCAACCTGCTTTCAGCCTAATTCCCAGTGCATGTGCACATGTGGGGCTGGGTGTGAGTAGAGCCATTACTGAAGGGTTGTATTTATCTTAGTTTCCTTTCTGGTTCCAAGGGCACTATAAGGGCGAGCTATTGGTGATCCATTATGAGCATAATAGGTTTTTAAAAAATATATATTTTTATTGATTTCAGAGAAGAAGGGAGAGGGAGAGATAGAAACATCAATGATGAAAGAGAATCATTGATTGGCTGCCTCCTGCACGCCCCTCACTGGGGATTGAGCCACACCCAGGCATGTGCCCTTGACTGGAATTGAACCTAGGGCCCTTGAGTCCACAGGCCGATGCTCTATCCACTGAGCTAAACCAGGTAGGGCGAGCATAATCGTTTTAATTACAGCAGTTAGTAACAGTGCAAAGTAGCATTCAATGGAGCTGATGAGGCACTAAGTAATGGGCGAGGTGGAGTTAGACAGGGTAGGGAGAGTGTCAGGTTCCTGGGACCGTCGGCTTTCTCTTTAAACTTGCTTAATACAACACTTTTTTTTCCTTTATTATTGCTATTTCGGGTGGTGGGGAAAGACACTGTTATCATGTTATTTCCTTTATTTCAGGAACAGAAAACTTGAACTTGGGAGTGAGGAGAGGGAAGAAGGGTTTCCTGCTTGTAGCCTGTAGGAAGGGGTTCAAAAATGACCCATATCTAAGTTTAGTGAATCAGTAAAAAGTATAATGTGGATATTTTATACTTGCTTATTTCTGGGCTAGTCATGAGCGTGGCTGAGTGTTTAAAGAGACATCTTAAAGTATGTTGTTAACTGGCATAAAAAATTCTCATCTGTCAAGTATGAAGAAGTGCTATGGTGTCCTTTCTACTGCCGAGGTTACACGATCCTGCTCCCTGGGCTGAACTCCCCAACCCCACCCTTTGTGACATTCTCTCAAGCTAGAAGTGCTGGTGGTATTTTTGAATCTTTTTCCTCCCACATCTTTTTTGGTGACTGTGTTTGCTGTTTCCTTAACTTGAACGTCTCCTTTCTCTCTTATTCTCTCTCACTGGCTGAAATCCTGCTATTTTGTTTCACCAACTCCATAAAAATTTTTCCCAATTTCCCTCCTCACAACTGGCTGTGATCTCTTCATTTTGAACCTCATGCTTTGCTGTACCTCTTGTGGCACTTAACACATTCTACCTCGTGTTGTGGTTGTCTTATCCTCTCGAAGAGGTTGTGAACCTCTTGAAGGCAAGCACAATATTTTTAAAATGTCCTGATTAAATACTTGTTAGACTGAGTTCCAGATTTTTTACGTTCTGCGGGACTTTCAACAAATGCTATGACTAGAATCTTTTTCTTGTTTCTCTCAAACCTCTTTGCTCTTCTGACTTCCTTCTTTGGTTCAAGGTATTGCAGTTTCTCAGGTTTGTCATGCATCTAGGGAAAGCTGAACCCCACAAGAAGGTATGAACTGAAATATACCTGTTTCTACCTAAGTGACACGTATTTGCATGGAATTAGACAATTTTAGCACTAAAAGTAATGATCGAATTCAATGCTTAGTCTCTTTTAGAGGGTAGGGTCTCAGATTCTTCTAAAAAGGTAATAAAAGTCATGGCTTGTTTCTCTAGAAAAATGCACGCGCGCGCACACACACACACATACACACACTCGCTCACAGACATATATATGGTCTTGCATAATCAGACTTCTTTATTTTACAGTAGAGGCTAAGTGATGTCCCTGATGTCACATGGTACATCTGTATTTGATTACTGGTTATTTATTCAGTAGTGGGCGATAAAACAGTATGTGTTTCCAGAATACATGAAGAAAAGGAAAGGAGTTTTACCTTGAATTAATGTACAACATTTTAAAAGAGGAAAACTGCTTGCTTAGATTATTAGATAAATCCCCAAATAGTTTTCTTCCTGCAAAATAAAGACATTACCTCAATATGGTAGGTAACTAGAATTTGCTTTGTTTATTATAGTTTCTTTAAATGTTAAGATTAAAGGTATGGGGGAATAAGATTAGTGAGCTTCACATAAAAACTTCTACTCTGTGTGGAACTTCCCCAAATGAAAAAATATTTCTTCGGCTTATAAAGAAATACATACTTGAAAAAAAACACAGCAAAGTAAGAAAATTACTTAAACTTAGATCCCACCAACATGGTTAAGTACTAATCACTATTAACTTTTTGAGATATATTGTTCTGGACTTTTTCTTTATACATTTAAATATATTTTTATTGTTTTTTATTTTTATTTATCCTCACCCGAGGATATTTTTCCATTGATTTTTAGGGAGAGTGGAAGACAGAGGGAAAGATGAGAGAAACATTGATGTGAGAGAAACACATCGATTGGTTGCCTCCAACCAGGGCTAGGGCCCGAGGAACCTGCAACCAAGGTACGTGCCCTTGACCGGGATCGAACCCGGGACTTTTTGGTCCGCAGGCCGACGCTCTATCCATTGAGCAAAACCGGCTAGGGCTATTTTTATTGTTTTTTAAAACAAAAAAATGGGATTATGTTACATGTGTTCTTTTATGTTTTTCTTTTTTGTCCTTTGTAGAAATTTTAAAACTATAGAAAAGTACAAAAAAATTTCATTTCCCCTTATCTAGAATTAGTACATTGTTAGTGTCTTAGCATATTTGCATCAATTTTCTTTAAAGAAAAATGACTCAATTGAGGAAAAATTATACAGTTTCATTATAATGAATTTAAGCAGTGTACAGAATTACAAAGGTAAAGGTAAAGAAATAGCTTCAAATATCTTCATCCAGAAATAATTACCTTTAATGTTAAGAAAACTGTTTTTCAGGTGTGTGTGTATGTGTTGTATATGTGTGTGTATGTGTGTTGTGTACACACATAGAAGGATAACTAAATAGGTAGGTAGGTTAATGGGAATGGTTTTTAAAAGTGAGATTGTACTATTTTTAATTTTTTATTGATTTAAAAATATATATTTTTTTATTGATTTCAGAGAGGAATGGAGAGGGAGAGAAGATAGAAACATCAATGATGTGAGAGAATCATTGATCAGCTGCCTCCTGCATGGCCCCCCTACTGGGGATCAAGCCCACAACCCGGGAATGTGCTCTTGACTGGAATCGAACCCAGGATCCTTCAGTCCGCAGGCTGACGCTCTATCCACTGAGCCAGACCAGCTAGGGCTATTTATTGATTTTTTTATAGAGAGAGGAAGGGAAAGAGAGAGAGAAAAACATGGATTTGTTGTTCCACTTATTTATGCATTCATTGGTTGATTCTTGTATGTGCCCTGACTAGGGATCAAACCTGTAGCCGTGGCATATTGGGAGGATGTTCTTACCAACTAAGATACTCTGCCAGGGCACTATTTTTTTTTTTTTTTTAATATATTTTATTGATTTTTTACAGAGTGGAAGGGAGAGGGATAGAGAGTTAGAAACATCAATGAGAGAGAAACATTGACCAGCTGCCTCCTGCACACCCCCTACTGGGGATGTGCCCACAACCAAGGTACATGCCCTTGACCAGAATTGAACCTGGGACCCTTCAGTCCGCAGGCCAACGCTCTATCCACTGAGCCAAACCAGCTAGGGCCAGGGCACTATTTTTTAAAAGTATATTTAATTTTACTTGAATTTACTTGAAGAAATTATTAAACTTCAAGTTAATCTTTACCACATGAGATAATATTTTATAAAAGTTTGCTTTAAAGTTTAGCAAGATGAAAAGTACTAAGCTGAAGTTAATATCTTCTTTCAGAACATATTTGATTGGAGATCTTATCTGTTTACCTATCTGACGAGGATTTAAATACTTTTCTATATCCTCTTCTAATTTTTGTTATTATATTATTCAGATGTATTTAGTGTTTACCATCAATTTTTTTAAACTGTGTTTTTTTTCATTCCTACGTTACTTTTGGTTAACTTTAGATTGGCTTACTTTTGTTAATTTTTTTAAAAATAGAAGGGCTCTTGAGTGTTACTATTTTCTTTAATAATTATTTTTATTTATTTCAGGGAGGAAGGGAGAAGGAGAGGTATAGAAGCATCCGTGATGAGAGATAATCATTAATTGGCTGCCTCTTGCACGCCCCACACTGGGGATCGAGCCCGCAACCTGGGCATGTGCTCTGGGAATTAAACCGTGACCTCCTGGTTCATAGTTCAGTGCTCAACCACTGAGCCATGCCAGCTGGGCTTGAGTACTATTTTTTTGTTGCTCTTTTATGTTTGAGAATGTCCAGCTTTTGCCTTTATTCTTGAAATACATCTTGGCTGGGTTTTATATTCTTGGGTCACACTTTCTTTTCCTTAGAAATTGGTAGACATTGTCCAGTTGTCTACTGGCATTGAATGTTGCTGTGGAGGCGTCTGAGGCCAGCCTGATTTTTTCCCCCTTCCTTGTAAGTGATTTGCTTTTTCTGTCTGATTGCCTGAAAATTTTAATTTTTATCCTTAAAGACCAAATCCATCTTTCTATTTAATTTACACCCAGGCCTCTTAAGGCCTGGGAAGTGCCAGGAACTCAGAAATACTCTCTTGTCAACTCGCAAGTCTAATTCATTTTTCTCTCTCTTTAGGCTAGATTTCTCTCCTTCACTTTCATTAGTGATTTTCCTATGGCAAGTTTATTTTTCCTCTTTGCAAGAGACTAGCCTAATCAAATTGAGCGTCTTTTGGACCTTCCTCCAAATTCATAGGAGAATCAGATTGGCCCAACTTGGGGGAGATGTTTATCCTTGGTGCCATAAATCAGAGCAAGTACCATTCTATACATTGCTGCTGGGGCCCACCCACCCTTCAGAATGTGTGGGTAGTGGACATGAGTGTGGTGTTACTTGTTTAGAGAGGTAGTCATGAGTTGGGTCGATACTGAAAAAGTAAAAACTACTTAGCTAATCAATCTTTAAGGCAGAGAGAGGTCCTTAATCTGTAGCCCTTGGATGGGAATTGTTTGAATTTTGTGTGTGCGTGTACATACGTGTCTTTTAATGGAGAAGAGGTACACTGTTTTAAAATATTCTCAAAGGGAGCTATGACCTACATAAAGGTGTCTGCTGTAGGGGTTATTTTAGCAATAATAAACTGTGAGTTCATGGATCTAGAAACCTTAACAGTGAAAGGTGAGGAAAAATAGTTTTGCTATTATATTTTGAATTCAAGATAATTAAAGAGGTGAAGAGAGAATATAACTTTTAATGCAAAGAAGTTAATTTTTCAAAACTTGAGTTTGACAAATGCATATTATAAATTAGTATTTTCCTTTTACATATGTTTTAGATCAACAGAGGAGAATATTTTTGCCACCTCCACCTGGAATTAGAAAATGTGTCATATCCACTAATATTTCTGCAACATCTTTGACAATAGATGGAATCAGGTACAACTTTAAAAAATCCTTTTAAAGCCAAGAAAGCCACTTAGCTAATCATAAAACATTGAGTTTGCTTCTTCGTGCCCTCCACTAATTCCCTTCTCACCTGCTTAACTTGTAGTCACCTATCATTTTTGTAATTACTGATTGCAATAAATAGGGAAATGGAGTAGGAAGTGCATATAATATTTCTGTTCACTCTTTTTTTTCTTTTCTTAAGAATATTTTTTATTGATTTCAGGGAGGAAGGGAGAGGGAAAGAGAAATAGAAGCATCAATGATGAGAGAGAATCATTGATTGGCTGCCTCGTGCACGTCCCTTACTAGGGATTGAGCCCACATGTGCCCCAGGCATGTGCCCCAAATGGGAATCAAACCGTGACCTCCTGGTTCATGGGTCGATGCTAACCACTAAACCACAGCAGCTGGGCTCAAATTTGTATAACATAAAATTAACATTTAACACTGAACAATTAAGTAGTATTTAGTACATTTACAATATTGTGCAACCACCAACTATATCGTTTTTAAAAAAATATATTTTATTATATATTTTTGAAAATTATATTGATTTCAGAGAGGAAGGGAGAGGGAGAGATAGAAACATCAATGACAAGAGAGAATCATTGATCAGCTGATCAATGATGAGAGAGAATCATTGATTGGCTGCTTCCTGCATGCCCCCCCACTGGGATCGAGCCCAAACCCGGGCATGTGCCCTTGACTGGAATCGAACCCAGGACCCTTCAGTCTGCAGGCCAACACTCTATCCACTGAGACAAACCAGCTAGGGCAATTCTGTCTAGTTTTAAAACATTTTTATCACCCCAAAATAAAACCCTGTACCCTTTAAGCAGTAACTCAGGATATGGTATATATGCTATTATATGTATACTAGAGGCCCGGTGCATGGATTCATGCACTGGTGGGGTCCCTCAGCCTGGCTTGTGCCCTCTTGCAATCCGGGACCCCTTGGGAGATGTTGGACTGCCGGTTTTGGCTCAATCCCCGCAGGCCAGGCTGAGGGACCCCAGCAGTGCATGGATCTGTGCACCGGTCCTTTAGTGTGCATATAAGATCTTTGGTTAATTTCTTCCCGCCCTCCCCCCTTCCTTCTGAGATTCATCAGTCTGTTCCATGTTTCCATTCCTGTGCGTTGAGCGTCTGCCCCCTGGTGGTAAGTGCACATCATAACTACCAGTCGAACGGTCGCTTAGGGTTTTTTATATATATACTAGAGGCCCGGTGCACGAAATTCGTGCACGGAGGGGGGTTGTCCCTCAGCCCAGCCTGTACCCTCTCCAATCTGGGACCCCTCGAGGGATGTCCAACTGCCCGTTTAGGCCCGATCCCACTGGGATCGGGCCTAAACGGGCAGTCGGACATCACTCTCACAATCCAGGACTGCTGGCTCCCAACTGCTTGCCTGCCTGCCTTCCTGATTGCCCCTAACCGCTTCTGCCTGCCAGCCTGATCACCCCCTAACCACTCCGCTGCCAGCCTGTTTGCCCCCAACTTCCCTCCTCTGCCGGTCTGGTCACTCCTAACTGCCCTCTCCTGCAAGGTCGATCACCTCCAACTGCCCTCCCTTGCAGGCCTGGTCCCTCTCAACTGCCCTCCCTTGCAGGCCGGGTGCCTCCCAACTGCCCTCTCCTGCTGGCCATCTGTGGTGGCCATCTTGTGTCCACATGGGGGCAGGATCTTTGATCACATGGGGGCAGCTATATTCTGTGTTGCAGTGATGATCAATCTGTATATTACTCTTTTATTAGATAGGATAGAGGCCTGGTACAGGGGTGGGGGCCAGCTGGTTTACCCTGAAGGGCGTCCCGGATCAGGTGGGGGTTCCCTTGGGGTGTGGGGCGGCCTGAGCGAGGGGCCTGTGGTGATTTGCAGGCCGGCCACGTCCCCTGGCAACCCAAGCAGAGGCCCTGGTATCTGGAATTTATTTTCCTTCTACAATTGAAACTTTGTAGCCTGGAGAGGAGCCAAGCCTGGGGCTCCGTCCGAGGCCGGCAGCCATTTGTGTTGGGGTTATAATTGAAACTTTGTTGCCTTAAGCGGGTGAGCCTGGCCAGGGTGTGTGGAAAGCTTTGCTTCCCCTGTTGCCGGCGGCAACCCTGGCTTGCTCTCTCAAGCTCCATTCTGCCGCCATTTGTTTGAATTTGTTTACCTTCTATAATTTAAACTTGTAGCTTGAGTGGAGGCTTAGGCCTGCAACGGCTATGGAAAGCTTGGCTTCCTCTGTTACCTAGGAAACCTTGTTCTCTGTGGCTGTAGCCATCTTGGTTTGGGTTAATTTGCATACTCGCTCTGATTGGATGGTGGGCGTGGCTTGTGGGTGTGTTGGAGGTATGGTCAATTTGCATATTTGTCTATTATTAGATAGGATATATATATAAAATTTATGCATCTATTCATCTCTTAATGGGCCATGGACAGTTAGGTTGTTTCTACCTTTTGGTTCTTACAAATAGTGCTGCTGTGAACATACATCTACAAGTATGTTTTGAGTCCTGTTTTCAGTTCTTTGGGGTGCTTACTTGGGAATGGATTTCTGGGTCATATGGTAATTCTGTGTTTAACATTTTGAGGAACCTTCAAACCTTTTTCCACATTACATTGGCTGAACCATTTTACATTTCCAGCAGGAATGTATGAAGCTCCAATTTCTTGACTTCCAAGTTTTACAGTTAACATTAAAGTCATCATGTAGTTGTTAATTTGGTAGAAAAGGAGAATCCATAGTGGTTGAAAATTAACAACTCTTATTTTCTAGAAACTTAACTTGTTTTCATTTTTCTTAGATATGTGGTAGATGGTGGCTTTGTGAAGCAGTTAAATCACAATCCCAGATTAGGGTTGGACATCCTGGAGGTGGTTCCAATTTCAAAGTAAGTAGCTATGTCACGCCTTTTTGTTCAAAGAACAGTGGAGTAGATAATTTCTAGTTGGTTCAGGGTGGGAGGTGAATTGCTTAGGAAACACAGAACATTTTTTTAAAATCTTTATTGTTGAAAGTATTACATGTATTCCCCATCTTTTCCCCATTGTCTCCTTCTAGCCTGCCCCTACCCCCCACACCTGGCCTTCACCACCCTATTGTTTGTGTCCATATGCATACAAGTTCTTTGGATGATCTCTTCCCACCCACCTACCTCCGCCTTCCCTCAGATTTGAGTCTGTTCCATACTTCTATATCTCTGGATCTATTTTGTTCATCAGTTTATTTTGTTCATTAATTTCCACATATGAGTGAGATCATGTGATAGTTGTCTTTCTCTGACTGGCTTATTTTGCTTAGCATACTACTCTCCAGGTTCTTCCATGCTGAACATTTTGGGGACTTTTGTTTTTCTTTCTTCTAAAGGAGTGAGGCATTACAGCGAAGTGGTCGAGCTGGTAGGACTTCCTCAGGAAAATGCTTTCGGATCTATAGTAAAGATTTTTGGAACCAGTGTATGCCCGACCATGTGATCCCTGAGATTAAGAGAACTAGTTTGACATCTGTAGTTCTGACCTTAAAGTGCCTTGCCATACATGATGTTATAAGGTATGTAGACAGCTTTTTAAAAAAGGAAAATGTGTTGGAGTGGAGCCTGGTTATTTCTCAAATTCTTTTGAAGTATTTGGCTCAGATATCCCTATGTCTCAAGATTCAAGTAAACCCATACAAAAGGCTTCTTTATGATGCTTTACTAGAATTTGATCCCTTGCTCATATTTGTTTTAAAATACGTTTTAATTGATTTCAGACAGGACGGGAGAGGGAGTGAGAGATAAAAACATCAATGATGAGAGAGAATCATTGATCGGCTGCCTTCTGCACACCACCTACTGGGGATCGAACATGCAACACAGGCATATGCTCTAACTGGAATCAAACCATGACCTCTTGTTTATAGCTCAACCTTCAACCACTGAGCCATGCCAGGCAGGTCCTTGCTCATATTTTAACCTTGGTTTAATGGTGTGCCTCATGCTGCTATTATTTTGGTCATTTAGTGACCACTGTTTATCTGATATGAAAGGTATATATTGATCATAATCCCAGATAAAATGGTGGGGATTTTTGTAGCATCTTTGGTAGAGCCAGCTTTGTGTACTGTACATTGTGAGAAATGGTGGTACTCAAGTAGTTTTTTGCTTTCACTAAGCTTAAGTTACATTGGAGAAACAAGATTGGTATAATCAAGTAACTGTTGCTCCTGTTTAAAAGTATGTACACACATATATATATTCATGCTTGGTTATGTGCCCCTGTTATCCTTTGTGAATATTATTAATTCTCCTATGTTTATTAATGGTATTATAGTTATGTAAGAGAATGCCCTTATTTTCAGGGGATGCATGCTGAGTATTTTGGGGATGAATAAGCATTGTATTTGCAACTTGCCTTAAGAGTTCAGGAGAAATTAGGTAATTGGCACATACAGATATATAAAGCAAGTATGGTAAAATTGAATATACTTGCCTTTTTATCAAAAGCCATTTTGAAGTACTATTAAACATTTTGTAATTTTTGGCCACTTTCAATGAATTTTTCTCCATTGTTTTATAAGCTTGTAATAAAATTATGGACTACACAACAGAATAGAGTTGACATTGGGCTGTGAAGAATGGGGCAGGATTCAGATAAGTAAAGAGGAATGGCAAGAGTGTTCCAGCTAAGGAGATCAAAAAGAGGTGCTTCTTGAATTAATAAAAGACTATGATTTAGAAAAACTTATTTCCTCTTTTGCTGAATGCTGATCATGATCATAGAATGCCTTAAAAAAGGAAGAAGAGAGAGAGTATTTGAAAAATACTAGGAGCGCTAAGACCTTGTAAAGGAAGTTTCAAGTCTGTATAAAATCTTACTGTGTTCAATAAATGGGATCTCATTTTATATCTCATGTAAACACACAGGTTTCCTTATTTGGATCCACCTAACGAGAGACTTATTTTGGAAGCCCTTAAACAACTTTATCAGTGTGATGCTATTGACAGGTAAAAAGACAACCAAACAAAACCCCTCCCCCAAAACCCGACCACAACAGATGTTAATTTCTTTTTAAAATAGGGTTCTTAATACTTTCCTTATAGGTATAAAATAATTTGTTTGAATTGAGTGGATTGTTTTACCTGAAATTAGAAATTGTCCTCAGCCTTTTTTCACCACAATTCTGACGTTACAAATTATACCGTAAAATGAATTTTGTTCAACATTGGTACTATTTAACAAGTAATTTTTGAATACTATTTCAGTGCCAGGCATTATGCTGGGTATATCAAAATGATAAGAGAACCAGAATCCTTGTTCTCATGATTGTGTGATGGGGAAGGATTTGGTAATTATCACTTATTACTTCCATTACTTCAATGACATCCTCTGTGTTTCCACAGTATTTTGTGTCTTTTATTACACTACTTTATTCTGCATCATTGTTTAGGATTTTGAAAGTACTGGCCCTTGACAACAAGGAATTTATTATCTTGATGTTTTTCTTACCTATGACTACAGTGTATCATGTTTCTTGAATTGAATTGAATTTATGGGGGTGATTGAAAGTAATATAAATTATATCTGATTTATTCTGAATGATGAGCATTTCATTTGTACTCTCCCAAGGTAGAAAGACATAAGAACTTTTTTTTCTATTAAGGAATGGCCATGTGACCAGGTTGGGTTTGTCTATGGTAGAATTTCCTCTCCCTCCACATCTGACATGTGCAGTAATAAAGGCTGCTTCTCTGGACTGTGAAGATCTACTACTTCCAATAGCAGCAATGTTGTCTGTGGAAAATGTCTTCATTAGACCTGGTAAGAAGTTTATTGAAGAGGTTTACTTTTAATTAATAGACTTTAACCCTGGCCGAGTAGCTCAGTTGGTTAGAGTGTTCTCCCAATACACCAAGGTTTGATCCCCAGTCAAGGCACATATAAGAATTGACCAATTAATGCATAAATAAGTGAAACAACAAATCTATGTTTCCTTCTCTCTCTCTAGTCCATCGCCTTAACCACTCAGCCACGACTACCTCTTCTCTCTCTCTCTCTCTCTCTCTCTCTCTCTCTCTCTCCCTCCCTCCCTCCCTCCCTCCCTCCCTCCCTATCCCCCCTCCCTCCCTCCATCCCTCTCTCCCTTCCTTCCTCTCCTTCCTTCCCTTCTTTCTCTTTAAAAACAAAAGAAAAATTAATAGACTTTATTTTTTAGAACAGTTTTAGGTTTATAGAAAAATTGAAGGAAAGTACAGATACACACACAGTTTCTCCTATTATTAACATCTTTCATTATTCTGGTGCATTTGTTACAATTGATGAGCCAATATTGATACATTATTATTAATTAAAGGGATCACTGTGCTGTATGGTCTGTGTGTTTTGACAAATCTGTAATGACACCTACCCACCATTACAGTATTATACAGAATAGTTTCATTGCCCTAGACCAGTGGTTGGCAAACTCATTAGTCAACAGAGCCAAATATCAACAGTACAACGATTGAAATTTCTTTTGAGAGCCAAATTTTTTAAACTTAAACTTCTAACGCCACTCCTTCAAAATAGACTCGCCCAGGCCATGGAAGAGCCACACTCAAGGGGCCAAAGAGCCGCATGTGGCTCGCCGAGCCGCAATTTGCCGACCACGGCTCTAGACATTTCCTGTGCTCCACCTATTCATCCCTACATCCCTTCCCCAAACCCCTTACAACCATGAATGTTTTTACTGTCTCTTTAACTTGGCTTCTTTAACTTAGCAATGTACATTTAAGGTTTCTCCATGTCTTTTTGTGGCATGAGAGCTCATTTCTTTTTATTGTTGAATAATATTACATTGTATGGAATTTGTTTATCTATTCACCTATTGCAAGACATCTTGGTTGCTTTCAATTATGAGTAAAACTGCTATAAACTTCTATGTGCAGGTTTTTGTGTAGACTTAGGTTTTCAATTCATTGCGAATTGAATAGTATAAGAATATGTTTAGATTTGTAAGAAATCTAAATGTATACATACTGAATAGTGTAAGAATATGTTTAGATTTATAAGAAACTGCCAAACTGTTTTCCAGACCTAAAGGTCTGCACTATTTTGCATTCCTACCAGCAATGAGTCTGAGAATTCCTGTTGCTCCACAACTTCACCAGTATTTGATGTTACCGGTGTTTTGGATTTAGATCATCTTAATGATCTTAATAGGTGTGTAGTGGTATCTCACTGTTGTTTTAATTTGTTGCCCCCTGGTGACATGATGTTAACCATCTTTTTATATGCTTACTAGAGGCCCGGTGCATGAATTCGTGCATGGGTGGAGTCCCTCTGAGTGGCCTGCAGGGATCGGGCCGAAACCCGTAGTCCAGTGTGGCCTGCAGCTCCTACTTGCTGCTCCTGCCGCGGGCTCACGCCCAATCAGTCCCAATCAGGAGAGGCTTGCGCTGCTGCATTAGCACTCACCAACCATGAGCCCTGCGTCTGGCGCACTCCCAAAGGGAGTGGCCTGCGGGATAGGGCTGAAACCGGCTCTCCAACATCCCCTAAGGGGTCCTGGATTGAGAGAGGGCGCAGGCCAGCCTGAGAGACCCCACCGGTGCACGATCGGGCTGGGGAGAGACTGCGGGAGGGCTCCAGGGTGTGTCCGGCCCATCTCGCTCAGTCCCAATCGGGTGGACCCCAGCAGCAAGCTAACCCTCTGGTGGTCAGTGCACGTCATAGCGAACAGTTGAGCAGCCTTAGCATATTATGCTTTGATTGGTTGTTCTGCCGTTTGGTCTATTTGCATATTACCCTTTTATTATACAGGATTATTATATAGGATTTGCCATGTATAGTCTTCTTTGGTGTCTGTTCTGGTCTTTTTAAATTGGGTTGTTTGTTCTCTTATTGTTGAGGCTTTAAAAAATGTTTGTTTATTGAGTTTAGAGAGAGAAAGAAGAGGGAGAGAGAGAAAGAAAACATTGATTTGTTGTTCCACTTATTTGTGTGTTCACTGGTTGATTCATGTATGTGCCCTGACCAGGGATCAAACTCACAACCTTGGTATATCAGGCTGACACTCTAACCAACTAAGCTACCTGGCCAGGGTGCCTCTTATTGTTGAGCTTTATATTTGTATATTTTGGATAACTGTACTTGATCAGATATGTTTTTTGCAAATATTTCTCCCAGTCTGTGGCTTGTCATCTTGTTTTCTTGACATTATCTTTTGCAGAGCGGAATTTTTTAATATTAATGATATTCCGCTGACCAATTATTTCTTGCATGGGTCATGCCTTTGGTGTTTTATCTAAAAAGTCGTCACCATGCCTAAGGTCATCTAGATTTTCTCCTATGTTATCTTCTGGGAGTTGGATGTCCATTTGTTCCAGCTCCATTTGTTCCAAAGACTGTCTTTTGTCCCTTAAAATGCTTCTGCTCCTTTGCTAAAGATCATTTTATTGTATTTGTGTGGGTCAGTTTCTGACTTTACTATTTCCCTGTTTTGGCTATTCTGAGTCTTTCCCCTTTGTATATAAACTTTAAAATCAGGTTGTTGATTCACAAAATAACTTGCTAGGACTTTAATTGGGATGTATTGAATCTATAGATCAAGTTGGAAAAAACTGACATCTTGACAGTATTGTCTCCCTATCCATGTTCATGGAATATTTCTCCATTTATTTAGATATCCAGTATTTCTGAGGATTTATTTATTTATTTTTATTATTATTTAAAAATTTATATTGCATTTATAGGGATGCCTTTGGTTAATAAAAATTATATGAGTTTCAAGTGTACAGTTCTATAATACATCATCTCTTTATTGTATTGTGTGTTTACTGCCACTGAAAAAATGCTTTTTTTGATTTTAGAGAGAGAGGAAGGGAGAGGGAGAGAGATAGAGACAGAAACATCAATGACAGAGAAACATTGATTGGCTACCTCCTGTACTCTCCCTACTGGGGATTGTGTCTTCAACCCAGGCACGTGCTCTGACCAGAATCGAACCAAAGACTTCTTGGTGCATGAGTCGACGCTCAACCACTGAGCCACATCGGGTGGGCTCACTGACCATTTTTTGATTGCCATATACCTAGCCCTGTCGGACGTGAAACTGAGGACAAACGGTTTTTTCATTTTGTTATCCTTTAACTTAGTTGTTTAAAATAGGGAGTATGTGATGTTCCTGGTGGGGAGAGTTAATTTCCTTTCACTGGTAAGGGAAAATAGTATGGTGAACCTTTGCCCCGTTGTATAGTACATTAGTAATATATTAATCTTTTTTTCCCAAGCATCAAAAGAAAAGGTAGTTTAGCCCTTGTACCCTCAGAGGATTGTTTTGAGGTTTTCATGTCTTTAAACTTCTGCTTGTTTCTTTTCGTGGTGTGTCATCATGGGATACAGCTTAGTATGTCACATGTCAGCTTTGCTTTCTTCCGGTGGGGTCACAGTATTTCATTTGTAAAACCAGGGGCTGGATTAAGGTGACCCAATTCTCATAGTCTTGTAAGGCCAGAAAAAGGAAATGTTTTTCCTTGTTGGAATATCCTATATAATAAAAGCCTAATATGCAGTTTGTCCCCTCCACTGGGAGTTTGACTGCTCACTATGTCGTGCGCTGACCACCAGGGGGCGGCGAGGAACATGGTGGATGTCAGTGACACACTGCAACCTCTCGCTGGCTACCTGGGGGTGGGGGTGACAGGGACAGATATGCGGTATGTCCACCAAGCTCACTCTCACTCCCCCTGCTGACCTCCCCCGGGATAACAGGGCTCGCACACTGGGTAAGCCCCACGCTCAGGTGCTGGGCGCCTGTGAGGAGCCTGACCTGCACCCGTGGAGCGCGGTGTCTTCTGGGTGTGCCGGGACACAGCTGCTGGGACCAGAGGGGCATGTTGGGCTTCCTGTGGGTTCGCACAGTAGCTGGTCTGCGAGGCCGGCCGGGAGAGAGAGTGCTGCCCGCCTGGCTTTGTGCAGTGCCGCTGGGCGGCCCAGAGGCCCACACTACACCCTGACCCGTGGCGGCTGGCCACGCTCACCACATCTCCACGTGGGGACTCAGGTGGAGGGGGTGCGCGTGGGGGCCCGGGGACCCAGGTGCTGCCCAGGGCCCAGAGGGCAGCTGGGACCTGCCCTTCCACACCAGACGCTCACACTTGGATCACCAACCAGGCCTAGTGACCACACCCGTGCATGAATTCCGTGCACCGGGCCTCTAGTTTAAATAGCTGAAACCAGTCTGGTATTAGCCTTCTTTTTTGGGGTAACATTTTGTATTACAATTTTGAACTTACAGAACTGTTGAAGGAATATGACAGGCCTTGGCCTGGTAACTCATTTGGTTAGAGCATCAGCCTGATACACCAAGGTTGTGGGTTTGATCTGTGGTCAGGGCACATATAAGAATCAATCAATGAATGCATAAATAAGTGGAACAACAAATTGATGTATCTCTCTCTCACTCTTCCTCTTTCTCTAAAAAAATCAATTAAAAAAAAGAATATGAAATAAACTTGTTTATACCTTTTATCTAATTTCAGCAGTTTTTAATATTTTGCTGCATTTGCTTAATTATTCTTTGTATATGCATATATACATATATATTTGTAAATATACATTTTCTTATTCTGAATCATTTGAAAGTAAATTGGAAAGATTGTGCTCTCTTACCACAAAATATTTACTTGTATGTTTACTAAGAACAAGGGCAATATCTTATTTAACCAAAGTCAAATTATCAAAATTAGGAAATTTAACATCGATACAGTGCTATTATCTAGTCCAGAGTTCATATTTAAATTGTCCATTGTCCTTAGAATATACAAAAGTAGTTTCAGAACTAAGCTATACCATTGTGAAAGGCCACCCTATATAACTAGAGTTTAGTATTTACTTACAGGTTTTTGGGGGTGGGGGGGGACTTGCTCTTCACCTTCTGCCCTGCCTGGATCCTCCTCATAGAGCAGAAGCTTGGGGTGGGAGGTGGTGGGAACTTCTGTTACCACTCAGTACAAAGGCTAGCAAGATGGGATCTGTGGACACACTGGTTGCCAAAAAAAATTTTTTTTTAATTCTAAAATACCTGAACAGCTTTAGGAAACTGGGAGTTGTGGGAGCTACCACTCAGCCACTGAACTCACTGGAACCGATCTTCTACCCTACAGAGCTGTAAGGAAATGGGGGGGGGGGGAGGCTGCACTGGCTTTAGCTGTTACCCTGTTCATTAGCGGTTCAGCCTGATCCTCTGTACAGAGGAGAAACGGGGGTGAGAGAAATGGTACCACTTTAAGGCTGCCAAGCCCTCAGAATTAGTTCTTCACACAAAGTTGTGGGGGGATGACTATATTAGGTATTCGAATGCGATACTTCCTACTGTTCTTGCTGAATTCCACAGATTCAGTCAATCTCCAGAGACTTGGATAATTTGACTAGTTTAATTGGTTTCTCTGGGAGGGAGGTTCTGCCTAACTCTTCACACCACCATTTCCAATATATTGTATAGTTAAAAATTCAAACACTACAAAATAAATTAAGTGAAAAGTAAGTCTCCCCCTCCTAAACATGTCCCCAGGTCTGATTCTTAGAGGCAACGACTACTACCAGTTTCTTATTCAAACTTATAGAAATGTACACATATATGACCTAGACTTAATTTTTAAACCTGAAATTTCAAGATCTTCAGCTGCTGCAGAAAGCATCTTCAGTTTTTGAGTATGTGACTGGCTGACTCTTATTATATCCAAAGTGTGTATTGCCTTTCCAGCTGCTTCTAAGAGCATTTATAGTCTTTAAAGGTTAAGCAACCGTTTCTGGCTTGATTCTTAGTCATCATAGATTACCTAATTTAATTTATTACATACCTATTGGTAAAACTGGCTAGTATTCTTAGATCTAACATTGAATAAAGATTTTAAATATCAAAATGATGATATTGTCAACATTTTTAGTAACCTTTCTTTTTGCTGTAGTAAACTGTATTACAGTGTCTGCTGTTATATATATTGCTTTAGAAATCAGACAATGGAGAGAGAGGCTTTTAGGTGGTAAACAACTTAGCCTTAAAATAGAACAAATTTAAAATAACATTGGGTTGGTTTTAAAGTTTTTAATTGTGATATTTTAGAAATAAAGGGTTCTTTATTTGGATGTGATACTTATAACTTTATTTCCCCACTTCATCTCTGAGGACTGTTGTTGAAACCCTTTCTGTGTAATAGTTTTGTTTTCTGATTTATAGCTATATAGAAAAATATTGCATTATCTTCCCAAAGGGAGTTTTGCTGATACAGCCTTGTTTTGCTGCTTTAGCTTTTTATTTATAATTTCTGCCTCAATAGCATCTACCTATTTGCACAAGATAAAACTGATCATAGAATTCTATCTGGGGAAAGAAAATAAAGAAAATGACAAGTCTGTGCTCTGTGTCTGCTCAGGACAAGCTGGGAGTTCTTATCCAATTTTTGGAGGCCTCATCTTCGTGAGGCTGAAAAAAAAAAAGAAAAAGAAAATGACAAGTCTACTGGTTAAGTAATTAAAGATGGATAGTCAAACTTTTGTGTAGTAGGAGGATAAACTTGCTGAGACTGTACAAACTGTGTGTGAAGTTAGAACTTTACTATATCTTCTCTCCTGTTGTCTCTAGCTGCTTTCTTCAGTTGCTACCTAGGTAACAGGTGGAAGCTACATAAAGCCTGGGATGGAAGACTTTATTTATATGTATATTATGTATATTTTGTTGTTGTTGTTAATCCTCACCTGAGGATATTTTTTCCATTGATTTTTAGAGAGAGTGGAAGGGAGGAGGGATGTGGGAGATAGAGATAGAGATAGGGAGAGAGAGAGAGAGAGAGAGAGAGAGAGAGAGGAGAAAGAAAACATCTATGTGAGAGAGACACATCAATTGGTTGCCTCCTGCATGTGCCCTGACTGGTGATCCAACTTGAGACCCTTTGGTATGTAGGCCAGTGCGCTGACCACTGAGAACACTGGCCAGGGCAGGATGGAAGACTTTATATCTTCCTGAGCATTTGCTTTAGTCAGGTCGCTTTCCTCCTAATACCAGGAACTGCTGCTATGGAGATTCATAGTGTAGTCTATACAAGTGCTGCTTCCTAGAACCAGGCAACATGGTGCCTCTGGTAAATGCAGTGTGATGGGTGTACTGAAGGAATAGGAATTGTGGTATGATGCGGTACAATGAAGGAAGAATCCTTGGGAAATTTGAAAAATTGAACTCTGAAGGAAAATTAGCCTGGGTGAAGTGTTATGTGGGGAACTTGGGCAGTGAGAGAGCACATCAGTCCTGTGTGCGATCCAGTCAGTCAATAACAGATAAGTCTCAAAAACGAAATGTTGAGCAAAAGAAACAAGACACATAAAGTATATTTATACAAAGTTTAAAAACAGGCCAAACCCTTCTTTGGGGTTAGAAGTCAGGACCTTTGTTGAGGGGTACAGGTTGTTATTAGAAAAAGGGCAAAAAGAGGGCTTATGGGGTGTTGGTGATTCTGTGTGTTGATCAAGGTATTGAGTACATAAGTATGGTATGTTTGTGAACATTCATTGAGCTGTACACTTACGACCTATGTAGTTTTCTGAATGCATGTCATACCTCAATATGAAGTTAAAAAAGAAAAGTAAAAAGTTTGTAGTAGTTTAGTTCTACATATTTGGCCTTTCTGTCCAGTTATCCATAATTGTGAATTGAATAAATAAGGACTGGTTAAATTTTGTTATGTTTCTTATATTCCTGGGGAATACAAAGTGGCTATTTTTGAGAATTAATAATTCCATCTGTACTGACATGAAGCCATTATTAAATAAATAAAGGAAGTTTCCGAACATCTATCCTATTTATGTTAAAATAAATCACTAAATGCACATCCTTGTATATGCATAGAAAATATCTTGAAGGACACACATTAAATAATTAACAGTGGTTAGCCTTGAGGATTGATTTGTGCGTAATGTGACAAAATGGAGAACATTGAACTTTTATGTAACTTTTTTTTACTGTGAGCATGGGTTACTCATGATAAAAGTGAATTAAAAAATAAATACGTGTATTAAATACTATTTTAAAGGCAAATGGATTGGGAGAAGTAATGTTGCTATATCTGATAACATCTCCGAAGTGTGGTTAAAAGAGAAAAAGGAGTTGTGGGAGCAATAAGAGCCCCCTTGAAAAGGTAATATAGTTCTACCTTACTCCACCCCAGAGGGTGAGACAGATTTTAATGAGCTTGAATAAACAAAGTGAATGTGGACCCTTGATATAAAGTAGAACTAAATTGCCTCTGCAAC
The DNA here is from genome assembly GCF_951640355.1 of Cnephaeus nilssonii. Taxonomy (NCBI): domain Eukaryota; kingdom Metazoa; phylum Chordata; class Mammalia; order Chiroptera; family Vespertilionidae; genus Cnephaeus; species Cnephaeus nilssonii. Next base: position 21,074,985 of record NC_137090.1, read on the forward strand.
TGTCTTTTAGTTGATCCAGAGTACCAGAAGGAAGCAGAACAGAGACATCGAGAATTGGCAGCTAAAGCTGGAGGATTTAATGACTTTGCAACTTTAGCTGTCATTTTTGAGCAGTGCAAATCAAGGTATGTGAGTTGTCTGTACTGGAAATTGTCAGTTTGAAATATAGCTCCAATATGTATTACTGTGTGACTTTAGACAGTTAAGGTTTGGTCAGGATGATATTGACCTTCAGGTATTTTTGTGAACATTAGTGAGATTCTTCTTTGTCAGGTGACTGTTACTTAGTAAGCATTTATTATATAACTAGAGGACCAGTGCACTTGGGGAGATCCCTCAGCCTGGCCTACACCCTCTCACTGTCTGGGATCCCTCAGGGGATGTCCACCTGCCGGCTTAGGCCCGCTCCCCTGGGGGATTGGGCCTAAGCTGGCAGTCAGACATCCCTCTAGCAGCCCGGGAGCCCTCAGGGGAGCAGGCCCCAACCGTTAGGTCGGACATCCTTAGCGCTGTTGCAGAGGCAGGAGAGGCTCCCACCACCGCCGCTGCATTGGCCAGCCATGAGCCGGCTTCTGGCTGAGCGACGCTCCCCCTGTGGAAGCGCACTGACCACCAGGAGGCAGCTCTTACATTGAGTGTCTTCCCCCTGGTAGTCAGTGCACATCATAGCAACCGGTCGTTCCAGGTCGTTCTGCTGTTAGGGTCAATTTGCTTATTACCCTTTTATTATATAGGATATTAGTGTTTTTCTTTCTCTCCCTGAACCTTTCCTGAAAATGACCTTATAGAATTTTGGTTCTATATAAGTACCTTAGATGAGAAAATGATTGGCTGTTTGTTAAAGCATATGTGTATAAAATATCCACTTACAAATAATTTTAATTCACTCAGAGGTACCCACATTTAATTGTTTTTTTAAATTCCTTAAAATGCTTTTTCTTTCCTTTTTTTGTTTTTAGAAAAAGAGAGAGGGAGAGAGGGGGAGAGAGATAGAAACATCGATGAGAGAGGAACATCATCGATTGGCTGCCTCCTGTACAGCCCACACTGGGGATTGAGCCTACAGCCGAGGTACATGCCCTTGAACAGAATTGAACCCAGGACCCTTCAGTCCACAGGCCGATGCTCTATCCACTGAGCCAAACTGGCTAGGGCTAAAGTGCTTTTTCAGTAATTGGATAGATCTCATAAAAGAGCTGACAGTTGCTTTTGAGTTTCTAGTTTTGTAATACAAATGAGGATGTTAGACTGTCTTTCACTTATAGAAGATATTTTCAAGATACCATTATTTTTGTTTTTCAGTGGAGCTCCAGCTTCCTGGTGCCAAAAACATTGGATTCATTGGAGGTGCTTATTTTCTGCATTTCGTGTTGAAGCTCAACTTCGAGACCTAATCAGGAAGCTTAAACAGGTGATTGCTTTTGTCCTGAGTAGCATTTGGATAAGACCCTCGGAGTTACCAAAACCATATAAATTATGAGATGTTCTAGTCTGGCTTGTAATAACCCGCCATTCCTAACCCTGTGTGAGCACCAAGCATTGTAACTCTTATCCTTCTAGGAGGTCCTTTACCTGCCCTTGGTCAGTTTCCTCACATTCATGTGCTAATCAGTACTCAGCTGAACACAGATCTCTGGAGTTCTCTATAAAGGTCTCTTCTCTCCCGAACTCTGCCTGTGAACTCCAGTCATTTTGGTCTTCCTGTATTCTCAGCTCTGTCTCTTTAACTAAGGGAGTTTTCAGGATTCCACTTGGGTTTTTCCTTCTCTGCACCTTGATCCAGAATCTCTTTCAAGGTGGACTATGCTGGGGTGGTTGTTGGGTTTACTTCATTTATTTCCCTTCTTTATTTATTTTATTTTTAATGTTTTATTGGGGTAACATTGGTTAGTAAAATTATATCTTGTTGTATTGCTCCCTTTATCATTATGAACTATCCTTCTTTGTCTCTTACTATAGCCTTCGTTTTAAAGTCTATTTTGTCACATATTAAGTATTGCTATCCCAGTTTTTTTATTTTTTTTCATTTTCATTTGCAAGAAATATCTTTTACCATCCTTTTACTTTTACTCTGTGTATATTTTGTTCTGAGGTGGGTCTCTTGTAGACAGCATATATATGGGTCTTGTTTTCTTCTTCATTCAGCTACCCTATGTCCTTTGATTGGAGCATTTAAGCCATTTACATTTAATTAAAGTGATTATTGGTAGGTATGTACTTATTGCCATTTTATTCTTTAACATTTTTTTTTAATCTTCACCCAAGGATATATATATGTGTGTGTGTGTGTGTGTGTGTGTGTGTGTGTGTGTGTGTGTGTGTGTTTAATTGATTTTAGAGAGAGGGAGAGAGAGAGAAACCTTAATGTGAGAGAGAAACATCAATCAGTTGCCTCCTGTATATACCCCATCCTGGGATCAAACTCAAAACCTAAGTATGTGCCCTGACTGGGAATCAAATTTGCAACCTTGTGGCGTATGGGACAATGCTCCAACCAACCCAGCCACCCAGCCAGAGCCTTTTAACATTTCTTCTAATACTGGTTTGGTGGTAACGAATTCTTTTAGCTTTGGTTTGTTTGTTTGTTTGGTTTTTGGTCTGGGAAGCTCTTTATCCTTCAATTTTAAATGACAGCCTTGTTGGGAAAAATAGTCTTAGTTGTAGGCCCTTGCTTTTCATCACTTTTGGATATTTCATGCCAGTCCCTTCTGGCCTGAAATGTTTCTGTTGAGAAATTAACTGACGGTCTTATGGGAGCTCCCTTGTAGGTAACTGACTTTCTCTTGCTGCTTTTAAGATTCTCTCTTTGTCTTTAACCTTTGCCATTTTAATTATGATGTATCTTGGTGTGGGCCTATTTGGGTTCATCTTTTTTGGGACTCTTCCTTTATTTCTTGGAGATCATTATTCCTTATCACTTGGTATATGTACAGTATTTTGGAAGTCCATATTTAGGTTGTTTCAAGCAGAAGGGTAAATCTGGTCCCTCTTACTCTATATTGGCCAGAAACAGAATTTTTAGAAATGTGGATTTTTCAAAATAAAAGAATATTTTAAATTATTCTGTGAGATTTACCATTGTGTGTGTGTGTATACATACATACATACATACATACATACATATATATTCTATATTCTTTCTATAGCAAAGTGATTTTCCAAAAGAGACCTTTGAAGGCCCTAAACATGAAGTACTACGAAGATGTCTTTGTGCAGGCTATTTCAAAAATGTAGCTCGAAGGTAAGCAATATGAGCTTGGGAGATGGGTAAAGAAGTGCTAGTATATTTTACTACAATATTGAACTATTTAATATTAAAGATTGATGATTTGATTTAAGCTCTGTGATTATGATCAGCTATTACAGTGACCCTTTTCATAATTGTGACTTGTGCAGGGAAAGCTGCAGTGGCTCCAAGTGGGATATCGGAACTCAAGTGGGGCAGTAGGGGAGTCTGAAGGACAGCTGTCCAGCATGGGTATCAGTGCCTTAGCAGAGTGACAAGGCTTTTTTTTACAGAGGGGTTGCTCTGTGTGCGGTGTGAAAGCCAAAAGTTTGAGGATGACATCCCTAAAGGGTAGGTTGGTGTGGAGTGCCAGGGCTTGAGCAGGATGGAGAAAGCACTCACATGGGAATTTTTCAGTATTAGAGTGAGGAGGGCATTTTTGTAAGGAAAGGGATAACAGTGTTGGTGATGGGAGATTCATTTTATACAGAGAAATTGAGCACATAAATATATTAATAATGGTGAAAGGAGTTGGAAGTATTGAAAGGGAGAAAATGAGAATGAGCTCTGTGGTGTTGGGTTGGAACTTCAGGGTATCATTGTGAACTTATGTTTTTTAAAATAGTTAGATGGATAGATAGGGAAATAAAAATGGATGTTACTGTGAATATATATAAAACATGTATTTGTATGTGTGTAAATATTTATATACATATGTGCCCTATCTCTGAGATGGATTGGGAGCAATGACACCATAATGCCCAGACCTTGACTGGGAAATAATCTGCTACATGAAGGAATCACGCCTCTATGGAGAAATAGGGCTGGGAAAGTACAAGATGAGCCTAAAACATCTTATTTTGCCAGTGAGCAAAGAAGTGATGAGCAAAGACTGAGGCCATGTCAGAAGTACACAGGAGCCAGCTTGAATAGGCTCCAACTGATCACAACTGATCTCTGTATCCTGATTGAAGCATATAGGGATTAATTTAGAAGAGTTTGGGCTAATAGTATTTGGTTGGTCTAACGTGGAATAAGGCAATTTATTGAGTTATCATCCCTAAGTGAGTTCTTTTGTACAGCTTCATGAACAGGAAACCAAACTTGAATGGATCATTTTTCATGAGGTATCAGTTGGATAGGGGTGATCAGGCAGGCAGGCAGGGACATTTTGAGCATCAAAATAAATGAAAGTAATGGGTGATATAACCCACTGAATAAAATGTGAAGTCATGGGTCTATAGTCATATAAATTTAGTAAATTAATAAATGTTGAATGACAAGTAGAATTATTTGCAGCATCTCTCAATAAAATTCTTACTAATTACAAAGGAAAAAGTAACTTTTCACTAGAAAGGCCTGGCAGATACTACCTAAGTCAAACAATCAAAGTGAACATTATTATTTATGAAACAAATCAAAATCATGTTTTTCCTGATAGGATATAATGAAAACACAGTGTCACTTTTGTGATATTCCTGCCAAAGATGCATAACCTGAATGTAATCATCCTGAAACAGACAAACTCACATTGATTATAACTAGCCTATAATCTTTAAAGGTGTCAGGATTATGAAGGTCAAAGAAAGACTGGGGAAGTATTCCAGAATGAAGGAGACTAACGGGACATTCAAAGTAAAAGCAATACATGATTTCTGAACCAGATCCTTTTGCTATAAATGATATTATTAGAACATTTGATAAAACTTCAATGGGGGCTGAGGATTAAATGTTAGGAATATATTAGTGTTAATTCCCTGATTTTGTTGGATGTATTATGATTATGTAAAAGAATGTCCTTGGTTTATAGGAAATGTAAACTCAGGTATTTGGGAATGATGGGGCATAAAGTTGGCAACTAATTCTCAAAATGGTTCAAGTAAAAAATATTTTTGTACTGTATAAATATACACTGTATTATACAGATATATAAACAATTATAATGCTGTCTGATCTGGGTTATAATAGGAATACATATAATGTAGTATAGGAAATCAATTGTAATGACAATTGACCAAGGGCTGTTATATTGAAAAGTTTTTGGAATAACATTTTATGTAAGAAAGTGTAGAAGAGGATAAGAATTTGAAATTAAGAACATGAATTAGAAAAATTCATGAGATGTTCTAATTATCAGATTTTAGAATACTGAAAATAATTTATATCTTTAAATAGAGATATAAATAACACTGTGTTTAAGTCAGAAGACCTATGATTGGGACTTGCTTTTACCATACATTAGCTCTGTGACCTTTAGAAAGCTAGCTTTTTTTGAAATCTCATTTTTGACCTTAAAGTGATTGGCTCTCAAAACTCAGGTTGGCCAAAACCGGTTTGGCTCAGTGGATAGAGCGTCGGCCTGCGGACTGAAGGGTCCCAGGTTCGGTTCCGGTCAAGGGCATGTACCTTGGTTGCGGGCACATCCCCAGTGGGGGGTGTGCAGGAGGCAGCTGATCGATGTTTCTAACTATCTCTCTCCCTTCCTCTCTGTAAAAAAATCAATAAAATATATTTTAAAACAAAACAAAACAAAGAAACCTCAGGTTGTTTTGAGCCTTTATTATGAAAGTATTTTGGAAAATCTAAAGCACAAATACAATATTATTGCCTGGCCTGTTTGGCTCAGTGATTGAGCGTCGACCTATGAACCAGGGGGTCACAGTTTGATACCCTGTTGGCACATGCCTGGGTTTCAGGCTAGATCCCCAGTGGGGTCGTGGAGGAGGCAACCAATCAAAGATTCTCATCACTGATGTCTCTGTCTCTCTCTCCCTCTCCCATCCTCTCTGAGATAAATAAAAAATGTATTTAAAAAGTACACAAGTAAAATATTATTAATATTACTACTTGTTAACCAAAAGTGTTTATACTTAAATGACTCTTTCAGTTATATCATTCATAGTTTAAGATGAATTGGTAGAGAAGTAATAGTGACAATTGAATAAACTTAAACCTGTTTATGGTACTCTTTGTAGCAGAACATATAACTATTCATTTAGTGCTCTACTGATGTCTTTGTTGTACTATCAGTGCCTTTATCCTTTCTTTTTATTTCTGTTTTGATTTTAGATCTGTTGGGAGAACATTTTGCACAATGGATGGGCGTGGAAGTCCAGTTCACATTCATCCTTCCTCAGCAGTAAGTACCTTATCCTATATAATAAAAAGCTAATATGCAAATTGACCAGATGGCGGAATGATTGGTTGCTATGACGCACACTGACCACCAGGGGGCAGACACTCAACGCAGGAGCTGCCCCCTGGTGGTCAGTGCGCTCCCACAGGGGGAACGCCACTCAGCCAGAAGCCGGGCTCACAGCTGGATTAAGTGATATAGATGTCTTCTACTTTTTGCTTTGAAGTTAAGTTTATAATATAACTATCCTAATGTATAAAAAGCCAGGGGCCATCACAACCAAAACAACCAAACAGACAACTGAACAGTAGGCTGCGTGGGGTGCCAAGGCTGGCAGGGTGGTTAGTGAGAGACGACCAAACCACTGAACAGCAGGCTGCGTGGGGCAACCAGGCCGGCAGGGGGGGCAGTGAGGGGCAACAAGGCCGGCGGGGGCGGGTAGTTGGGGGCGACCAGGCCGGCAGGGGGTGGGCAGTTGGGGGTGACCAGGCCAGCGGGGGGGCGGGCAGTTGAGGGCGACCAGGCTGGCAGGGGGGCAGTTGGGGGCGACCAGGCTGGCATGGGGGGCAGTTAGGGGCAACCAGGCTGGCATGGGGGGCAGTTAGGGGCAACTAGGCCAGTAGGGGGGGCAGTTTGGGGGAGACCAGGCTGGCAGAGGGGGGCAGTTAGGGGCGACCAGGTCAGCAGAGGGCGCACTAAGGGGCGACCAGGCCGGCGGGGGGGGGGGGGCAGTTAGGGGTGATCAGGCAGGCAGGCAGGTGAGCAGTTAGGAACCAGCGGTCCCAGATTGTGAGAGGGCTGTCCAACTGCTGGTTTTGGCCTGATCCCTGGTATCAGGCTGAAACCGGCAGTCAGACATCCCACGAGGGGTCCCAGATTAGAGAGGGTCCAGGCTGCGCTGAGGGGATACCCTCCCCCCATGCACAAATTTTGTGCACTGGGCCTCTAGTATTACATAAAGCTGTAAAGGTATTGAGTTGGTCTCTGTATCCTGATTGAAGCATATAGGGATTAATTTAGAAGAGTTTGGGCTAATAGTATTTGGTTGGTCTAACGTGGAATAAGGCAATTTATTGAGTTATCATCCCTAAGTGAGTTCTTTTGTACAGCTTCATGAACAGGAAACCAAACTTGAATGGATCATTTTTCATGAGGTATTAGTTACCACCAAAGTCTATGCAAGAATTGTGTGTCCAATTCGCTATGAATGGGTGAGAGACTTGTTACCAAAGTTGCATGAATTTAATGCACATGACTTGAGCAGTGTGGCCCGACATGAAGCAAGAGAAGATGCAAGAAGGAGATGGACAAATAAGGAAAATGTAAAACATCTCAAGGGTGAGTATATCACTTGTTTTGGTTATATAGTCCAGGAAACATAAATGTCCGAATTCTTATGTAATTACAGAAATATCGTTACAGGAATTAAAGATTCTGGCTCTATCTACTCAGAAAGCAAAGAATTATCATGAGTCTCAGACTTCGTTATTTTGACTTCCTTCTTTCCTTAAAGTTAATCTTGTTTTTTTTAACCCCTCTGTCCAATAGCATTGTTAATAATATATATTGAGTTTTTATCATATACTGAAAGCTTGCATTACCCCATTGGGGAATTTTCATAATAAACTATAAGGTAAGTACATATTCCCACTTTATATATGAAGAAGTACTTACTAGTGTACAATACTTTGCTAAAAATCCCATAGCTCATAATTGATGAATCTGGATTCTGAATCAACTAACCTGATTCTGTGGTCCTTACTCTTAGCTATTATGCCATACTGCTTCCCAGTAGTACTGTACTATTTTTATTTGGTTTATAAAATTTTGTGAGTTATTTCCTCTGAACATCTCTTTTTTATTTTTCCGTGAAATGTTAGGTTCCTAATTGGGAGGCACAAACAGTGTGGTACTGAACTAAGACAGAAAGCTTAATTCTTAGTTCACACATACAAAAAGCTTTTCATTTCAGTAAAGCTTTCTGAGGCTGATTGATGGAACAAGTTATATATTATTTAACATCACTGAGAAATGAAATGGTGAGGAATTTGCCCAAGATGATAGAATAGTCTTTTTAGTAACATTAGACACTAGACATTTTGTTGCAGTGTGTAACTGTAGTGTATAAATGCTTGAATAGGGTCAGTTTTTCTGACTGCTTTGGCCTCCATGCTCTTGTTTTTTAGCCATAGACTATATCTTTTTTTTTTGAAAGGGCAGAATTTAATTTAATTTTACCTAAACATTGAAAAATCAGGACATCTCTTTCTCTTAACCTTTCTAGCACTGAATTTCAAAATTCAAGTTTTACTGGATTAATTTGTAACATTTTCAGATGGAATATCAAAAGAAGTCCTAAAGAAAATGCAAAGGAGAAATGATGATAAATCCATATCAGATGCCCGTGCTCGTTTCCTTGAGAGAAAGCAGCAGAGGTCCCAGGATCACAGTGACACACTGAAGGGAACAGGCTAAGCAGCGAACCCTCCAATTCAGGAAGTAGGAAAAGCAGCCATGAAATGTGCTTCTACTTTACCATTTATGTAAGACAGCACTACCAAGAGGAAGTGGTCAGCAGTTGTTTTTAGCATATGGGCTAAAAGCAAATCAAACTCATTAATACCAATGGATGGAATTTTCAGAGAAGATTGGGTTGCCATAGTCATAGGCAATGATATATGAAACCAATGAAAGACAATACATGTGATACTTTTCTCACTTCAATTTTGCTGGCCTTAACTGGTATCAAATGCTGTTGTTGAGATATTTTCAAAGAACATTGAATTTTATGTAATCAGTGTGTATTCCATTTGCATTGAAGCATTAAAAATTATTTTCCTTAAATATCTTTAAGGCCTTCTTTTGCCATTAGAATAGTATTATATCAGGCTATCAGGTATTTGACCATTTCCTTCAGAAGGCTGAACATTAGAGGTTTTTATTCAGCAATATTTAGATGTCTGTTTAATTGCTAAAGAGCTTTATAGATATTTAGAGAAAAGACTTAACTAGTACATAAGAAAATTGCCTATGGCAGTATTCTTTGTTGAATTAATATTAATCCTTAAATTGATTTTTCTGGGATTATATAAATTCCTTTTTATATAAAAGTATATTGTTTAAAACAGTAGCTATAGCCATTAACCAAAGGACAGATGATATATATATATATATGTTCTTTTTGTAGCTGTCTCTACATACTTGTATCAGCATCATGTATGTAGTTGTGACAGTGTTTCAAACAGCTCTTCTACCTGGCCTACTCTCTTGCCTCCAGCTGCTTGGGTAGGACCATTTAAACATGTATTATGCTGCCTTGAAATGGGATTTTCAAAGCAGCCAACATTATATCACCAGTGTTTCAAATTGGAACCTTGAGGCTAATTAATATCATACTCAGGCCATATTCAACACTTGCCCACTCTATTGTTTACTGTCTTGTATTCTAGTTGTTTGTGTATTTGTCTTTCTCCCACTAGATTATATGCTCTTTGTGGGCAGGAACTATGTCTTTTTCATCTTTGTATCTTTCATGGCACCTAGCACAGTGCTTTGCACATAGTAGTTGCTCAATGTTCGTTAAATAAAGCTATTAGTGTATTTAAAATTCAAAAGGCAGTATAATGTGTGTTTTTAGAACTGTTGGTAAAAACTAAGAATCTAAATTGTTTATTGGTAACTAACACTTCTGCAGTTAAATAGTTTTCTGTCAATACTAGAGACTTGGAAGTCTTTATTGAAAAATCACATGAGGACCCAAATCCATGTGTTTATTCTTGAAGTAAGGTGAGTGGTGACAGTTTCTATGAACATTCCCTGCATTAATTTATTTTCATCTTAAGTGCTCTCTAGTGTTTCAGCACGTTAGTCCTATCAGTTCCCCTTGTCAGGTATATGTATTGGTGCATTCCTTTGATGTGGTAGGGATGTATGTGGATTCTTAGAATAAAAGCTCTTTTATTTCTGTAAATTAAGCACACATTCAGTAAGTTCAGCACATGTTCTAAATCTATAGTCCATTCTCAAATTTCATTAGTTCTCCTAATAATGTCCTTTGTGTTTTCCCAATTCAGGATTTGGTCAAAAATCAAGTATTATATCTAATCTCTTTTAATCCGGAAAAGGTCCTTAGCCTTTGTCTTTTACATATATCAATTTTTTTTCTTTCGTTGCATTGAACATTTTCAAATAACATTTTGACATTTTAAAATAATACAGACTAGTTATTTTATAGAATGTTCTCAATTTGCGTTTCTCTGAAGGCATCAAATTTGGAGGCACATGGTATTTGCCCCTTATTGATATTAATTTTGATTACTTGGTTAGGGTTTTTATTTTTTCAATAAGTAATTTGGAGGAGGGATACTTTGAAATAGCCTATTCCTCATAAATTATCACCCTTTGGATTTATCATCAACTGATGATTCTTGCCTGAATCAATTTTATTATTTCTATGGTTACAAAATGGTGATTCCCCCCTAATTTTTTGCTATATTTATTTGTTATATTATAAGGAAGAGCTTTCCTTGAAGAATGTCTGATAAACAGATGGGTGCTAGAGAGCATAGCTCAGGACAGAGAATTAGAAAGCTAAGGGGGTATTTGAGAGAGATGGCAAATAGTCCAGTTTATTTGGTGCACAGAGTATATATAGGAGGTATAGGCAGAAAATGTTGGTCGAGGACAGATTATGGAAGGCTTTGAAAGCCACACTATGGAATTTAGACATTTTTGTGCTATATATGAATTTATTGGAGGGGAGTGACATCATTACAGCTTTAAGGTGTATTTGTGGCAGTGGTGTCCGTAAGAGGAATTTACAGTATTTCTTTGAGAGGAATAATACTGGATCTAGTTGAGAAGGTGGAAGGAGCCTTGGAGGAAACGTAGTGGTTATGAAGAAGTTTGTTTTTAAAAGAATATATAAGATTCACCTTTAAATTACTAAATGAAACAAAAGAAACAAATGAAGACAAATGTTATCATAGAAAATTGGGCAAAGGATCCGACCTGTCATTTTATAAAAGAAGAAACATGGTCAATAAATAAGATCCTGAATCTTCCTAGTAATTAGGGAAATACAGTTGAAAATAACAGATGCCATTCTTTTTCATCAGATTGGCAACAGTAATATGCCTGAAAAGCGTTGACATGGAATAAATTGTTATTTTTCTAGAGAACAATTTTGGTAATACGTAGTAAAGTTGAAGATGTGCTTAACACGTTAAGCGCCCAGTCAGTCACCGGTGACTGACGCTATACTTTCCATCCGGAAAACAAAACAGGCTGGATGCTTAATGTATTAACCTGTGACCCAGCAAACCCACCTTTAGATTTATATCCTAGGAACTCAGAGATTATACAAAATACTTCATTCCTCATAAAATGTAACTCCCATAGATTTAACATCAGTTGATTTATAAAAATGTTATGTATACCATTGTTCCTAATAATAAAATATTGAACAGTGCATATAGCTATCAATAGGAAAATGGTTGAATAAATTGTGTTATGTTCTTATGAATTCTTTACAGCGTGCATGAAAGTGATCTTTGAGACTCCTGATGCCTGTTCCTAAACTGCTTTGCAGAATAGATGAACCAGTTTACATTCCTAACAGCAATGTAATAAAGTGCCTGTCTTATTGTAGCCTTGTAGTTCCTAATATTTTTATTGATAGACCAAAACTGGTGCCTCATTATTATGTTATCTTACATATTTAAATATTCTAAGTCTTTCCTCATATTCAAATTGTGTACAGGAAATAAAATAGACTCATTTGAATTTGATAAGGCCAGAAAGTAAATATTTTAAGCTTTCGGGCCATACAGTCTTCGTTGCAACTACTCTGTTGTTGTAGTATAAAAGAAGTCATGGATAATACATAAACAAATGGATATGTCTGTTGTGTTCTAATAAAACTTTATTTATGGACAATGAAATTTTAATTTCATATAATTTTCACGTCAGGAAATAGTCTATTTTTATTTTTTTAACCACTTGCACTCTAACCCAGGGGACCAACTTTTCACATACCTATTCTAATTAAAATGATTTCATTTGAAAGAAAATATTTCAATTACAATTTACAAGAAAAGCTCTTAATTTTGTGAAATATCTGAGATGCTTCAGGTTTTTACTTTTTCTTCAAAGCAGAGCTGATGGGATTGAGCATAATGTAAATCAGTAGGTTAAAATGTATTCTCCCAAAGATTTTCAAAATAATCTGTATTGTTAGTTGTTTCTTTAACCTTAAAATATGAATAATACAAAAATCTCTTGTGAAGCTTTTGAAAAATTTTCAAAGAAAATCATATTACTTGTTCAGATAAAATCTTCGTATGTTTCTTAACCTGATTTTACGTGGTCCTCAGCTAAAATGTAGGAAATGTGATGGATTAACCCAGTGGTCAGCAAACCGAGGCTCACGAGCCACATGCGGCTCTTTGGCCCCTTGAGTGTGGCTCTTTCACAAAATACCACGTGCGCGCACGTACAGTGCGATTGAAACTTTGTGGCCCATGCACAGAAGTTGTTTTTCGGCCTGGGTGAGTCTATTTTGAAGAAGTGGTTCTAACGCCGAGCCACACTCAAGGGGCCAAAGAACCGCGTGTGGCTCGCGAGCCACAGTTTGCCGACCACTGGGTTAACCCAAAGTATAAGCTGGCACCCAGTTTGGTGCTTTTTGTATATACTCGTATTTATAAATGATTGTTGTGCTCATTCCAGGTGTGATTGTTAACAACATAAGTTATTCTAGGCTTCAAAATAAATGTTACTAGCTTAAGAAGTAGGGTAAAAAGATTTTAAACTGAGTTTTTAAGGAAAAGTAGGACTTGGACTACAACAAAAAGGAGACAATTTTTGTGGCTGGGAAAAGAAAAACGGTGGAAAGATTGTCACCTGGAGAAGGGCTTTTTTTTTATTTTAAGGATTTTGCAGTTTCTCGTCAGTAACCTGGGATAACACTAAGTAGGTCAAATGAAGAATAATTTGAGTGCCACTCATTCTTGCAGATAGAAAAATATGAAAGTCAGCTTGGACTGGGATTATCCTTCTATAGTGTGCAGCACTTAGAATCTGCCATTGTGTGCCCATCTGCTACTCTATTTAGTCCTTCTGTTCCTCAAGAAATGGAGTTTTTAAGCCCTCAATGAGGAGTGTAACCTCACCTATACATTAACTAGACTACAGGCCCAGTGCACGAAATTCATGGGGGGCGAGGGGTCCCTCAGCCTGGCCTGCACCCTCTCCAATCCAGGACCCCTCGGGGGATGTCCAACTGCCTCTTGCAATCCGGGACCGCTGGCTCCTAACTGCTCGCCTGCCTGCCCTATCACCCCTAACCACCTCTGCCTGCCTGCCTAATAGCCCCTAACTGCTCCCCTACTGACCTGATCGCCCTAACTGCTCCCCTGCTGGCCTGATCGCCCCTAACTGCCTCTGCCTTGCCCTGCACCTGGGACCCAGGAGTCCCTCCTCCGGACGGTCACAGGCACCCGGGACCCAGGCTTCCCTCCCTCTGGCTGGCCGCAGGCAACCGGGACCCGGGCCGGCTTTGCCCTGGCCACAACCACAGGCGCCTGGGACCACGGGGCAGGTGGCTTGTCCCTCTCCTGGGCCGCAGGTGCAGCCGTTGGTGCCCGGGACCCCTGGGCGGGCGGCTTGTCCCTCTCCCAGGCCGCAGCCTGGCTGGTCCCCATTTCTCTCTCCCGAGCTCATTTGTGCCTGGCTGGTCCCCATTCTTCTCTTGCAAGCTCATTTGTGCCTGGCTGGTCCCCATTCCTCTCTCCCGAGCTCGTTTTTGCCTGGCTGGTCCCCATTCCTCTTTCCCCAGTGTTGAGTGAGCCGTTAAGGCGTGATGACAATTTGCATATTAGCTTTTTATTATATAGGATAGTCTGAAAATATAGAGATGGTTAAGGGCTGCCTTTATCAGGTTTTTATTTTCACCCTATGAAAGCTTTGAGTGGCTGGCATATCTAACTTGAAGAGATAAGGTGCTAACAGTATTGGCTCAGAAAAGAAAAATAAAATTTAAATCAATAAATATGAGGTAGGCTCATGAATACTATGTATTTTTCATTACTGTAGTGTTATGAACGGAATAGTAGCTGTACGATTGTATATTGTACAACATTAAAGTCACAATTATTTGGAATAAGAGCAACCAGAAAAAAGAAATAACCAGGTTTTTGGTTCATTTTACATAATCCACTTTTATCACATGACACATTGAGGTAAGGGATTTAAAAAAAAAAAAGCAATTTCTAGTGTGTCTAAATTTGGTACATATTCAGATTAGGCTACATTTGCAGAACTATACAAAAACTACACAGTGATGAACCTGAGCCCCCCACCCCCTTTTAAAAATGCTCACCAAAGATTTGTTTTCATTGATTTGAGAAACATAGATATGAGAAAAACATTAATTGGTTGCCTCCCATACGTGCCTGAAACAGTTATTATTGAAGTAACCAAAATTTTGTTTACCAAATCAGTCCTTAACCATTCTGTTCTGAGGAAGAGTTTACTATGGTAACAAGTCTGTATGTACATTGCTACTGGTAGAACTATCCCTGTATTTTAAGACTGCCGAGAGAACATGTTTATGGGCCATGCCTTGCTTTGGATTGGAGACAGTTCTACATATTTAGAAAGGAGAAAAATTAGCTCATAGCAATCATTCTCACACCTTTGACCCTCTCATTGCCCCTTCAGTTTCAAGCTTCTTTCAGTTATTTTTGGATATGAAAAGGATGTTGTGATGTGGCATCTGACTATATATTGTTCAGCAGGGTTATAACAGGGATTTTTCTGAATGCACTGTGTATCACTATATTTGAACCAACTTTCCTGAGATGACTTTAAGGTACTGTTTTGAGCCACTTCGCTCCTTTGCGGGGATCTGATTTAACCTTTAGAAAACATGGGAGGGGAGTATATAATATGACTGGAATCCAGATATTCCCACAGGGCTGTTCACTTGGAACATGCTCAATCCTGACACAGAATAAAGATTCACTAGATCTTATTGCCATCCATGATACATTATAAAATTTGTATAAATTCTGTTTAAGACAAGCCTGAGTCGCCGAAACCGGTTTGGCTCAGTGGATAGAGCATCAGTCTGCGGACTGGAAGGTCCCGGGTTCGATTCCGGTCAGGGGCATGTGCATTGGTTGCGGGCACATCCCCCGGTGGGGGATGTGCAGAAGGCAGCTGGTCGATGTCTCTCTCATCGATGTTTCTAGCTCTCTATCCCTCTCCCTTCCTCTCTGTGAAAAATCAATAAAATATATTTAAAAAAAAAAAAAAAAAAAAAAAAAAGACAAGCCTGAGTGAATGACTATTAAGTAAAAGTTCAGATCCATTTCATTCTAAAAAACACTATGAAAAAAAAAATTTTTTTTCTTGTCTTGTTTCTTTTTGGGTGAGTTTTGCCTATAATCAGTGCTTTGTGCAGGCCCAATATAAAATGGACACTGTCTGTTGAGTAATACCTGAGCCACTTACTGGGCATTTGATATGTGCTGCTCTTTATTTAACCCTGCTGGGATTCTTAGCAGCAGCCCTAAGGGGGTTGAGATGTTTCAAAGCTGCTGTTTAAAGGTCAAAACCAGTTATCTTACTTGGGTAAAGCTAAAGTATATCCTGTTTGGTTTCATTAAAATCTGAATTTTAAATATTTGTTAGGTATAGTGAGTTAGGTTTAAAGTCTGCTTTAAAATTAATCTCAATGTTTGAGAACTGCCTTTGTGGCTGGCTTTTGCAATGCAACTAGCTCACGCCGTTTTTAAAAGGTCAAGTTAATTCTGGGGCTGCTTGAAAATGAACAACTACAGAGGAATCTTCTATAATAAGTTTTTCTGAGGTGTCATTCCTTCTTTTTAAATATATTTTTATTGATTTCAGAGAGGAAGGGACAGGGGGAGAGAGAGAGACAGAAACATTAATGATGAGAATCATTGATCAACTGAATCCTGCACGAACCCTTACTTCGGATCAAGCCTGCAACTCAGGCATGTGCCCTTGACCAGAATCAAACTGAGACTTCAGCCTGTAGGCGGAAGCTCTATCCACTGAGCCAAACTGTCTAGGGCTGAGGTGTCATTCTTGTTGGAGATATTCATGTATATATCATAGTTACTGGCATAAAATATAAGGTAGGGGCACAGTAAAGGTTTCTTGTATAGGTTTTGAGAAACTAGCACTCCTCAAAATAGCATATGACCAATGCAGTTTTTGCTAATGGTACTTGCTGTCACCCTACTATTGAACATTCTGCTAAAATATAGCTTCAAATGGAAAGAATTTGACCACTTATTTTATAAACACAGCTACCTTACTAAAATATTTTCTAAAACCAAAAGCCAGGATGATCTACATTTATAGCACTAGTCTTAGGACTTTATCATAGTGAAAAAATAAACCCAGCATTTGTTTCCTGATTTATTAGGTTAGCTTCTCTAACTTAAGGCAGTGCCTTAAAACAGTAATTCAGTTACTGCTCAGGTAACTGTTAACAGTGACTCAGCCTTAGGAGGCTTCTAAACCAAGGATTGACAGTCTCCGCCCCCTCCCCCCTGCTTCTTCGCCCTTAGCAAAAGCACACTGCCATAAAAAGCTCTCATCATCTTAGTCAAAATTATTGATCTTCAAAAGCCAGAGGTTTGGTTTAATTTTATCATCTGGACCAATTTTCAAAAATGTTTTTGGTTTTTAGAGAGGAACGTCAACGAGAGAAATCTTGATTGGCTTCCTCCTGCACGCTCCCTACTGGGGATCGACTTGCCACCTGGGCATGTGCCTTGATCTGGAATAATTCCAGCGACCTACTGGTGCATGGGTTGATGCTCAACCACTGAGCAACACCAGCCGGGCTGAACCAAATTTATCTGGTACGATATTTTGAATTTAAGTTAAAAAAGTCCGCCGCTTGCGTCTATAGACGCTTATGGCGTACAAATGGTTAAATTTTTTTGAATTTATTGATTTGAAGGATATACTGTTCAAAATGAGCTGGTATATTGTAATCTATTTTTCTTCTCTCCAAATGATTTCTGAGAAAAATGTATTCATTAGGTTTCTGTGTACAATGACACAGCAAGTCCCTTTAACAGAACCTCGGCATTAGGTATTCCACACCAAATATCCAAGTCAAAATCAGCTGCTTTAGGGATTCTGAATGTACTTAAAATTATAGGTCTGTATGAAAATGCAAGACAGTTATTAATAAAGAAATTTCCCATGGCTTGTTCATGATAGAACTCTTGTATCCCAGATTCTGAGATTGGAAAATGTTATTTAATTAAGCTAGTGCTTTTACTGTTATAAAACATTCCTTTCGATTTTAAATTTAGATTTTGTCTACTTCCAGAAAGGATTGAAAGCAGTTACTATTAAACTTGGTATTAGAAAGGTCATTTCAAATGTTGCAGAATACAGAACATCTTCAAGTATTTGGTTTAACAAAACGAGATTTTGCCAAACATAAATATTCACTTTTATGACATGGTGGCAAGTCTTTTCTTTGCAGAACATTCTGTCTACTCTCTTACCTGCCAAAGAGTCTTCTCTCATCCTTAGTGTGTAATATATATTTTGGAAAAAAACATTAAAAGCAATTAAATGATTAAGCAAACTTTCCAGGCGAAACTGCTTAACTAACAAAATTACTGTATACCCAATAGGGGTTCATGTTTAACTGGAAAGGGCACTAAAAATAATCACTATATAGCTGAGTTTTTCCTCAAGACCTTTTTTTTTGGGGGGGGGGGGGAATAATCACCTCTTACAAAGGTGAAAAGCACAGAACTAAATTCTTTTGTCTTCTATTGTATTTGTGCTATTATGACATATAAGTACTGGGGAGGTTATTAACCGATCGTGAATACCTGAGATACGCTAATGCTGTCAAAAGGCACCACAGGCACTCCAGCTTTTAAACGCTCCGGCTCCCAAACACTGCTAACTGACAAGCCAAGTGGAGGTGGTCCCACCAGCAGTTAACCCCTTTCTCCAAGAGTGTACCTTAGTCACACCCAGGGAGAACCTTACGACTTTACAAACCACTCTTCACCTAATTATCTCACTCTGACTCATTAATGACTTGCTGTGGCAAAAAAAGAAAAAAGAAATTCCTCCTGCTGCAATTTCGGTCCAGTTCTTCCGCGTACTTAGGGTATTCAAACCCTTGACCATCAGACACGTTTATTACTCAGCTAGACCGACGTACAGGTCCGCCAAAATGTCCGCAGAAACGTTTACCAAAGCTACCCCAAGGCCAGCTTGAGATTCCTCCGAAATGGCCTTCCTGTCCGGCGGGCCCATTATTGAAGTAACCCCCGGAGAGACTGCTGGTTCTAGTCCAGAATCCAAGCGTCAGCTTTCCCGTCGGAAGGGCGCTCCTGAGGGCAGGGAGGGCTTTAAAGCCCCACTCGTGCCCCCTCCCCGGGATGTAAGAAAACACCCACTGAGTGAAACTAGGCGGGGGAGGAGCGCCGCAGCTGCCGGGGCAGCGCTGCGGGGAGGCCGTTTCCCTGAGTCACCGAGCGGGCGGGAGGCCGGGCCCACCCGCCCACGCTACGTGCTCTTCCTGAGGGAGTCGGTCTAAAGAAGCAGGGCCCACAGGGGAAGGAAGCGGTACCCCCAAGCCTCAGGGCGGCCCCACAGACACCGCACTCCCAGGAGACCCCCACATTCCCCTAGAACCCGTCCCGTGTTCTGAGAGCAATCAGCCGACCTTCCCGACCAGCATCACGTGCACCCGGAAGTACGTGGGTGGGACCTACAGTGCCAACGGAAGTGACGTCGTCCGCCCCTAGTCGCATGATGTGGCAAAATGCAAAAAAAAAAAAATGGTGGGGCGGGGGGGAGGAGGAGGAGGGAGGGAAAAGCAGCAGGAGACTGGGGAAAGTGATGAGTCCAAAAAAGTAGTCCCTCCGCTTTCCCTCGTTCCCCTCCTGCCGCAGCGATCAGCGAGGCCGGGAACGCACTGCGTCCCGAATTCCTGCGCCCGTCGCACCGCGGCGCTCCGTGGAGGGGTACATAAGACGGAGGGGGTGAGGTGACTAGGGCGGAGTTCTGTCGCCGGGATCCCTCCGCAGGGCTCAGCCGTTTCCGGAGTCTGCGCTGCGCCCGGTTCCGCCATTGCGGCTCTCCCGGACCCTGGAGCCTCCGCCCCCGACCCGAGCTCTCGTCTGTCTGCCAGTTTCCTGCGTCCCCGGAGAGTATCTTGCTGAGCCCAGCCTACCCCCTCCCCTTTCTCCTCCTCTCCCTTGGAGAGTCCGGGCAGCCACTGCCCCGCAGCCCCAGTGACAGGAGGAGACCATACCCCCGACAGCGCCATGGCCCAGATTCTGCCAATTCGTTTTCAGGAGCATCTCCAGGTGCGGCTCGGCCGGGGCTGGTGAGGGCTGTGGAGAGGGTGGTCAGAAGGAAAAAGCTGGATTCTGGGCCCAAGCAGAAAGCACTATCGGAGGTGTGGTGGTGGTGGTGATGGTGGGGGGGGGGTATTGGTGTCTGAGGTAGATGGAGGATGGGGGCGCTATCTTGGGAAGAAAGGGTTAAATGGTGAGAGGTGTGGATGGGAATGGGGAGAGTCGGGGTGCGAAGGGCAGCGAAGCCAGTCCTGGGTTCGAGGGCCTTTCTATTTTCTCTTCCTGGGTGGCAAGAACTGCGCATACTAACTGCACCCCCTTCCCAGTTTTATTCAGTTCATTCATTTGGGTAGGGTGGGGGTGGGAGAATTCTCCCGCGTTTCTTCCGGAGCTAAGATCTCATCGCCTGGGCCAGTGTAGGGCTGTCACCTCCCATGGCTTTTCTCTTCCCTTTCCCCCGTCGTGTCTGCACCCAGGAGTTGTGGGGCGGGTGGGTTGGGGAGGAGCAGCCTTTTTTTCTTCCTCCCTTTGCGGCTCTCAACTGAGAAAGACACCTTCTCCAAGGGGGGTGGGGAGGAATGGCGGTGGCTGGCCGCCTGCTTTCCCCGAGGCAGGAGGAACAGAAGGTCACTCTGCAGGAACTGAAGGAGGGTAGAATGGGGGAACGTGGTTCTTCCTTAGGGCGGTGTCAATCTCAGCGTGCGTGGGGTCAAGGTCCCTAGGGGAACTCGCATTTCCCCCCCCCTTTTCTTCATTTCTCTGGGATGGTGTGGCTCTGATCCCCTTTGGTTCTAGAGGGTAGGGAAGAGTTATTCAGAGCTTATCTTGGAGTCTGCTGGAGTTTAGCAGGTGCTTGTGGGCGTGAGTACCTCCCTCCCTCAGGATTGCGTGGAATTGAACACAGCCCTGGGGGATAGAGCTCACCTACTCTGGAGATATGCAAAGTTATTTGGTCTGTAATTGGTTTCCTTTTAGTAGGTTCTAGAATTCTTCCCCATGGTGCATTATCCTGTAGGCAGCATACTGTTTTATCTGGCAGCATGCCCATGGAGGGCCCAGGCCGGTGATCATTGGAGGGCTTGACTGAATTAAGCCTTTTCTGAGCTTCTTCCTGGTTCACCAATCCTGGTTTCACTTTGGCTGAAATAATACATTCATGTTCATTTTCTTCCCAAATATCCCTTAAAGAGGCCTGCCTCAGCTCAGCCTTCTGAAGAGCTAATTTCATAATGAATGATGCCATGAGTTGATATAACACTAATATTAGTGACCTTTTGGACACTTTTTACCATTGAAGGCTAATTTTATTTACTTTCTCCCATTGTTATTATGTACATAAAGGATTATCGTTAATAAAAAGGTTTAATATCCAGGCTATCAGTAACGTAATTTTATACTTCTTTGCAGGTATTATCACCTTTGCTTACATCAGCAATAAATTATTTTCTTTTAAGTCTTCAAATGTAATGAATAATCTTTTTTTAAAAAAATTTCATTAATTGATTTTAGAGAGAGAGGAAGAGAGAGAGAAACATCGATTGTTTCACTTGTTTATTCATTCATTTGTTGGTTTTTGTGTGTACCCTGACTGGGGATCGAACCTGCAACCTTGGCATATCAGGATGCTGCGCTAACCAACTGGGCAGCCCAGCCAGGGCAATAATCTTTACTCAAAAAAAATGAGTTAAGTAAAGCACTTTCTTCAGTCATCTGTGGTTTTCAGATCACTCATTTGAAGTAATGGAACATTATTTTATAATAGGTTAAAATGTTAAGTGACAGAATAGACACAAAGAAGTTATGCTCAATCTAAGTTTTAATTACTATGGTTATTTCTGTTACAGTGAAGTATAAGTGAATGTGAAGGATTAGGAAAACAATGTTCTTGTGTGTGGAGGAAAACACAGGTTCCTTACTTACTATAGTGCATCTGATGCATACATAATCGTTTTGCAGACAAATGTTTGTAAAATCATACACGGAGAAGCAGGTACAATTGCTCTTTATAAGGTAGAGGGTATAGCCCACTATTAAATCTCATTTCTTAAAAAAAAAGTTTTATTGATTTATAGAGGAGGGGAGAGAAACATCGATATGAGAATGCAACATTGCAACATTGATTGGTCCCCCCAGCACGCCCCCCCCCCCCCCCCCCCCAGGGATTAAGCATACTCCCCAACCAGGAATTGAACCAGCAACCCTTCTCTATGCAGGACTATGCCTAACCAACTGAGCCAAAACAAATCTCGTTTCTTGACTAGTGGTGGTTTGGGCAATAGTTTTTCATTTCTATTAATGAGGAAATAAAAATTGTTAAATAAACCCAAGGATTGGAATCCAACCTTATCACTAATTGATAACAGATTTAATATGGGTCTGATTTCTAAGGGAATCAGAATTTATGCAAATACTTGAATGAAGCCATTTCCTTTTCAAATAATTTGAAGTTTTGAATGTAAAGCAGTTTTTCAGTTATATTTGAAGATTTCACTCATTCTTTTTTTTTTTTTTTTTGGAGTAATATGCCATGTCTAAACTTAAGCTTGCTATTGTGACTGTATTCTTCAGCTGATAATGATTAATTGTGCAGAGCCCCCAGTCACTAGCCAACCTCTTCCAGGATATATATCTTCTGACTTCTCATTTTTATCTCTTCCCTTGTAAAAATTAATAAAGATTATTTTAATTGGCATTTTAGGTCTGACATCTGAGTCCCTGCCAGTTTGCCAAGTAGCAGAAAACACTCTGAAATACTTAGGATAAAAATTAGGAACAAGAATTGAGGAACTTGAATGTAGAGTTAGCTTGTGAAAGCTTTAAAATGTGAACTGTAAATGAATTTATTTTTGTAACATGTAAATACTTTGGCCAGCTGAAGGATCTGTCATTAGAGCTTGGAGCTATACAGCAAATAAATGTTAATATTGTAAGTTATGAAGTGTTTTGTTTTTTCTTTTTTAGGATATTTAGGCTGATAGCAGTCAATAGATGAATGCCCAATTGAGCAAGACATTGTTAGAGTTGCAGATTCTGGGGAAAAAACCTAGGTTATACATATAAAATGGTGCTTGCAGTTCTCAATTCTTGGCACATTAAGTATGTTTATTCCAACTGACACATCCCACTGTGTCCCAGGTTCCTTGAGTCTGCAATTAAAAAATCTCCCAACCCTGTTCTTTTCCCTTTAATCCATACATGCAGAACTGGAAGGTGGTGTGCATTGAACGGTAGAAGTTCTTGCTGTGGTTATTTTGGTTTGCTAAGAGAAAACAATGCTGAGTATTGCTGGGATGTGCTATATGCTTTACTGTACTCCCTGAAAGAGGCAACTGCCTGGAATTATGCTGCAATCCACCCTGGGAATAGCTTCCAGGTTTCAGATGTATCATGCTTTTCAGAATTTTCCTAATGGTCTATTTACTCAGCTCAAAGGGGGGTGGTTAATTCTAGTAACTGTGCTTTCACTCTCTAGGAAATCATTTAAGACATGGAACTGTGTGTGTAACCTCAATCATTTTCATTTTAGTGTGCAGTAAAATACATGATTTCAGAAACCTCAACCTATATTACCTGAATTACATTTCACAAGATGTGTTTTTTTTTCTGTCACTGTTACTGATACAATTTTTGCTTTTTGAGAGTTACTGTCCAGTAGAACTTTCTTCCATGATGAAAAATTTGTACTATCTACCTAGGGATATTGAGCACTTGAGTTAAGTTTTTCTTTTATTTCTTTAATTAAATGTAAATAGCCACAAGAGGCTATTGACTATGACATTGGATGCACAATTATAGGCCATACTGATGATGTGCTTTGTGAGAGTGAAGATTTATCTGACCACCCATATTTATTTGTAGAACATTTTGTTAACTAAAATTAAAACATTATTTGAAAGTGTTAGTTGAATACTGTCTCTTGGGTAAGTGGTTTTGATGAACAATGACTAATGAATGGAGGAAGAAGCAGACTTGTGAGAGCCTCTTGTATCCTATGAATGTGGCTGGGTCCTTTCAGGTCTTTACTTAATCTCCCACATCTTAAACAGTTGAAGAAAGTGAGATTCAAACACAATGTCAACCTAGGTCTTCTCACAGACTATTCCAAAGAAGTAGGATGGTTGGCCTTAAGAGAAGTTATACAGCCCTGGCCGTAATTAGAGGTGATTAGACTGTTGTTCCGATATGCCAAAGTTTTGGGTATGATTTTCAATCAAGGCACATACAAGAATCAACCAATGGCCCTGGCTGGTTTGTCTCTGTGGATGGAGCATTGGCCTGTGGACTGAATGGTCCTGGGTTCAATTCCAGTCAAGGGCACATGCCCGGATTGCAGCTTGATCCCCAGTCGGGGGTATGCAGAGGGCAGTCGATGGATGATTCTCATTATTGACATTTCGATCTCCCTCTCCCTTCCTCTCTGAAATCAATAAAAATATATTTTAAAAAAAGAATTAACCAAGGAATGCACGACTAAGTGGAACAACAAATCAATCTTTCTCTCCCTTCCTCTAAAAATCAGTTTTTTGTTTGTTTTTAAAGAGAAGTTATGCAGTATCCTGGTATGCTTTTTTTGTTGTTGGACTTTGCCCCAAAAATGATTTATCTACTGGTTTAAAATGTATTTAATGTGGTATAGTAGACAGATTAGGGATTTGGGGGTTGTCAAGACAACTGCTATCCAATAGAAAAATAGTAAGAGCAATATATGTAATTTTACATTTTCCAGTGACTATATTAAAAAAAACAGGTGAAATTAATTTTAGTATGTTTATGTAACTCAGTATATCCCAAATGTTACAATTTCAACCTGTAATCAGTATAAAATTTTCAAATGAGATATTTTACATTCCTTTTTATGGGGGTACTGAATTTTCAAAATCTGATGTGTATTTTACACTTAGAGCATATCTCAGTCATACCCTATTTTCATTGGAAATGTTTGATCTTATTTAGCTTTCATAAAATTTGCAATTGGAAAAGCAGATTTGTGTACCTAGATTATTACAAGCATACTTAAGTTTCCATAAATAATCTATCATTAGTAACTATTTAATATTAATTTTAAAATAAATTCAGTCACAATAACGACATTTCAGGTGATCATTACCACTTATGGCTTGTGAAATGTGATTACACTATTGGAGAACACAGGTTAATCTTTGTAAAATAGGCATAACTGCCTTACAAAGTTACTGTGAAGGTCTGAGATCATGGTGTGAAAAGTACTTGGTGTAGCACTTTCAGAGCATCAGTTGGTAGATATGTAATTTGTGTCCAGTACATTTTTTTCAGGGATCTTTGAACGTTTAATTTGCATATCTAGATTTTTATGGTTAGTAAATATTTGATATCCACCTAAGATTTGAGCACTTATCACATATCAGCAACTATGTTAGCCTAAGAACAAAATGGTGAACAAGACTGACTGCAGCTTGCATTCATGCTTGCATTGATTAGTTTACAAAGATGGTCCACACATAATTGCAACCCTGGATGTTATCTAATGTTTGATATTGTGCAGAATTTAATGCATACCTTAATTATACAAAATTGATTACTAATACTGCTCTAAAACTGTGCCCAAAAGAAGGAATTTTAAAATATTTTATTAATATACCATGAGCACTCATTGTGTACCATTGGTACACTTTTGATTACTGTTCCTTGGTCATAAATATTTGAGAGACCTAAATCATGTCTGAAAATATCCATGTTGAATATGTTGTTTTATATGTCCTGTAAGATGGAAGAATTGAAGTAAATGTTCTCATTTAGATGGGAAGTGAGTTCATTGCTGATAGATATTTTAGTCCTATATTATTAGAATGAGACCATTTCTCTAATTGATTTACATAACACACTATAGCTACTTCATAATATCAATTTGTAAATCATAACAAAGTTTACAGCTCTATGCATTGCCCGCCTCCCCCTCTCCCCTTGGCCAAGTGCCTGTGGCTAATGCTCTTAACTCAATGGGATGGCAGGAGGTTTGGATCTGGATGTATTATGCAAAACCCATCTGTCAGACTTGGATTTTGTGTCTCTTTTGTATTATGAAAGACATAATTTAAGATGTTTTGTCCTAGTTTAGAGGACATAACTATCCATCACATCTTAATTGCTCTGAAATCTACATGATCAAAATAAATAGCTGTTTGAGTACCTACTGTGTGCTAAGAACTCTGTTAAATAATTTATGTTCATGATCTTATTTTATTGGCAAGACAGTCCCTTCAAACAGGGTTAGACTTATTTTGTAGATGGAGAAACAAATTTATAGCTGTTAGCTTGTAGAGTCACACAACTAATGATGGGTGGGCAGACCAATACTTGCTCTTCTTTTAGTGTGATACATTGCCTCATCTGTACAGTTTGAACTGCAAAATATACCAGTTTGTATGTATACTGTGGTGTTCTTCAATGTACTTACACATCCTACTGGTTTTATATTTGAAAGTAGAGGCCAGTGAACCAACATTTGATTTTTTTTTTTTATGCCTTAAACAGATGTTTTTAAAGGGCTTTATCCAAGTTTCTAGAAAATTGTGCAGAATGATTGGGGATCAGATTGACTTCTAACCACAGTTATCAAAGCCCTCTCATAAGCCTGAACTTAAACTTTTCTAGAGACATTTTCTTGATTACAAGAGGATGAATGTGTCCCAGTCGGAAGCCACTAGTGAAAGCAGGAAGCTTCTGCTTTCTGTCTTACTATATTATGCATTCTTTTGTGCTGAGACTAATGTAAAAGTTGAATAGAACTGTAGGAAGATGATTGTGCTTGGGGAGGAGCAAAGTAGGAGTAGAACATGCTTGCTCAGTTTAACTAGTATAACCATAGAAGGGAAAGGGTTTACAAACTGGTAGGATTGTGCTTGGAAAGCAGAACTTCCAAGTAATATTAGTACTTCCTGTTCTGAATGATTGTGTAAATAAAGACATTTCTTTAAGTAAAGCAGATTTTAAAGCTTATTCGAATGAATAAAAAATGAGTCCATTGAAACTATTTCATCACATTAAAAAATTAAAATTCTGCAGTGTCCAATTGTGGAAAATATCTCAAGATATTTAACCCATACTTTGTTTTTTTAGCTTTTCTTAACTACCTCATTTATTAAATTAAAACAATACTTTCTGTGCTGGAGGGCAGTCTCCCTTTATCCATTTGAGGTGAACATATGTGCCATGCTAAAGGAAAAAACCACCATCTACCTAATTACAGAAGTCAAGATCTTAAAGTTATATAACACTCTTTTTCTGCTTATTATTTTCTGTATTTAGTCCCATTTCTGGAGTAGGGTAGGGAAGAACTCATACTGATGCACACTGGGGGTCCTGGCATTGCAGTTTTTGATGACCCCCATCAATTGAATCTGTGGGAATCTTAGTAGATGAAAAATGGGACTTGCTTTCATCTATTCTGACCAGCTGCTCATCTAAGAAAGAGGGCTTTAAAACCACCAAAGGGGCCCTTGCCCGGGAGCTCGGTTGGTTAGAACATCATCCCCATATGCCAGGGGTGAGAGTTTGATCCCTGGTCAGGACACATACAAGAATCAACCAATGAATGCATAAAGAAGTGGAGCAAGAAATCTGTTTCTCTCCCCCTTCCTCTCTAAAATCAATAAAAAAATTTAATTAAAAAGAAAAGAGAATCAACCAGTGAATGTATAAGTGACTGGAACAGCAAATCAGTGTTTCTCTCTCTCTCTTCTCAAAATCAATTAAAAAAACAACCACCAAAGTGGGCAGAGTAAAGCCAGAGACTGTTCATATACGCTCATCTTGGCAAAGAGCTAACTTTGAATATTCTTCAAAAAGCAGTCCCTAAGGGGTATATTCCTGGAGATCATAATCCAAGCAAGTGAAAATGACTCTCATAATATGCAAGTAGAAATTCAAGGCATGTTATAAAATTCAATGATTGCACCATAATGGATTAAAAAAAAGCTTTGATGGAATGGAGATGACTTTCCAGTGCTAATGAAGACACCAATGTAAAAAATGCCTATGAAGAGTTTAAATAAAATGGTTTCTGAAATGTGAAGAGTAGAAAACTATTTCCAAGTTAGTTATTTTATAATTTTTTTAAAATACTTTTACTGATTTCAGAGTGGGAAGGAGAGGGAGAGAGATATATATATAAACATCAATGATGAATCATTAATCAACGGCCTCCTGTATGTTCCGTACTGGTGGTTGAGCCCGCAACCCAGGCACCCTTGACCAGAATCCAACCAGGACCGCTCAGTCCACAGGCCAACGCTCTACCCGCTGAGCCGAACCAGCTAGGGCTGATGTTTCTGTGTTTCTCTCCCTCTCTGAAATTAAAAAAAATGGGGGTGGGATTTGCAAGCATCCAAGGCACACCCTTTTCAAGATTTAAAAAAAAAATCACACCAGTCTTAGTTTTCTTCTTTAAAATTTTTTATTTATTTATGGATTTTAGAGAGAGAGGAAGGGAGAGACAGACAGACATTGATTTGTTGTCCCACTTATTTATGCATTCATTGGTTGATTCTTGTGTGTGCCCTGATGATGAATCAATCCTGCAAGTTTGGTGTATCAGGCCAATGCTCTAAACAACTGAGCTACCTGGCCAGAGCCAGTCTTAAAGTTTTTAAATTTTCTAGTAAGTAGTTGGCTACAAGTAGGAAAAATTCTCGGTGGTTCTCGTAATAGTTTACCAAAGCTAATAGTCTTCAGTTCCTGTCTCCAACTGTGACAATTTGGCCCTGGCCAGGTAGCTTAGTTGGTTAGAGGGCCACCCCATATACCAAGATTTGGGTTCAATCCCCAGTCAGGACACATACAAGAATCAACCAATGAATGCATAAATAAGTGGAACAATAATCAGTGTTTCTTTCTCCCTCTCTTTTTATTCTGTCTTCCCTCTCTCTCTCAAATCAGTAATAACAATAGTAATAATAAAAAGAATAAAACAATTTGGAGTGAGTGACCAACGTTAAGATTTCTCCTGAGAAACAGTAATTGTCTCAGAGGTTAACAGAGAGTATAAACAAATCTATAGAATTAAAGGCATTTTTATTTGTTGCTTAAAATGTGGAGCACACAGAAAATAATGGCTGGTATCCTGTTGATAGAAGAACTAAAGGAATGCTGCATTTTCAGCATTTTTCTTTATTTCCTGTAGAAGACAGCAACTGCAATTTTTATGTGACATTCTGCTAGCTTCCTGGAAGGGCTTACTGAAATAGCTTCTGTCAGCATATTTTTTCACTGTGGTGGATACTAGTGAAGGTAGAGGGTGTTTGGAACTTTTAAAGGAAATTATGCTGAGTGAAATACTTGGAATAGGAAGTTAACCAAATCTTTAAGCGCTTAACTTAAAAATACCTGTATTGAGTTATATCCAGGTATCAGCAGGTCTCTAAAATTGTTGACTTCTTAACTCTAGTGATAACACCTATCAAATCTTTATCAAGATACAAAATTCATTTACATAAGTAACTGAAATAGGACTATATGTAGAGCACTTACAGAATAGTTTCATCTGAAATACAGTAGCTCATATATACTTCCTTTTCATCCTAACTATTCAGATGAAATAAGGAGGAAGGATCTGTAAAGTGTAAAGCCAAGCACTAATTGTGAAACATAAGTTCTTAGTAATGCTGGCATAAACACAAGTTTTAATGTATTTTGATTTTCAGCTGATACAGCTGGTAAATGAGTTCTGTGCTGCATTTACTAGTCATTCATTAGGAGGCAAACTGCCCGGATATGCTTATAAAAAAGCCTTTTTCCAGTGAGTATTCCTATCTGTTCAAATGTAAGAACTGCTGGATGAAATTAATAGGCTCAAAGCAAACCTATTACTCCTTTAATTATGTGATGTTTGTAAGCATAAACACAATTGTCATTGATTTTTGAGATAGAGACTGTGTTAACGGAGAGCCTTTAGTCAAAATATATTATTATTTGGGTTAAATATACTTATAGTTCAGCCTGGCCATTGTGACTCAGTGGCTGAGCGTGAACTTATGAACCAGATGGTCACAGTTCAATTCCTGGTCAGGGCATATTGCCCGGGTTGCGGGCTCAGTCCCCATTATGGGGTGTGCAGGAGGTAGCTGGTGAATGATTCTTGCTCATCATTGATGTTTCTCTCTCCCTCTCCCTCTCTGAAATAAATAAAAAATCAAAAATTTTAAAAGTTATATTTTAAAAATACATATATCCTATATAATAAAAGGCTAATATGCAAATCAACCAAATGGGGGAATGGTCGCTATGGTGCACACTGACCACCAGGGGGCAGACGCTCAATGCAGGAGCTGCCCTGGTGGTCAGTGTGCTCCCACAGGGGCAGCTCCGCTCAGCCAGAAGCCAGGCTAAGCAGCAGCAGCAGCGCTAAGGACCCCTCAGGGGATGTCCGACTTCTTAACTCTGTAGTGATAGCACCTATCAAGTCTTTACCAAGATACAAGATTCATTTACATAAGTAACTGAAATAGGATTATATGTAGAGCACTTACAGAATAGTTTCATCTGAAATACCTAAGCCAGCAGTTGGACATCCCCCGAGGGGTCCCAGACTGCGAGAGGGCGCAGGCTGGGACCTCCCCCACCACTCAGTGCACAAATGTCATGCACCGGGCCTCTAGCCTGTTTTAGAATAGGACATGTCAAGATACCATAGTCTCAGAGCTAGATAACTATAAAAGGACAGAAGTCCCTAAAATACAGAGTACTTA
This sequence comes from Cnephaeus nilssonii, assembly GCF_951640355.1. Classification (NCBI taxonomy): domain Eukaryota; kingdom Metazoa; phylum Chordata; class Mammalia; order Chiroptera; family Vespertilionidae; genus Cnephaeus; species Cnephaeus nilssonii. The sequence continues at coordinate 21,105,450 of NC_137090.1, forward strand.
CGTGGCCCACACTGTTCTAAGTGCTTGCTGTGTGTTGAATCACTTTCATGCAGCACCTAGGCGTTCCTTGCTCCTCCTCAAGCATGGATGGATGCTTTCTCTTGTACCATTTTTTTGAAATAGGGGATTCATCTTACAGTTGTATACTCTTTTCCCTAAAACTTTATGATATTGATGAACATCTTAGAAGAAATTGAGGCAGTTGTAGTCAACCAAGCACTGTCAAGCCTCTCTTTTTCTCATGTTCTTTGAAGAAATTGCATTTTACTACATCTGCGCATTCTCAGTCTGGCTCAGTCCCTGGACCTCTGATATTTGAATATTTAGTGATTTCTTGAGAGGAAAGAGACACCCATACTGAGTTTTTCCTTGGGGACTTTTGATAGCATTGAACTTTGCAGATTTACACCCTCCCTCCACCCTGCAGTCTTCTGCAAATAACTGGACTCTGAAACCTGAAAGTTCAATATTTTTTTGTTTTTTCCTGTCTTGTCTGGAATCGTGTATAACATGAGTGTGTCTCTATACCAATTGTTCTTCATATTTTGCCAGAGCTTAATGTTAAAGTTTTTTTTTTCTTCTTGTTGGACTCCCAAGAAAAACTTCTGAAAACATTGTTCTCTAATAGAACTGTACAATGATGGAAATGTTCTGTATTCTGAGCCCTCCAGTACGGTAGTCTCATGTGGCTGTTGAGTACTTGAAATGTGACCACTGAGGGACTAAATTTAAATTTTATTAACAAAATTAAATAGCTGCATGTAACCACTGGTTCCCATATTGGACAGAGTAGCAAACCTCCCAGTGTACAGCTCCCTAACAGAGCTTGAGCTATTTCATGCTTTGACTAATTTTCATGTTTACCTTTTGAAGTTGTAGTCTTCCTTCCTGCCCTACAGGTAAATTGCCTAATAAAAGTCATTCTTACAATTTAATCTTAAGTTCTGCACCTATAGAAGAGTAAAGATTACTCTTTAAAAAGAATTTTAAAATATGAATTTGCAAGCTTTCATAAAACTGAGGAGAGTCATATATCATATACCAAATTATCTATTTAAAGAAATTCAGGCCATGGTGACATTTCACCTCTAAATACCCCACCATGCATCGTTAGAAAATAAGGAAAATTTTTTCCATAATCATGGTATCATTAAAGCCTCCTTATATAATAATCCCTCAATATCTAAAAATCAGTCCAAATTCATATTTGTCTGATTGTCTTCAAATGTTACTGCTATGTCTAAATCAGGATCCAAGCAAGATCTGCATGTTGCTTTCAGTTCTGTCTCTTAAGATTCTTTTAAAAAACATTTTTTTACAGAGTTTCAGATTTACAGAAAAGTTAGAATGGTATAAAGAATTCCCATATACATCCTTTACCCAGATTCTTTAATTCTTAACATTTTTTTTTACTACATGTGATTTATCCTCTTTTGTCTCTATACATAAAAACTATTGAACTAAATTGCTTGAAAGTACTTTGTAGATATACCTCTTTACCATTACATACTCTATTGTATATTTAGTAAGAATAACAAAATGGTCTTCTATAGAGACACTAAAATGATCAAACAGAGGCAATTGACTTTGACAGAATACTGTTATCTAATCTCAGGCTTAATTCAGATTTCATCATTTGTTCTGATAATACTCTCTTTTCTTATTTGAGAGAGGGAGAAACAGAAACATTGATTTGTTTTCCACTTATTTATGCATTCATTAGTTGATTCTTGTATGTGCCCTGACTGGGGATCCAGCCCCCAACCTTGGTGTATCTGAGCTATCTGGCCAGGGCTGGAAATGTTCTTGTGTGTAAGAAGCTTCTGACCTCAATAACCTTAGTTAGGCATATTAAGTAGCACAGATGGAAGCAGTTTTCATGCTTTTGATGGTTACATTTTTTTAAAAACATATTTTTATTGATTTCAGAGAGGGAGGGAGAGGAATAGAGAGATGAAACATCAATGATGAGAATCACTGATTGGCTGCCTCCTGCACGCCCCCATGGGTTCAAGCCCGCAACCCGGGCATGTGCCCTCGACTGGAATCGAACCTGGGACCCTTCAGTCCACAGGCTAACGCTCTATCCACTGAGCCAAACCAGCTAGGATGGTTTTCATTGTTTAGGCAAGTTCTTTTACTTGAGCTTAAAGTTTAGTTGCATAAATTGACCTGGAATTTTGGTCCATGGGCAGATTAGGAAATATTGGGAAAGTTTGTTTTTGGAAAGGTATGGTATAGGAATGAGAGAGAGAGAGGGGGGGGGAGAGAGAGAGAGGGGGAGAGAGAGAGAGAGAGAGAGAGAGAGAGAAAGAGAGAGAGAGAGAGAGAGAGAGAGAGAGAGAGAGAGAGAGAGAAAGAGAAAGACTGTATCTTTGAACCAGGTGGTTTCAACTCTTCTGCACATTGAAGAGAGAAATGTGTGCTTACTTTCCATTGTACCTTTTGTTTCTCTTTAGGGTAAAGAGAATTTTTGATGATACTGACCACATAACATCTGTTTGTCTTAGCTATTCCAGCTTGCTCACTCAGCGAACTGTTAACATGTTTGTCAGGTTTGTTAGAAAGCTTTAGCAATATTGTTGTGTCCATAATGCCCCTAAAAATAAGAATGAAAATAGGGTTACTTAGGATCACATGTTACATGGTATTGAAGATTCTGGTCTCTACCTACTTTAGGCAAATTAAAGAGCAGAATTGGAAGTTTTTAAGTGTAATTCCTTTTGTCACAAAAGGGAAAAAAGGGGCATTTCAATATCGGAGTAAGTCAAGCACTCAGAGACCACTTATCTATTATCAGTAGTAAAAAGAAATTCACACCCAGACTTTCAGCCAACGTTTAGGACAGCTGAATTAAGCAGATAATAACATGAAAATACCAAAAAAAATCTAACCTTGAGATGTGTTGCTTGTACTAATGGTATCTATTGAGCCTTTACTATGTGTCAGGCATTGTTCTAAGTACTTCATATTAAATCCTCACAGCTCTGGGGTAGCTGCTATCATTTCAGATGTTTCAGATGAGGAAATATATACAGAGATAACTGATTTGCCTGTGCCCTATGAAGTGGCAAAACTGGGACCTAGATATTTTAGCTCTGATGCAACCCACAGAACCAGTTAATTCTGTTTGGTGCTTGTATTTTATAATCAAAGTTATACATTTAGACAGTAATTGTTTTCCTGAATGAAGAACCTTCTTTGTTGTCTAGATTACGGGGAATCTGAAATGATATTTCTCACTAAAAACTAAGACTGCAGTTAGTGTTTTACTTTTATCCCCAGGCATGTTCATCTAAATTGGGGGGAGGGGAAGAGGGAAAAGGAAATACTTTTATATCATTTATAACCTGTAACTCTTAAGGCACTTTAGAGTTTTGGGTTGATTGATTAATAATAAATCTGTACTTGCTTTTTGGAATCTAAACTCGGCATAAGTGTTCAGTCCTAAAGTTGTGCCACTTGTAGGCCAGTGTCAAAATCTAGTCTGGAAACCAAATGAGTTACAATGTTTGGGTGGTTTTCTTTAACAAGGGAGGAATTGATAATTTGTATACTTTTGTGCATGTGCCTTTAGTGTTTGTTTTTAAGGGAGGATGGAAATATGCATAGGTTATCTCTTAGATGGAAAAGTATCTAATTACTGGGAGGGGGAGGTACAACTAGAAACATGGAATGGGTGACTTTTCATAGTATACCAGTATATCCTTTTGAACAGTTTGAATAATTTGCTGTATCCATGTAATAACTTAAAAATAAGTAATCACTTTTTAACCTAAATTTATTGACTCCATATTCTTATTTTGTACCAGCAAAATAAAAGTTCTTTGAAGTTAAAAACAGTTTTATCATAGAAACTTGCAAGCACATCTCAAAATAGAGTACCTCCAGGATCAGCAAGAGCAACATTTTGCCAATTGAGTGGATAAAATGTGGCCGTGTTTGGATGTCATTATTGTATTCTCTGAAAATAGCTGCAGGTTCAGAAACTCTTATATGTCCTCAATTTATTTGTGGTTCGACCCAGAGTCTGTAATTCAGGGAACTATTTTACTTGTTCTCAAACACTAGGGCTTCAGCTGTGACAGTTGAAGCTCAAAATTGCCTTAGGTAGTGACAGAAAACCAGAATTCTTATTATACAGAGTAGTTTAGAATATAACATGTTGCTTTGACATATGTATTTATAGGAGGTTTATGAACTACTGGAATGTTTTCTCCAGTTATTGGGAAGGAACTATCGATTAAACTTGGAAAAGTTTGAGGGCACTCTACTTAGAAAATTAGATGTATACACCTCTCCTAAAACGAGACAGACACCCACACAGTCCCTTTGTATGTATCGGGATATCACTTATGGTTTATCTTCCTCCATTCGTTTTTTAAACTAAAGGTCACTAAAACTAGACTCAAGAAAAAATGAAAATTAATAACTCATAAAATTTTATTGTAACCAAATTCATTATAAGTTATATATCTCATAGCTTGTATACTTGCCATGCATGGCAGCATATACTTGAGCTTGTAAAGCTAGTTAATCTTCTACTTTGTTACCATGCTTGTATTAATAGTTAGACAAATGCTTGACTCCTTGCCCTGGTGTTCAGTAACTGAGTTACTATAACTATGCTTTATGATTGGTTGTGCCTGCAGTCACTGAGGTATAGGAGGGGAGTGAAAGTAAAATGCAGTCTCTTAATCTTAGGTTGTCACAGTCTGGTTATAATTAAGCATTATAGCAGAAGAGTTTGACAAGAGAATTTAGATGGAATACAGTTAACTTGGCTTAGCCAATCCAGAGAGAGTAGGGACAGCGGTAGTCTCTGGGGAGGGAAATTGGTATCTGGGGGGCAATGGAAGAAGAAAGACTTGATTTTTTCCCCCCTGTGAATTTTTTGTTTTGTTTGTATTTTGTTCCATGTGAATTTGTTATCTATTGGGCGGGGGGCGGGGGAGAGACTAGTCTGGCTAAGGCTAATAAAGTCTTCAGGCAGCCTTTTAGTGGGACTTAATTTGTTCTACTACATTTAGACACCCAGAGTGTTAATGACCCACTCTGGTAGAGCTCTCCTTCTAACAGGTGCCCTTTGTTTTTATACCCTTAATTGGGTTTTAAAGACCTACCATCCTTAGACCCTCTATATTTGTTTAGCAAATACTTGAATATCTTCTGAGTACACACAGCAGATCTGATTCCATTATTTTCCTCGTTAAAACCCTTAAGTACTAGCTTCCTTTGCCTAAAAAATAAATTCAGGGTTCTTTGTGGGGTACGGTTAGCTTATCAATCTGGCCCTTGCTTATCTTTATAGCCTTAACTTATTACCACGTTCATAGTCTATACTCCCTGTGTTACAAAAGTACTTTGTAGTACCCTTAGCAAACCATACTTTCACATCGCTGGGTTTTAGCATTTGTTCTTCTGTCCAGCGTTCTCTAGTCTCCCTTGAACACATTCCCTTAGCTGTGGGTCTTTGACAAGGTCCCTCTTACACTTGTTTTGGCATTTTGTAAAATATTGTAACTTTGTTTACTTATCTGTCTGCTTTTGCTAATCTTAAGTTCCCTTAGATTGAAAACTGTAAAATTTTAAATTTCTTTCTTTTTAGTCTGTGACTTAATTTTCAGATTTTGAAGTTTAATGTAAGTGAACAAGTAATTACTAAATGTTGAAGGGAGAGAGAACAGTTCAAAGATCTTAAACTAAAACATTAATGACCGCAAATCTCTTAAGCCATAGAGCAGTGGTTCTCAACCCTTCTAATGCCGCGACCCTTTAATACAGTTCATGTTGTGGTGACCCCCAACCATAAAATTATTTTCGTTGCTACTTCATAACTGTAATTTTGCTACTGTTATGAATCGTAATGTAAATATCTGTGTTCTGAGAACCGCTAGCAGGGTCACCTAAGACCATCGGAAAACACAGATATTTACATTACGATTCATAACAGTAGCAAAATTACAGTTATGAAGTAGCAACGAAAATAATTTTATGGTTGGGGGTCACCACAACATGAACTGTATTAAAGGGTCGCGGCATTAGAAGGGTTGAGAACCACTGCCATAGAGGCTAGCTAGATATAATTCTTTCCTTTACTGTTTATTCTGCCTCACAGTTTTAACCACAAGGTTATACATCTCTAGTTATAACTAAAAGGTTATAGCAAAATAATCGAAAACCACATTAGTTGGAAGAACAGATGGCCCATTATTTGGCTATCAGTTGCCTCACTTGAATCAATGTAATGGATTTTCACTGTTGACCTTAAAGCATTACTGGTTAAATGAGGATTTGTAGTGACGATAATACATGAATATCAAGTCTGTCTAATTCACTTTGTATCATGGTTTATTAATGTTTGTTTGTTTCTCCTCTAGCTCCAGAACCTGGGTATAAACCCAGCAAACATTGGCTTTAGTACCCTGACTATGGAGTCAGACAAATTCATCTGCATTAGAGAGAAAGTAGGAGAGCAAGCTCAAGTGGTAATCATTGATATGAATGACCCAAGTAATCCAATTCGAAGACCAATTTCAGCAGACAGCGCCATCATGAATCCAGCTAGCAAAGTAATTGCATTGAAAGGTATAAAAGATTGTGGGGTGTTTTTTTTTTTTAGTACTCTTCCTATGTATAATTTACTCAAATACAATAATTAGAAGCTCTTAGTATTTTGATTTGGTTAAATAAAGCTACAAAGTTAAAGCTATTAATGAATTTGATTTTAACTATTTTCATGGCTTTTACTTGGCATGTTTCTATAACATGTCTTTCTTTCTGTTCAGCATAGATCTTGGGAAAAAGTAAATGAATTTACAATTTATGCCTACAGTGTGATAAGACTGTGCTTTGAAAAGAATAACACCACATATTTTGCTAATATTAGCACTTAAACCAGTGATGGGCAACCTTTTGAGCTTGGTGTGTCAAACTTTGCCAAAAAACTGAGCATAACTCGGGTAGTGTGTCACTTTGAGGAAAAAACATTATTTCGCAAATGTTTCATCCTCGGCATGCGGCCGCCTCAGCGGCCGTGTGTCATCAGAAATGGTTACGCGTGTCAGTGCTGACACGCGTGTCATAGATTCGCCATCACTGACTTAAACATTGCAGAACTTTGTTATGATTATAAATTTGCTGTTCGTGCTGTGCCCTTTTTATACTTGTCTTGTACTTAAGTTATCGAGTTTTAAAAATGGCTTGAATTTACAAATGTGCCTATATATAGGTGGGTATTAAAGCTTTGAAATCACGATGTTAGAGTTTATTCATACTAACTTTTTAGTTGTCATCACAGGGAACTATACAATCTATTAGTTTAAACAGAGTTCAAAGAACCTCATATGGGCTGGGAGCCTATATTTTTTTCCTTTGAGCTATAGAGTGAGAATGTAATTGACTCTTAAAACAGAAGTTTCTGAGCGGGCTTTGACAAACTGGATGACTGAAAAAGGCATTTAACTGCTTATTCTTTGCTTGTTATTTTTGGTGTGGTAGAAAGAGTTCCAGTTTCTAGTAATATTATACCAGATATTTTAAGTCTTTGGAGCATATATGTAACTTTTATGAAGATTACTTTAATCTTATGGCATAAATACAATTATCTTTATATAAGGAAACAGACCTTGCTTAAAGTCACATAGCTGTCACCCCAATAAATTTAATTAATTTAAAAATCACATAGCTAATGATTGGGGACCTAAGTCTATAGATAGAGCCATTCAGTGCTAAATAGTGTGTTACCTAAGTGGTGAACAAGCACTGCTTCCAACCCCATCTCTAGCAGGCTGACTTTGGATAAGACATAGAAATATTCGGGAAGTCTACTTTTTATTAATTTGTAAAGTGAGAGGATTAGGTTGGGTAGTTTTCCAGTTCTTTTTAGCTCAGAATCCTAGTAATTTCTGGATGAGTTGTTAAAAGTGCTGAAGTTTTTAAACAGACTTCTTTTTACATGATTTAAACTTCGTATTTAGTAGTAATACTTGTTGGAGATTAAATGAGGGGAGGGAGAGGGCCGAGCATATTCAAACAGATGTCATCATTCCATGTCTAAGATTAGAGTTGATCTCACCCCAAGGAAAGATTACCCATCCAGCTTTCACCTAGGCCCACATGTTTTTCGGTAGTGAGCTTTTTGCTTCTATTAAACAATACATATTATACTTTAGTATATTAATTTCCCTTAAGCCTCTTTAAAGAATTTAAATTCAACTGCTTAATAGCTCTCACACTTTTATTAAAAGGCCATCATTTAAATTTTCTCAAAATTCTTTTCTATTTTTAATGTTGTTGTTATCTTATCACATTTCTTAATGCTTTCTTATGTGTGCAGATGGTGAGTTATCTTAAATTAGATTGTATTAGTTATTGTCCTGTTTTATAAAAAGAATAAATTGAAAAGATTTCCAGAGCACTGTACAATAATAGCATTCTAGATTTGTGCCCATATGTGTACACTATAGAGTTAAACTAGTCATCCCTTGCCCTTTTCCCCAAATCTCTTATATAACATATACTCCAACTGCTTTTATCTAAAAAAAGAATGAAAGTCTAACTAGGGGTTGGGGAAGGCAGCAAAGGAAAGTAATTTCCAAATACAGCAGGTCCTCGATTAACATCATTTGGTTGTAAGATTGATGAGATGCCATAGGAATTTAACTTAAATCAGTTACCCTGTGGTAAAATTGGTTTCCTTATTTGCTGTTTTAAAGTCACAGAACCTATCGAGGCTTTACTGTACTTACTTCCTTTTGAAGGCAGTTTTAAACCTTGGTTTCTTTTTATAAACAGGACTATAACTTTCACAATTGTTCAAGTCTGGTTGTGTTTTATATATTGTGTTTTTTGGAAGAAGTTCTTACACATGTGGTAAGAAGGGTCATGGTACAAAGCCGTATGTTTTGTGTCCTGTCCCATCTCCTCTCCCCCCCCACCCCCATACTCTCATAATTTTTGTTCTTTAGGATCCACATTCTCTGTGGCTCAGGAATGGAGTTTTCCTTAGTCTCTAAGGACTAATCTGGATTAGATAGCCTAGTGATATCTGTGGGCTTTGACCTCTATTAATTTAAACCAAATCACTTTTTGGACCATGATAGAATTCAAATTATAAATACCAGTCTTTGCATCTGATTCAGTGAACTCTTAACACTCAAATTTCATTCTTCTTTTACTAAATGTTTGCTGTCTTCATTGGATGGAGCTTGAACTTTGTTCCTATCTGCAGTATATTAACAGCATTTGAAACTGTCCTCCTTTGTCTCCCTCTCCTTTCCTCTAGCACCTCTACTACCTTTTCCTTTGTATCTTAAACCAATTAAATGTAGCATGCACTTCTCTTATGTTCTCGTGGTAGGCAGAGTTGAAGTAGGTCCTCTTTCAAAAAGCAGTTTCCACAAGATTTAGTTGAATGGGGGATGACTGCCTTTTAAAAAGTAGTCATTTTTTCCATGTGTTTGTATCAGATTGGCTTTGTTCTGTGTACCTACAACTAACTTAGTTAATATGTAAACATTCTTCATTATAAATAATAAGATTTCAACCTTGTTTTCCACCATTGTTAAGCAAGCTGTTCTTTAGACTCATTTTTAGTTGGGGTTTAGAATTCTATAGAATTTTATGCTATTTGTTTAAAATGTCTTTAATAGAGGTAATATAGTTTTCGCTTCAGATGTAGATGTAGATTGTTTGCCCAGTCTCAGCTATCTTTTCAATGCTTGCTGCTCTATCAACTTGACTTCTATAGTTGGTTACTGAATAGTCTCCTGATAGAACCATTTGTTTGGAAGTTATAGATCTTGTTACAGAGCTAGTCTAGCTAGATATTAATTTATCCTGAGCGTGGCTTTCTTTAGTGATTCATAATTCTTAATTTTTGTTTCAGCTGGGAAAACTCTTCAGATATTTAACATTGAAATGAAAAGTAAGATGAAGGCCCATACCATGACTGATGATGTCACCTTCTGGAAATGGATCTCTTTGAATACGGTTGCTCTTGTTACGGATAATGCAGTTTACCATTGGAGTATGGAAGGAGAGTCTCAGCCAGTGAAAATGTTTGATCGCCATTCTAGCCTTGCAGGTTGCCAGATTATCAATTATCGTACAGATGCAAAGCAAAAGTGGTTACTTCTGACTGGCATATCTGCACAGGTAACATTTTTTTTCTAGTGTTTAATAAAGAAAGGTCTAGAGAACTAATATGCCCAGAATACAGTTTATTTTGAAATTAGGTCTTCTATGCTCAGTTATGTAATATCTGACTTATTTGGAAGACCTTTTTTCTTTTTTAAGAAATAAAGAGAGCTGGCTTAATGCCTTTATACTGACATAGTTTCAGAGTATGCCCCTCCCAAGTGTTTTTAGGTCTTACTTGCAGGTTAAGTGGATATATTGAGTTTCTGTATGAATGATTTGGAATTTATTACGGACATTTACTGCAGAATGAGTACTCCTACACATATATTTTTTTAAGATAGCATAAATAGATGGTTGTATATGGGCCACATTTTAAACATTCATGTTAAGCTTTAATAAGATAATCTTTGGAGCTAAATCTTAAGTGAAAAGATATCAAATCTACATTGAGAGACTAAAAAAGAATTGTAAATCCTTTTAAAGGTGATAAAGCAATTCGGATTATTTTCACTAGTTGATGAATCTGGGTTATTAGTTCATTGGGTCCCCAAACTTTATTCTCTTTGATCTGTTGTAGCAAAATCGTGTGGTGGGAGCTATGCAGTTGTATTCTGTAGATAGGAAAGTGTCTCAGCCCATTGAAGGACATGCAGCTAGCTTCGCACAATTTAAGATGGAAGGAAATGCAGAAGAATCAACGTTATTTTGTTTTGCAGTACGGGGTCAAGCTGGAGGGAAGGTAAGTTTTGGCTTTGGAAATTATTTTAGAATTTCTTTGTCTTTATGCTACTAATTAGTCATCTAATTTCAAAATAGTCTTCCTTATTAATTTGCTTCTAACATTCAGATTTGTGATGACTGTTTAAATTCTGCTTCTAGTGATACTTGTCTAAAATACATAATGTTCTTTAATAGCTTTTTTGTATCAGCTGTAAGACTTTATTTTGATTGCCTTTATAAGGCCTTAATTCTATGTTTTCAGCCTACTGTGCATAAGATTCCTTAGGGTTGCTAATGTATACATTTGAGCAACTTATATCTAGGGAGTCTGATTCAGTAGAGGGAGCTCATACTCTGCATTTTAAATACTCTACGTGACTAGGTAGAATGTGGCCTACAATTTGAGTAACATTGCCCTAAGTCAGAGCTTGTTAACCTTGGCTCTACATTGGAATCACCTGGACAAATTGAAGTACTTTGTATGTTATGATTCTTAGTTGCAGACAATAGAAACAGATCTGGTTGATTCGAGCATAGAAAATTTACTGAAAGGATAATAGATAGTTTACAGTAGCTTGGAATGTTTAGGACCAAGCTTGGAAGATGAGGAATCAGGGGAATGGGCAGTCGCCAGAGCCGCAGCCGAAAGCCCTGCCACAGAACCCTGAGAACTCGGCTGCTACTTTAACTGCAGTGTTGGATGACACAGCACTGCAGCCCTCTCTGCCAGACTAGACTCCTACAGTCTTCATATTTTTCCATGGTAACTATTTAAAAACATTAAGATAGCGATTGCTTAAATTATGATAATCAGACATCTTAAACCAAAATGTTTTCATCCAGTTTATGAGGTCTATGTGATTAGAGTGTGCATACTTTCCTTCTGTGTTAGAGTAGATGTACAGGCTGAAAAGAATTTAACAGTTAGTTCTCTATTTGGGGACCCAAATGCTAAGTTATAATAGAAAACCATGAGAAAGCACCTTTTGTGGGTTATATATTACCATTTTATACCATTAATTTAAGCTAGATTGTGGTGTGATTGTTTCAGCTATTCAACTGACTTTAAAGTTTTTATCTTGAAATAATGCACATTCATAGGAAACTAAAGACAGTACAAGTGTTCTTTACCTAGTTTCCCTCAACGGTTATGTCTTACATGCTATATATATGGTATATAAGGAAACAATAAGTTAACCTTAGTATAATTGTATAATTCTGTGTCACAAGATACATACTATTCTGTTACCTCAAGGATTTCTCTCATGCTACTTCTTTATAGGTACTCCCACTCCCTTACCATCTCTAACCCTTGACAACCACTAAATTACTTTCCATTTCTATAATTTTGTCACTCAAGATGCTGTATAAATAGAATCATATAGTATATGACCTTTTTAGATTGGCTTTCCACCCCATGCAGCATAATGTCCATGAGAGTTCTTTTTATTAATATTAACCTAGCATGGAGATATTAATGGTGAATATTAAACCTATTGGAGGACATTTTGATTGTTTCCAGTTTGGGGCAACAAATAAAGCTACTATGATAACTACTAAAAGATCTAAGTTTCTATAAATTTTATTTTCTTTTGAACAGTTACATATCATTGAAGTTGGCACCCCACCTACAGGGAACCAGCCCTTTCCAAAGAAGGCTGTGGATGTTTTCTTTCCTCCAGAAGCACAAAATGACTTTCCTGTTGCAATGCAGGTATTTTAAACAAAGCAAATGGACTTTTGAAAACTCTCCTCTTAACAAAATTAATTAAAAAACTATTATTATTCAGTCAATATGATTTAAGTGGAGCTTAAAAGAATAACTGTTATTTTAAAATAAAGTTTATTAGAGAAACTTGATAAAGTAATACTCTAATATGTAAACTGGGTTATCCTAAATCAGTGGTCGGCAAACTCATTAGTCAACAGAGCCAAATATCAACAGTACAACGATTGAAATTTCTTTTGAGAGCCAAATTTTTTAAACTTAAACTTCTTCTAACGCCACTTCTTCAAAATAGACTCGCCCAGGCCGTGGTATTTTGTGGAAGAGCCACACTCAAGGGGCCAAAGAGTCTCATGTGGCTCGCGAGCTGCAGTTGCCGACCACGGTCCTAAATCATTCAAAATTGTTTTCTTTTTTTATCTTATACATTTTATTCATATTCTTATGTTTTAGGTAAGACCCTTATTTGTGCCATATTTAAATGTTCTGTAAGAATGAGGAAACCATTAATATTAGCTTTTAATTTGTAATGTAAATCTCTTGTCAAAGTTCTAGAATTTCACCATCTCTAAAATGGAATAGGTCTAAATTTTCTGTTTGTGGATTCATTATTTTACTTAAGTGTTGATTTTCTTTATACAGATCAGTGAAAAGCATGATGTAGTATTCTTGATTACTAAGTATGGTTATATCCACCTGTATGACCTTGAGACTGGTACCTGCATCTACATGAATAGAATCAGTGGAGAAACAATCTTTGTTACTGCACCTCATGAAGCCACAGCTGGAATAATTGGAGTAAACAGAAAGGGCCAAGTAAGGAAACCTTGAAACTTAAATTAAGCTACAAAATAATACTTATTGCCATTAACACTTTTTTAAAGTAAATGGTAACTTTAGATGTCTGAAAATAATATATACCTAAAAATACGAAGCATAGGTTACAAAGTCTCTTTAATCCTGTCTCAAAGAGAGAAACTGGCATACAGCCACCTAGGATTGTGTCTTTATTGTCAAAGTAGTGACCCTTTTTCAAAGAAACTATTAGGGCCACATTTGACAGACTATATACTTTTCATAGGAGTTTTCCTTCTATGACTTCTAAGATAAATCATTAACTACAAGGAAAAGAATTTTTCCTACATCACTATTCCTAACTGTCACTAAATATTTAATGTGGGAAGGTGATACGTTACAGTAGCTATTGTGGGGTTCCTGGCAAGTTGTCCAGTTAGATGGGGAAAATATTAGCTGATCTGAGTCTGTCATGATTGGCAAACCTTTCATACAGTTAACAAGTGATCCCTTTTCTGTATTTTTTTAGTATTTTAATGTAATTAAAATATTCTGCCCCAGGAGTATCTTATTTGCTAAAAAATTATTAGAACTTTGAAAACAATACTATTATTGGTTTTGACTTAGTTTTCCTACAAATTAGTATTTTTCCCAGGTAGTAAGCAGAGGAAGTTAATTAGTAGGTTTTTTCTCCTTTGTTCTGTTAATTTCCAAGAAATGGGGTGTATATGAAGAGGCAAATACTCTGTCCCTACTTGTTCATCCCCTACCTCAACTCTACAACTGCTTTATGTCCCTACAACTTATGTAGCCCTCTTCATAGCACTTATCACAATGAATTACAATTGCTTGCTTAACTGTGTTAGTCACTGTTTTTCATTAGGAAAGGGGCTTTTCTTTGTTTAATCGTATTTCTACACCAGTCCTTGTCTGGCACAAAGGTGACTTTAAAAATTCAGTAGCTTTCATTTATTCAGTTGCATGTGTCTCTCCTGGAAAATATCAAGAATGAATTGCCTTTTGGTGAACTAGGTTAATGACAATTTAATAATCATGAAGTTGATAAGCCAGAGATCTTTTTCTTTCCACTGCTGTGCTGATGTTTTTAAGATAATGCTTAAACTAAAGTATCTTGAATAATTTTACTAATATATTTGATATTTATAACTTTGATTCTGGGAACTTAAATGTTTTCCTCCCTTTCCCCTACAATTTTCTGTGCCAATCTAACAACAACAACAAAAAAGTATAATTTTGATTCATCCACACCAAATGGCTAGTGTTGTGTTGGCTGTTGTCTTTTTTTAAATTTGACAATCTAAGGGAAAAAGGTTAGTCAGGCATTGCATGTTTAAAAAATTCTTGTGGCACACTAGTTGAAAATCACTGCCCTAAAGGAATGAGTGTGTGATTTCTATTGGTTGAAAATCAAAAGCCATCAAGATGACATTATTACCTTTATTAAGCACCTGTTGTATACCTTGCATTATACAGTAGGATTCAGGGATTCTTTCCCCTCACTGAATATATAATCTGGCCTGTGGGGATGTAAATGTAATTAAAGAAAATTACTGAAAAATCCTTATTTTAAAAAATCCTAGAGTTAAAAGGAATAAACCTTAAACTTCTTCCAGGCAAGCCTTAGATTTTGTAGCTTCTTCAGTCACGTTCTGTAGGTTTTCAAGATTGCTTTCCTCAAGAATCTATAAATCATAGTGAATTGTCTTACCGAGCTCATTTAAATGGATGGTAGCAAAGCAATTAGAGTTTGGACAGTATGAAATGGGAGCTATTTATATTACAGAAGGCCATATTTTAGGCACTCCAAATGGGGGTTAGCACCCTCAGTTTTCTCATTTATGGCCTCTTTTTTTTCTTTTTAATTTTTATATTTTTATGACAAAAAAAAAAGCAGCTGTCACAATTTTAATACCTTTGTGACTCAGTAGTAATCAGCTCTAAGCAGATTTAGTATCATTGATATCCAAATGAACACATTTCAACTATTCATTAATCTTTAAATTATAGGTTCTATCAGTATGTGTGGAAGAAGAAAACATAATTCCTTATATCACCAATGTCCTACAAAATCCTGATTTGGCTCTGAGAATGGCTGTACGTAACAACTTAGCTGGTGCTGAAGAACTCTTTGCCCGGAAATTTAATGCTCTTTTTGCCCAGGGAAATTACTCAGAGGCAGCAAAGGTGGCTGCTAATGCACCCAAGGTAAATAGCCATGAAAATGAAGTTGCCATGATTGGATTAATGTTCATATGCTTTATTTCTACTGTTAGAAATGGAGCCAGCTCTCCATGGAGAAACTAGTCTTCTTTAGGTTGCATTCTTTCTGTGGTAGATTGAGTTCCTTGTTGATGCCTTTAGATTTGGTTAATTATTCTTCTGTCCTCTAGTTTTGGTTAGCTTTTTAAAACTAAGAATGTTAGAAAGATAAGTAGATCTAGCAAGCTATGGTTTATGTAGATGTAATGATGTTTAGTTACTTAGTTGTAATACTGTTTGACCTTGTCAGTGATAGTTACCAATTTTTCCCCCCTGTGTAAAGCTTTGTTTCCATTTGGTCCATAGCTTGGGAGAGGGCTTTCAGGGTGGTTAAAAAGCTGCCTAGAGCTTCAGGGAGAGGCTCAGGCAGAAGCACTGTCACCACGGGGATGTCAGGGGGTCCCTCAGAGGACACTGGGCTGCAGAGGCTCCTAGTCATGCTAGAAGGTGAACTTAGCTCAGTTTAGGGGCCAGCCAGCTTTCAGAGGTTAGTCAGGTGGTCATCCTTCTTGATGAATTTCACCTCCTCATCTAGGAAGTGGCTCTATAAGAAGTCACCAAGATATGGGTGTCTGTGTGGGCCGAATCCAGGGAATGCAGATCCAATAGGGCCTGGTTCAGGTTCTTCTCCAGGACCATGGTTTTACCACACTCATCCTGTGACATCTCTTACGTGTCGTGGAAGAAGGCATGGGCACTGTGCTGGCTTTGCATCTTCAAGAGATACTTGGTGCCCTCCACTTCTCAGCCAACTCATGGAAAAGTGGCCCATGCCTTCCAGAGCCACATCTTCACATTTGAAATAGAAGCCCAGAAGAAAGGTAGGTGTGGGAGGCTCGCAGATGAAGGTTAACCAGGAGATTGACAGTGGCTTCCATCTCTGTGGAACAATTTTGACAAATCTTGGAGCTCATGGTTTATCAACAATAAGGAGCTAAGCTCAAAAAATGGTGTTGGCTGGTCCTGGAGGCAGAGGATGGCTGAGAAGATGGTTCTAAAGGTTGCAGCTGGAAAAGAGGTTAGAGCGTGGTTGGGCTGGAAGAAGGGGTGTCCATGGGTCTGTTCTGTTCAAACATTGTTGAAACAAGAGATGGGTCCACAGGGCACACGGTCTGGTAGTACTGATTTTATTTCCCGAAGTTGAAGGATTGAACAGATCCTATCACATTTATGGTAAAAAGAGTTGTCTGAAATTGAGCTGAGTTTCTTCTCATCACCTTTGTATTATGTTGAATGAATTAACACCTTATATCCTGATCACTATTAGGAAATTTGCACTTAACATGAACCTGGAATAATAGCTAGCTGTAACTACTTTATACTTACTCTGTTACACATTGGCATTGTAATTAGGTTGGTATGTTTCTGATTCTGAATAACCTTAACACACCTGGCCAGGGGTGTGAACAGATGTTGACTGAATCATTATTACTCAACATATTGAAGATTTGAAATTTGGTCTTAGTAGGTGGAATCATGCTTTTATGATTGACTTAAGAGACCTATGGAGTTATTAGTGTGATGTTGGATCTCCTTTAAACGGAGTCTTTACCATTTCTGTTTCTTGAAGGGAATCCTCCGTACCCCAGACACTATCCGTCGATTCCAGAGTGTCCCAGCCCAGCCAGGTCAAACTTCTCCTCTACTTCAATATTTTGGCATACTTTTGGACCAAGGCCAGCTAAACAAATATGAATCCTTAGAACTGTGTAGGCCTGTACTTCAGCAAGGACGGAAACAGCTTTTGGAGAAATGGTTAAAAGAAGATAAGGTATATTAACTTCAGTTAACATACTTTTGCTTTGATTGTCTTAAATACCACGTTAGCAAGTTATAAACATCTAGGCTGCCCCAAAATATCTGTATCTATTGTTAAGGCTTGTAGGAATAGAATAAGAGCAGGCATTGTATGAGATGCATAAACTTACTTTTATAACATGTGGAGGTAGGATATCTTTGTTTAGTATTTTAAATGGAATCCAGAATTTGTGCTGGGTGGTTAGAACCACTAACCTGGAAGCAAATTGCTATCCTTTTGCTTCAGGGAAAGCTTAGTGTGAGACACTTCAGTATGTGTTCATATTTGTCAACATATGTAACATTCATTTGGATATAAGAATATATTCCTATCTCTCACATCCCACATTTAATATGCCTAGTAGTTTCAGTCATCAAATATATCTTTTCTTTGAGAAATTCCCAAGTATCATTGCAATGGTGGTATTTGCTACTAGTAACTATGTTTGGGTGTGAGAAGGAAACATGTTATATAAAATGTTGGACCATAGATATGTTAATATGACAGCAAGGGCTAATTAGCAGTGATAAAAATTCCCAGAGAGATTTCACAGTATGTAAATTAGCATTACATGGGAAAATATTTAACTCAGTTTCTTGAAATTTATTTAAATATGAACCTTTAAAAAATGTTAACCAGCTTTCTTTACTGCAGGATTTCTCTGTGCTTTTTATATTCATTCATACTTAACTGATTTCTTTTCACATAGAGCATCTAAATAGCATTTTGTTTTCTAGAGCACATTATGGAAAATGTTGCTTATTTGCAAGGCAATTAACAAGTTTGAACAATCCATCAGTTTTTATTCCTTTCATACCAACATAAAAAAGCCTTTCTCGATAAAGTAGCAATATTGAATTGCCATTTCTTATGCTATTGTCATGAATGAGGTGGTACTATTTAAAGCACTCTGAGTAGTGAATAACTTAATGTTGTTATACCTTTCAGTGTTAGTGTATGTTGGTAGTATTTTTACATGACTAATTCTAAGTCCTTGTTTCTTAACCCAGCATCTGGCAGTCTTATAGGATACTGGAGAATAGTACTTCAGAGTTGGGATGCTTGGATAGGAGCCTCTGCTGAAGAATAGTTAATAGCCACAATAGCGAGTATTTGAGGTCCATCTTAATTGTTTAAGATAAGGGAGGATGGTGATAGCCAAGGTAACTGAGTTGACCTATATAACAGTGTGAAAGCTTTCTGGATATTATTACCTTTTTTTGTGAATGGTCATATGGAATCTATTTGTAGTAAAAGGGATACTGGTCAACTCTTCATTAATTAGCATTTTTAGTTAAGAGATATACTTCAATACAACTTCTTCTCCATACTGAAGATCAATGATAAAGGCTATTCTCTGGCATAGCCACATAGCCATTAAAAGTAGAAAATCAACTCTAATATATAAAGCAAAACTCTTTTAGGGAAACTGCTTTCCAGACTGGGCTGCTGACTAAGGCAGGTTGAATGTATAGAGAAGGGAATCTACTTGTCTACCACCTAAAAATTCAAAGTTTTTTAATCTGTTTGACCTTGTGAAGTTAGAGTGTCCTGCTTTATAACCTTAAATCCAAAAGTCAAGAAGATAATGGAGCTTAGGTTCTTCAGACATACAAATTAAATCCTAATTTTAATAATGGTCCTTATGGTAAGCCTCAACTGGTAACTTAGTATCAACTTTTCATTTGATAACATTACATTTAAAGTTACATTATTTTGAAAAAATTCGGCCATGTGGGTCAGATATCTGAATATTCTTAATAGTACAAGATTCCGCTTTTTAAGTATTTACATTTCTAACAAGGCATTGTAATATCTATATGTATGAAATCTTATTGGGCTTTTTTTCTTTAAGTAGGATGTGTGAAAATTCTACTGAGACATTGCTGTGAATACATAATCAAGAGTCTTTACTAACCACAACCCCTGAATACTTGTAATATATTCTGGGGCAATTGAGTAACTAAGTGTTATGATATTATTTATAGTGGAAATAGTGTCAACTGCTCATTTATTAAACAACTTATGGATTACTAACCAATCTCTTTTTCCTTTGGACAGCTGGAATGTTCTGAAGAACTAGGTGACCTTGTGAAATCTGTGGACCCTACATTGGCACTTAGTGTGTACCTAAGGGCTAATGTCCCAAATAAAGTCATTCAGTGCTTTGCAGAAACTGGTCAAGTTCAGAAGATTGTTTTGTATGCTAAAAAAGTGAGTTCAATGAAACAAATTCTCAACAAAAAATTCATTAAAACATTAAAGAGAAATTAGCCTGTAGAAACTCTAAGTGACTTTAACAGTGAATTTCCTTAAATTTTTAGTTACTGGGAAAAGTATAAAAGCCCTATTTTAGTCCCAAATATAGAATTACACTTATTAAAAAATGGAGAGTTACTCTTATACAGCTTACTAGAATTTAAAATGTCAGGGGCATGCTTAATCTGTTAGAACAAACTTTTTGAAATAGTCATTCATCGAAAATGAAGAAGCCAGTTATAAAAATTTACAACTATTTAATCAGATGTTATCACTAAGGCATCTATTTGCCTAATATAAACCAAGGTCAAACTGAACATCTTAAATTAAAACTGAATTTGAACTTTCATCAGTAGTTCTATATTAGTAAGATTCTGTTGCAGAAAAAAAACCACCTTTAAATTATATAAAAAGGAAACTTTGTGGTGGGGTTTAAATTTTTATCTATTTGTAGGTTGGATACACTCCAGACTGGATCTTTCTGCTGAGAAATGTCATGCGTATCAGTCCAGATCAGGGACAGCAGTTTGCTCAAATGTTAGTTCAGGATGAAGAACCTCTTGCTGATATCACACAGGTAAAGAAATGAAAACATATTGATAGAAGTTGATTTAAATAGAGAATGGGGGGATTTGAGTTTAAACAATTTGGAGAAGAATGGGTTAACCATTTAATTTCTAGAAATTAGAGCTTTGTCTTATCTACATAGACAAAAAAAGCAAGTTGCAGAAGAATGGACAGTATGGTATCATCTATATACAGTGTTTTTTTTAAATCCTCACCAGAGGATATGCTTTCATTGATTTGAGAGAGAGTGAGAGAGAAACATCAATGTGAGAGACACTGATTGGTTGCCTCCCATATGCACCCTGACTGGGGATCGAACCCACAACCCAGGCATGTTCCCTGACTGGGAATCAAACCTGTAACCCTTTTGGTGCTCGGGATGATGTTCCAACCAACTGAGCCACCTGGCCAGGGCTATATATACAGTTTAAAAACAAACAAAATGGACTTCTTGTTTAGAGATGTATATGTAAATATATGAAAAATGTATGGGAATAATAGTTGTTTTTACTAGAAATAAAAGTAACTCCACAAGACAAAAATAGTTCTTATCTTTTTTAACCCTCACCCGAGGATATTTTTTCCATTGCTTTTCAGAGAAAATGGAAAGGGGGAGGGGAGAGAAACATTGATGTCACAGAGACACATATACTGATTGCCTCCCACACTTGCCCCTACAGGGTGGGGAGCAAACCCGCAACCCAGGTACATGCCCTTGACCGGGAATCAAACCTGTGACCAACATTCTAACCACTGAACAAACAGGCCAGAGCTTCCTTTTTTTTAAAAATTGATTTGAGAGAGAGACAGAAACAGAGAGACATTGATTTGTTCGACTTACTATGCATTCATTGTCTGATTCATATATGTGCCCTGAACAGGGATCAAACCCACAACCTTGGCGTATCAGGATGATGCTCTAACCAAATGAGCTACCTGGCCAGGGCCAAAAATTTATTTATTTTTTAAA
This sequence comes from Cnephaeus nilssonii, assembly GCF_951640355.1. Classification (NCBI taxonomy): domain Eukaryota; kingdom Metazoa; phylum Chordata; class Mammalia; order Chiroptera; family Vespertilionidae; genus Cnephaeus; species Cnephaeus nilssonii. The sequence continues at coordinate 21,126,708 of NC_137090.1, forward strand.
AGGAAGAGAGAGAGAGAGAGAAAGAGAAACATCAATGATCAGAAACATTGATTGGCCACCTCCTGCACACCCCCCACTGGGGATTGAGCCCACAACCCAGGCATGTGCCCCTGACCAGAATTGAACCAGGGACCCTTCAGTCTGCAGGCTGATGCTCTATCCACTGAGACAAACCGGCTAGAGCCCAGAAATTTGTTTTTAAATTATGAAGTTATGCTGTCCAAATAACATTTTTGAAGTCTGGGGTTTGTTTGGTCTTGCAATTTTTTATATGTAAAACAAATGAGCTAATGTTTAATTTCCTTTCATTTACATATTATCAACAGTATCATAAAGCCATTTTTAAATATTTCAAACAACGTTCTTTAAATCTTTTTGCAGATTGTGGATGTCTTTATGGAGTACAATCTAATTCAGCAGTGTACTGCATTCTTGCTTGATGCCCTGAAGAATAATCGCCCATCTGAAGGTCCTTTACAGACTAGGTTGCTTGAGATGAACCTTATGCACGCACCTCAGGTATATGCATTCATACTTTTAAGGTGTTTTCAACACTGTTTTAGTAGTTACTCAGAGCTTCTTAGATTGTTATTCGAAGCAACTGAGATGACTATTCTTGAAGCAAATTTAGTTAACATTCCTTTGTATTTTCTCCTCTTTATCAATTAGATATTGGATCTTTATATGTAATCTGGATGTAGAATTACTGATATAAATGGGCTGGTAAAATAAACGTATCCTGTTTGTGGTTTTATAGGTTGCAGATGCTATTCTAGGGAATCAGATGTTCACGCATTATGACCGGGCTCATATTGCTCAGCTGTGTGAAAAGGCTGGCCTACTGCAACGTGCATTAGAACACTTCACTGATTTATATGATATTAAACGTGCAGTTGTTCACACCCATCTTCTTAACCCTGAGGTATTTCATTTTCTTACCTAACAGGTGGTCTTAGATATGATTAAATGGTGTACTGAAAATGTGTTTGTGGTACTGAATGATAATAATTTCATATCACTCTTAGGTTCAGTTTTATTTCATTTATGTACTTGCTTATTTATTTATTTTGTCCTCTAGTGGTTAGTGAATTACTTTGGATCCTTATCAGTAGAAGACTCCCTAGAATGCCTCAGGGCCATGCTCTCTGCCAATATTCGCCAAAATCTGCAGATCTGTGTTCAAGTGGCTTCTAAGTATCATGAACAACTGTCAACTCAGTCTCTGATTGAACTGTTTGAGTCTTTCAAAAGTTTTGAAGGTAATTAGGAATTTCTGAGTTGTTTTTTAATTAAGATAACCAAGAGGGATATTATTATGTTCACAGGCTATTAGAAATTCTGTCTCCACAAGCTTAATTTTATGGGACAGTTTTAAGTTTTATCATGCAATAAATGTTGTCGAACATTTTTTATGTTAGATTCTAGTGATATGCAGTGAACAAGATTGCTTGGATATTGTATAGGTGAAATAAAAGCAGAATTTTAAGATACAAATATATATATAGTGGCTTTGTAATAATTTTGTAAGACGAAAATAGTAGTGACTAGTGATCAGGTATAATAAATTTTCATGCTATGTTGTCTGACTCTTATAATGGCAAATGTTTCTAACCAAGGATATTTTGTGACTTGTCATTATATACAGCTGGTTTGCATAACTTCAGCACCTCAGACCTTTTGGGCTGGATAACTTGTTGGTGGGCGGGGTGTATGCAGGATTCTTAGCAACATCTCTGGCTTCTACTCACTAGGTGCCAGTGTGGTTCAGCGCCACCAGTTGTGACACAAAAATGTCTCCAGACATTGCCAAATGTCTCCTGGGAAGAAAACCACCCTCAGTTGAAAACCACTGCTGTACTGAGTACTAATGTAATCACTGTTGGGTGGCTCTTGGGTTCATTAGCTAAACTTCTGGTCCCAGTTACCTTTTCTTCCTCTTTTTGTAGTATTGCTCTAGACAGAAGGAATAAGATTTCTACTAGTTTTCTGTTTCTGTATGTTAGCTATGCACTAAATTTATACTATTTCATTCAGTCCAGTAACCACTAGCCACATACAGCTATTTAAATTTGAAGTAATTAAAACTGAATATAATTAAAAATTTAGTTCTTCAGTCACACTAGCCACATTTCAAGTGCTTGATAGCCACATGTGGTTAGTGACTACTGTATTGACAGCACTGCATTAAATTCTCTTCAAACTACTTTTGTATGTTTCCTATTAACTGCATATGGAAAAACACCTGCTACAAGGGTCTTCATTTAAAACTTGTCATATGGAATATGATGTGATAATTAGTTTGGTATTAAGTAGCTGCCTCCTATTTCTCTATTATTAGAAAACATTGGGTTGAATTTTCTGTGTTTTTTCTTTTAAGTATATTTTTATTGATTTCAGAAAGGAAAGGAAAGGGAGAGAGAGATAGAAACATCAGTGATGAGAGAGATCAAGCCCACAGCCTGGGCATGTGCCCTAACCAGAAATCAAACCATTACCTCCTGGTTCATAGGTCGACGCTAAACCACTGAGCCACGCTGGCCAAGCTGAATTTTCTGTGTTTTTTTTGTTTTTTGTTTTTTTCAAGATTAAGGTGCAAATCCCTTTATTGAACTAATTACTAGATTAATTCGTATTCTTATGGAGTTTTTTGAGCAACCAGTTTTTATTTGGGATTATTGAGTATGTGTTTTTTATTTTTTGTAAAATTGAGGTATAATTGAAATAACATGTTTTTTTAATTGCTTAAATATTATACAGTTATGTTGTTCTCAAAAGTGCACCTGTACTTAATTTCAATTATCTGTTTTTTAAGGTCTCTTTTATTTTCTGGGATCCATTGTTAACTTTAGTCAGGACCCAGATGTGCACTTTAAATATATTCAGGCAGCTTGCAAGACTGGGCAGATCAAAGAAGTAGAAAGAATCTGCCGAGAAAGCAACTGCTATGATCCTGAACGAGTCAAGAATTTTCTCAAGGTAAGTGATTTTGAGTAATGCAGTTTCTGGTTGGGTTGAAGATCAGCAGTTCTGCAAGGGTTTGGTTAGTTAAAAAAAAAAAAAAAGTTCCCCTAAATGTAAAATTCTTAACATTCTGAAATTGTGTGCTGAATTATTTCTTCCAAATTTAATACTTTGTGGTTTCCTTTGAAATAGGGAAGGAAATTGGTAAGTAATACTTAAGAATGACCCCATCTATTTAAAAGAAGAAAAAAATTGCACTATCTTAAAGAAATGTTCTTTCACTTTGAAAATGGTTTTAGATGTTCGGTGTCATTTTAGAATATCATTTAGTCTTCTTTTGAATATTAAAATCATTTTGCCTTCAGTGTCATTTTAAGGAGTCTCTACTGCATGTATAACAGGTTTATTTCTGTCATCAAATTAGCCTGACTCTGGAAACTAAATATTAATCATGTATAATTCATAAATTGAGAGTAAAAAAACCTCAGATTTGTGACACAGGAATTTAGTTCTAGAGAAGTAAGAACTGCCTATGTTGAAGTGAAGAGTAATCGTTTAAAGATTCTTAGCTCTTTAAAATATACCTAAGGGCAGTTAATTTTGTTTAAAGTTTAACTTAGCTTTACCTTTATTCTCATTCCTACTAGTTACTTTTACAGGAAAATAAAACTTTAAAATTGTTAGTTGCCTCTGAAATTCAGGAAAACAATAGAACATTCAGTTTATCCCCCTAAACGTTTATTTATATATATGAAATGACTCCAGAACTGAATATAAAGTTCTTAAACATTTTTTTTTGTCTTTTGGAAGAATTTTAGATTGAAACTAAAACCAAAATGTTTAATGTATAATTCAGTAGAAAAAATAGGCTTTTCCTACGCCTATGCTGTCATCATTTTTAATCTACAGTTGTATTAGCTGATAGGGCTCTAGATTAAATACCCCCAAACCTTAGGGGTTTCAGTGTACTGAGATAGTTGAAGTGCTGAAGTAACCCTATATTATAGATTAAAAAATAAAATTTCTCCAAAATATATAGCTTTATAATTTAATATCTTGACCATTATAAATAGTCTGAGTGGCCTGGCTAGTATGATGTGTTTTAACTCAAGACTTTCTGGTATCAAAAAAACTCCAAATAAGAAAGATTGATGCTTTATGCTTGACTAGTGTACCCCTAACACTGGTTCAGTTCCTCATTTGATTGTCAGTACTGTTTCCTTTTTGTAAAAATACTACCAGGTTCTTAAACCGATTTCTTTTTGTTTTTATTAAGCTCACAGCTTTTATGTTTCAGTCGTAATTTCTTTAGCATTGGGTATTAATATTTGACTTATGAAGTATATATATATATATTTGTAAAGCAGGACTAAATTATTTTGTTCTTAAACTTCAAAAAACTTGTCTGGACTAGGATGGTGCAGCCTTAAGTTGTTTAGCCCATGAGATCTAATTAGACGAGGATTCCCATTCCACATTTGTAAATTGGGTGCAAGCCTCATAGAGTAGGGGCATGGATATGGATATTACAGGCTTTTGAACCAGTCAAACCTGGTTCAAATTCCATTTCTTTCTATTATTAACTATATTATTTGTTCATTCAGTGTATGTCGACCTGTTACCTCAAGCAAATTAACTCAGCCTTGGTTTCTTCAACCACAAATTGTTTTTCTCAACTACCTTCGTAGGCCATAAGTGTTCAGGTTATAACAGTTGTAAATAAGCTGTGTTGGTGGGCCTTGGAAATAAGGTAGTGTCAGCCTACATGTGAAATACAATAATTCAAGTTTTGTTTCTTTTTGGTTTTGAGTTATTCCTGACTCCTTGAAGGAATTTTAATTCCAGTCTGAGTTAGTAGAGGTAAACCTGGTATCTTATTTTTAAATAATCTGAGATAGGAACTCAATATTAAGATGCTGCTATTGTATCCAGCCTTTTATCCTAGTAGTGAGAATGAACATACTAAAGCATTTTACTCCCTTTCCTTATTGACCAGTAGTATGGTAGCTGCAATGCTACACCTCACCATCACTGTTATTAAGCTTTGGAGGTACTAGCTATATGATAATTGACTGGTGTTGTATGTAAACTCTGTGGTAATAAGAAAAATACTTCTCTGAATCTGATCTTGAACATTCCAATGCCAATTATATGCTAGCCACCAGAAATACAAAGATTGATAAAATATGGCTTCCCGTGTACAAGTAACCTGTTAGCAGGAAGAAATGATGATATTAGTATCATTTGGCTCATGCCCTAAGTTTTTGTGGAATTATAGATCTCCATAAAAAGCATGGAACTGTTCTCCAGATCCATGATCTGCTTCTTGCTACCTTTAATCCTCTATCAATTTTCCTTTCCTGGTTTTGCTTGACCTACACTGACCTGCTTGCTATTTCTGGCACTCCATAAGCCCTCTCCTGCTCCAGGGTCTTTGCTTGTACCCCTTTCTGCTTTTCTCTGACCTTCATGACCTAAGTCCTAATGTTCTTTAAGATTTCTCATCAGATGTCATGAGAAAGGATGTCTCAGATGACCCTAGCCTATCCTTACCTCCCCCATATTCTGCTTTTTTAAAAATAACACTTAACAATATTGCCTCTTCCCACTACAATGTAAGTCCTTTGAGGGAATGCTTACTTTGTTCCCTGCTATATCTCCAGTGCATAAGTACAGTGTCTGGTACCTGGGTACTCAGTAAATATTAGTTAAATGAGTAACTTCATGTTTATGACAACCTCTGAATGTTTATATAATTTTAATTTTTATCTTAAAATCTTTGACCATAATAGCTAGAGGGTAAACTTTTAAATAATTTAAAATATTAATAGTATTATTTACATGTATGAAATCATGTGCAAATTTAGGCAATCAAGAAAGTATCCATTCTAGCTGAAACCGGTTTGGCTCAGTGGATAGAGCATCGGCCTTCGGACTCAAAGGTCCCGGGTTCGATTCCGGTCAAGGGCATGTACCTTGGTTGCAGGCACATCCCCAGTAGGGGGTGTGCAAGAGGCAGCTGATTGATGTTTCTCTCTCATCGATGTTTCTAACTCTCTTTCCCTCTCTCTTCCTCTCTGTAAAAAATCAATAAAAGATATATATATATATATATATATATATATATATATATATATATATATATATAAAAGAAAGAAAGAAAGTATCCATTCTAGATTTTTGCCTATTTTTTCAATCTTAAGTGGTGTGTTTTTTTTTTGGGGGGGGGGGGGGAGCGTAGATAAAGTATGTTTGTCTTTGCCAGCAGAAAATTTAAACACTCATGAGAATAGAATACCTAAGTAATCTTAGATGACTTGCAAGTGTGTTTTCTCCCTAAATGATAAAATAAAAGTACATAATATTTTGTATTTATATTAAACAGGATAAAGAAGGTTAGTATGACCCACTAACTTTTTGATGGTTATTTAATAGGAAAAAATTGGCTTATTGAAATCTTTACATGAGTAGATCAAACACTCTTCCTCGAGATGATTATAGCAGCTGTTTAGTACAGTGTCCATGCTGCTAGATACTTGCTTTAGACCAGGGGTGAAGAACCTTTTTTCTGCCAAGGGCCATTTGGATATTTATAACATCATTCAAGGGCCATACAAAATTATCAACTTAAAATTAGCCTGCTATACTATATTTGGTCGAACATTTAATTAACTCACCCCTATTGCCTTGGCAGGGCCAGATCAAATGATTTTTCGGGCCTTATATGGCCCAAGAGCCGGATGTACCCCACCCCTGCTTTAGACTTCCCTTAATGTGTAAAAAATCTGCAGCTGACTTCCACTTCAGATTTACAGCCTTTCCTCTCCGCCATCCCCCCCCCACCACCACCACCACCACCCTCCACTGTGTAACCTGCTTCAGTGCCTGCAGCCTATGGGCAGAGGCCAGGCAATGATTCAAGGCCACAGTTTGCTCTGGCATGGGGCACTATGAAAGACCCAGGGGTACAGGCCTATATAAATCCAAACCCATGCATGCCTTTTTGATCTTTTATTCAGGATTTCTCATGGCTCCCAGATTTAGTTTTGTGTTCTTTGAACACTTCATAGACTAATCTTCAAATTATTTATAACTAGTAGCCCTGCGCACAAATCTGTTCGCCAGTAGGTCGCTGCCCTGCCCTCCTGTAGCTCCCCCTGCCCCCCCATAGCTTGCTGCCCTGCCCTGTCCTGTAGCTCTCTGCAGCCCCATAGTTCGCTGCCCCACCCTCCTGCAAATCCATGATCTGGTCCTTACCTTACACTGGCGGTCGTTACGCCTCAGGACGTAACGAATAATTAGCATATTCCTCTCTTATTAAATAGGATTGGGTGACTGATATGTTCTAGACTTAGGTACTATTTTGTTCTAACCTTGCAAATAATGTTCTTAGTGGCTGTCATTGGGAAAGTCCTATCCTACTTAGTTCTACTTCCTTAGCAGATTTTCATAGACAGATCATATATTGAGCAATGTTTCACTGTGTGTAAATGAATTCCTGATGGAAACTGTTGTTTTTTGTGCTTTACCTTATGTCTGTGGAATGTAACAGGACATGTTTCAGGTAAATGACCAATACAGGTCTTATCTCCTGTCTGTAACATCTATGTCAATCTATAAAGTAGGATTATAGCTTGGTATTTGTAATGGTAAAAGCAGTATGCAATTTAAAGATGTCTTTCTTTGCGTGCTTTCTTTTTCTTAACTTTTTTCTTATTATAGCAACATGTGGTGTGTTTAATTCATGGCTGTCACCATCATGCTGCTCCTGGTAGGCTTTATTGTAACAGAATGTTAGAGGCTGGCCATATAGAATGGAATTAGGGAGGGGTGAAAAAAGTCATTAGTTTGAAACAAGTACAAGCCATTTATGTCTTCATTTTGACAATGTGACTGACTATTGGTCTTAAATAACTCAATTCTATTTTATTAATCATTAATGAAATTCCTGCTGTGATGATTTTATATCCCGAATGCCAGTGGTGGCTCACTAATCTTAATTTGTTACTTTTTTTGGTCAAGGGTATGTGTGGGAAGGACCTGGTATTTTGCTATGGATCTAAGTATTGATTAATAAAAAATTACTGAAAATGGTACGCTCTCTTCAGCAATTGGGAATTTCTTTAGGAGAACAGCCAGGTTTATATGATCCTCTCTCACCAGTATAAAACAGAGATTCTCATATTTTACATAGATTTGATATCTCACAGAAGGAGAAAATTAAGGTTTCTTTTCGTTCTTTTTTCCCCCAGGAAGCGAAGCTAACAGATCAATTACCACTCATCATTGTGTGTGATCGATTTGACTTTGTCCATGATTTGGTGCTGTACTTATATAGAAATAATCTTCAAAAGTATATAGAGATATATGTACAAAAGGTAAGTAATACTTAGATAACTTAAAAATTAAATCTTATTGTAGATTTTATATTTCACTCTGGAAACCTTCACCCTTTTGAAACTGTGGCCTGCTACAGTGGCTCTCCGAATGTTTTCCTGCCCAAATCCTTCTTTGATTAAAATTTTACTTGCATGCCAAGTATATAAAACAGATCAGAACTGCTGTAGTTTGAAAAAGTTGGATGGCCAATGCCCTACTTACTTGGTAGCACTTGAAGTATCTGTGTAGAGGCCATAGACTCCAAAGCACAGTTTTAAAAGCATCTTAAATATAGATATAAAAAACTGCACCTTCTAACTCTAAAAACAGAAAGACAGTTTTGCTGTAGTAGACTTAATGTGTGAAAAATTCTGTGACTTTTAGCATTTTTTTTTAATTTCTTTTTTTTTTTCTTTATTGATTAAGGTGTCACATATTTGTCCTCATCCCCCCATTCCCATCCCCCACTCCACCCCCCTGTTGTCCTTAACCATTGGTTAGGCTTGTATGCATGCACACAAGTCCTTTGGTTGATCTCTCCCCCTTACCCCCACCCTCCCCTACCCTCCCTCTGAGGCCCGACAGTCCGATCTATGCCTCCTTGTTTCTGGGTCTGTTCTTGTTCATCAGTCTATGTTGTTCATCATTTCCCCTAGATGAGTGAGATCATGTGTTACTAGAAATATACTTATAAGAACCGAATGTGAGACGAGCAATAATAGTTATGCTGACAGGCAAATGAATCAGTCTGTAGTAAGTTTCTTTCTGGACCAACAGTTCTTTTGAGACCCAATTTCAATGTCCACCAGTTCCTTATGTGTACATGTCGGCACTGAGTTTTCAGCTCTGGATGGTGGACAAATGGTGGTAATGCAGGTCCGACTCCCTCTGGTTTGGTCTCGCCCGGACCCAGGGGCTCAGCTTCACCCGGACTCAAGGGCGTGCGGCCTCACCCGGTCCCGGGATCCAGCCTCACCCGGACCCAGGGGCACGTGGGACTTTTAGCATTTTTGGACTTATTTATCCTTTGGAGTAATGCTGAGATAATTAATTAACCAAGCCAGACTTCCTGCTAAATTCCTCAGTCTAGTTGCAAAGTTAGACTGCTTATTATTGAATTTTAAAACTGAGCTTAAAAGAGGGGGAAATGTTTTATTTTTCAAAGCTCATTTTTGTTTATCATATTAGACATTCTTCAAATATTTTTAACCCTTAGGTGAATCCAAGTCGACTTCCTGTGGTTATTGGAGGATTACTTGATGTTGATTGCTCTGAAGATGTCATTAAAAACTTAATTCTTGTTGTAAGAGGTCAATTTTCTACTGATGAGCTTGTTGCTGAGGTTGAAAAAAGAAACAGGTATAGTACTGTTTAACCTTCATAACTGGGATAAATGAGTCTCTCTCAGCCTGGTAATGGATAAAAATATAACCTGTCAGTTGTTGAAAAGCTACTCAGAAATAAATGGACCATAATTCCCTGGAAACAACCAATTTAGAAGTGATAGGCTAACTGTAGCATTGATTTAAAGAAAAACTGTTTTCTGAAACATTGCAGCTATCATACAAAAAATCTCTTAACCTGGCTAATCACTTGTTTTGCATATTTATAATTAAAGCTACATGGGTTGACTTTGTATATGCTTTTAATGTAAACTATGTGAAAAGCCTCTTTTTAGTTAGGTATGACACTCTGTATTTGCTAACTAGTTCTTAAATAAATTAGTCTCAAGAATAATGAGAAAAGAGTTCCCTATTAACTCTGGGTTAAATTGTGTGGTTTTTTTTATTTGAATCTTAATTATGAGGAGAACATGGTAATATAAGTATTTACATGAATTTGATAGCCAAAATAATGGCCTACTGCTCTTTCTCTGGGTGCTTTTGATATTTAATCCATTGAAACATAAACTATAGCTTAGTGAAACGATGACCTCTGGTGGAGTGATCATACAACTGCTAGAATTATTAAGCCCAGAGCTTCTAAAGATACTACATTTTGTTCCTAGTGTGTATTTAGGATGCTGCCTCCTCTGGCTGTAGGTAATGTAAGTTAATTGTGTTAAAATTTAAAGAAACCTCAGATAATCTGGCCTATTTTCTCATACCACGTCCCAGCCCACTCCTAAACAAAATTTATCCAAAGTCTAGATATTTTGTCCAGTATAAAAAAGAACAGTTTCTTACAACAGCTCTAGCCAGTTTGGCTCGGTGGATAGAGCCTCGGCCTGCGGATGAAAGGTTCCCAGGTTCGATTCCAATCAAGGGCACATGCCTGGGTTGCGGACTCGATCCCCAGTGGGGGGCGTGCAGGAGGTAGCCAATCAATGATTCTCTCTCATCATTGATGTTTCTATCTCTCCCTCTTCCTTCCTCTCTGAAATCAATAAAAATATATTTAAAAAAACAACAGTTTACGAATCTAATCTCTTCTTTCTATATCCTATCTAGATATATAACAGGTAGGTTGGGAGAGTATAGTCTTATATACCTTCTGTGTAATCTTGGGCAAATCATTTAACCAACTCTGAGTCTTATTTCCCAATTTATAATAGGGTTGTTGAGAATACAAAATAATGTATGAGAAAGCACATTATTTAAATAGTTAGCATGTCAAAAGTTTGTTATTTATAATACAATATGTGTGCATGTGTTATATTTTGGTTTGTTTGTTTTTATTAGGTTGAAACTGCTTCTGCCTTGGCTAGAGGCCAGGATTCATGAGGGCTGTGAGGAGCCTGCTACTCACAATGCGTTAGCCAAAATCTACATAGACAGTAATAACAACCCAGAGAGATTTCTTCGTGAAAATCCTTATTATGACAGTCGTGTTGTTGGAAAATATTGTGAGAAGAGAGATCCACATCTGGCCTGTGTTGCTTATGAGCGAGGCCAGTGTGACCTGGAACTTATTAATGTGAGTACTGCTAGCTGAACGTGTAGAAGGAAGGCTGCATTTTATTTATTTATTTATTTACTTACTTACTTACTCTAACAAGGTAGGTTTTATTAAGAAGGCTGCATTTAAAAATCCTATATAATAAAACCCTAATATGCAAATTGACTGAATGGCTGGTCGCTATGGCACACACTGACCATCAGGGGGTAGATGCTCAACACAGGAGCTTCCCCCTGGTGGTCAGTGCACTCCCACAGGGAGAGTGCTGCTCAGCCAGAAGCCAGGCTCATGGCTGGCGAGTGCAGTGGCAGTGGCCAGAGCCTCTCCCGCCTGGAGGCGGGCGGTAAGGAGTGAGGGGTCCCAGACTGCGAGAGGGATGTCTTAAGTGCCGCCGGCTGGTGGACATCCCCTGAGGGTTCCCAGACTGCGAGAAGGTGCAGGCCGGGCTGAGGGATACCCTCAGTGCACGAATGTTGTGCACCAGGCCTCTAGTGTGTGATATAATGTTAGGTTAGTGAATTTTGAGAGTTTCAGAGTAGTTTTAAGAAGTTAAGACAGAGTATTTTTGGAAGACGTGCTTTTAAAAATTTTTGTTTGCCAATAATTGTGTATTTAAAGTGGCCAAAATGGTAGATCAAATCTGTTTTCACTTATTAACATGTTAACTGCACTAGTTTTATCACTTGTGTTCTTATATATTCTCATACACATACACAGAATGCATACATCTCCCCCCCGCCCCTTGGTAAAAATTTTTAAAATTTATCTGTTATTGAGAGTGTTACAGATGTCCCCCATTTTCCCCCCATTACTCCCTCTCCATCTGGTTTCCATACTACTGCAGGCATTCACCGCACCATTGTTTGTGTCCATGGTTTATGCACATGCATACATCTTTTAAACATATGATAAATTGCATGCATCATGGCCTTGTACCTCTGCAGAGTGTATTTCCTAAGAATAAGGATGTTCTCTTTCATAAACACATTATAGAAACCAACTTCAGTCAATTTGATTGACAGAATATTTCTTAAAATTTATGCCAGTTTTGTCAATTGACCAAATAATGTTTCTTAAAACAGTTTTTCCTTCAAGTCTAGAATTACATAGTGCATATGGTTGTCATATATCTTTAGTCTCTTTTAATATGAAATAATTCTTCAGCCTTTCTTTGTCTTTTTTAATACATCATTATAAACGTAGTCTTTTTTCTACTTGTAACTTTTTACTGCAGTGAAATTTACATAATGTTAATCATTTGAAAGTGAAAAATTCAGTGGCAATTTGTACATTCACAGTGTAAAAGAATCTTATTCATTTTGAGTTTCTCTGATGGCTCCTCATAATTAGCTTTAGATTGTATATTTTCCATCCAGAATATTGCTTAAGTGATGTTTTGTCTTTCTCATGCTATTATATGGAGAAGCAACTGGCATTCTTTTGTCCTTCATTGGTGGAGGCACTTTTTATTGTTGTCAATTTCTTTACTGTATAATTATTATATTTCCTCTTGCAGATCTTAAGTCAGCAAGGAAACACTTAAAACCATGGAAATGTTGTATGCCCCTCCTCTATGCCAATTTAGAATCTATTGATTCTTCTTAAACCATTCTTAATTTGTTGGTTGCAAAAGGACAGTTTTCCAAGTCTGGCACATTCTCCGCATTCATTAGTCAGCACTCATTTTCATGTACTCATGAATCCCTGTTTGAGTCAAGAGGTTATAATCCACCACTGTTGTTTTGATGCTCAGAATGTCCCAGTTTTGGCTGATAAACCCCTGCAGCCTGCCTCCTGGGGCTTTGTTTTATGGTCTCATCATTCTTCGAGCACGTCCTTATTTTTTAGCACAAGTTACATCACACTCATTTTGTACCCTCCCAGCCCTGGAATCTGCCATTTTCACAGGGAACTCACATCCTTTTTAATGGGGAATGCTATTCCGATCTGGCCTTGGCTGGTGTGGCTCAGTTGTTTGAGTGTTGTTTCATGCACCAAAAGGTTGCCGCTTGGATTCCTGGTCAGGGCACATACCTGGGTTGTGGTTGATCCCTGGTCGGGGCACATACAGAAGGCAACCAATTTATGTTTCTCCCTCTTTCAACCCGCGCCCCCCACCCCCGTCCCTACCCCCCAGTCTCTCTCCTCTCCCTCTCTCTAAGTATGTCCTTGGGTGAGGATTAAAAAACTCAGATCTGGGCTGTTAGGTGTATTTTGTATTTGCTTCTATGATCTTTCAGTGATCAGAGCTAGGAAATATATGCATCTATGTACATACATCCATTCATATACACATGGACATATATGTATGCATGTACACATGGAAAAATAAACACAAGAATAGCTAGTAAAACACTGAAAAGAAAGCTATAAAGGTGAACTAGGCCTACCAGATATTAAAGCATATTACAAAGCCTCTATAATTAAAACATGCAATACTGGTGCATAAATAGACCAGTAGAGTAGAATACTTGCTTGTAACCTCTTCAAGATTATATGTAAAAATAGTGGATTTTTTTATCCTAGAAAACAATAATCGGTATAAATGATAGGAAATAACTTTTAAAAGTAAAGTCAGTTATAAAAAGTCTTTACTTCTTACCTTGAAATTAATCTTTAATCTTTAATATCTTATTTAGGTTTGCAATGAGAATTCCCTCTTCAAAAGTCTTTCCCGCTATCTGGTACGCCGGAAGGATCCAGAATTGTGGGGCAGTGTGCTGCTGGAAAGCAATCCTTATAGGAGACCTCTAATTGACCAGGTAAAGTTGACAAATAGGATTAAGGCTCATCTTTTAACTATGAGTAAAACCTTTTCTTTTCCCACATCATACACATGGACCATATTTAACTATGAGAGAAGGCAGTAAAAAGAAACATTTTAAACATTTAATTATTTTATATATATATATATATATATATATATATGATATATATATCATATATATATATATATATATGATATATATATCATAAATGTTAACAAAAAGAGAATACATCCCAAAAGTGATTATTTAATTATATAAAACTCTCAATTCATCATAGTTAAAAGGAAAATAGCAAATTAAACATTTAATAAAATAAGAATTGCTGTTATTAATAACTGAGAAGTGACTAAGTTGATTTAAGACATGTAAGAATGAGAATTGATAGTAGAGAAAATACAAAAGACCAAGTGGGGTAAATGTTAAATCTCTCCCTAGTAAGCATAAAACTGCAAGAGAGATGTGGGGTTATAACCATATAATATTGAAAAAATTTTAAAACCCTAAAAATTAAAGGTTGTTATACTGGTTCTTAAATTCTCCTTGTGGAAGTATAAATATGGAAGAGAATGCAAGCTATTATTTTTTTCATTCCTCTTTTAGGAAGCATCTCTAAGGAAAATTTTTAAGTAGATACAAATCTTCCCAGAAAAAAAAAAATACTGCAGCATCTGGGAACCGTGCAAATAGCGGAAAACAGAGGAATTATTGAGTGTATAATGCTATATCTTTGTAGTTGAATTATAGGTAGCCATTAAAGTGATAATGGGGAGTGGTTGTTATGAGTAATGTTTTTAATGAGGGAAAAGATTGAAATTATACAATTAGGGTAATTTTTCAGGAGAATGGAAGTACATATGATATAGTTATACATGAATTTGTGTATGAAGACTTTTGGGTGGTAAATTTAAAGGTATTTTTCCTCCATTTTTTTTCTGACTATTTCAAGTTTTCTACTGAAAAGCCAACTTAGTTTTATTAGATCATATCTTCAAAAATCACTTTGATTCTCAGAACTTATTTTCTGTATATCCTCTGTAGGTTGTGCAGACAGCCTTGTCTGAGACTCAGGACCCTGAAGAAGTGTCAGTAACTGTCAAGGCTTTTATGACTGCAGACCTTCCTAATGAACTTATTGAACTGCTGGAGAAAATTGTTCTTGATAACTCCGTCTTCAGTGAACACAGGTATGCTCTGAGAGGGTTCCATTGGCTGTTTATATTCAGTCTTTCATTATGGCCTGTCAGTTTTGGGAAGGAACAAAGAGACAAAGATTTGAGTATATTGTCTAAATTCTCACTCTTTAATACCCTCCTCTTCTCCCTACCTCCTGAGACAAAAGACTCTACTAGTATAGCCACAGTGCTTATTCTTTAGAACTAATGAGCTATTAAAATATTGTGCTTAAATCTTTCTTTATCTTAAAGGAATCTGCAAAACCTCCTAATCCTCACTGCAATCAAGGCTGATCGTACCCGTGTTATGGAGTATATTAACCGCCTGGATAATTATGATGCTCCAGATATTGCCAATATCGCCATCAGCAATGAGCTCTTTGAAGAAGCATTTGCCATTTTCCGGAAATTTGATGTCAATACTTCAGCAGTGCAGGTAAATAAACTTTCAGGTTACCTAAGTTTATATACTAAATGTAATGATTTCTCATGATTCAATATATGTATTATCCTTTGAGAATGAGCATAACCAATTGCTATGGCATAGGAGAGCAATAAAATCCTAGCCATTTCAGTGTAATTGCTGTGTGGTGAGATTCATTTTACTGTAACACTAATTCAAAAATTGGTTGCTTAGGTTTTAATTGAACATATTGGAAACTTGGATCGGGCATATGAATTTGCTGAACGCTGCAATGAACCTGCTGTCTGGAGTCAGCTTGCAAAAGCTCAGTTGCAGAAAGGAATGGTGAAAGAAGCCATTGACTCTTACATCAAAGCAGATGATCCTTCATCCTACATGGAAGTTGTTCAGGCTGCCAATACTAGTGGTACGACTTCTTAACTATTACCTATTTGTGACCTCAGAAAATGTATCTAAGCTCTGATTAAGCTAAGCATTAAGATAAATTGTGTACTCGGAATTAAGTAGGACTTAGATACTTCAGGGTTACTTTTGAAAACGTAGCCCTCCATTTTAGTCCAGATAAAGAGAAGCTGCATTTTGTGAATTTGCAAGGTTCATGGGAAAGATTAATTTTCTGTTTTGAATTTTCATAAAATTCTGATTGAGCTCTAACATTACAGCTCTAAGAGAAAGGGAATGTCCACTATTCATTTCATTAGTGATAATACAGAAGTATAATAGAAGTTTTGCTATTATAGATGTACTAGAGGCCCAGTGCATGATTTAATCATGCACCTGGTGTACCAGCTGGCTGTCTGTCCGCTGGTGCCCCAGGCCTTCCGAAAGCCTCCCGCGCGGCGGAGGCTTTCGGAAGGCCTTGCGCCGGCGCAGACAGACAGACAGCTCCCCCGCTTTGGCTTTTGATCGCGGGGGAGCCGGCTGTGTGTCTGTCCGCCGGTGCCCCAGGCCTTCCGAAAGCCTCCAGCGCGGCGGAGGCTTTCGGAAGGCCTTGCGTCGGCGCAGACAGACAGACAGCTCCCCCGCGATCAAAAGCCAAAGCAGCGGGGGAGCCGGCTGTGTGTCTGTCCGCCGGTGCCCCAGGCCTTCCGAAAGCCTCCAGCTCCGCGGAGGCTTTCGGAAGGCCTTGCGTCGGCGCAGACAGACAGACAGCTCCCCCGCTTTGGCTTTTGATCGCGGGGGAGCCGGCTGTGTGTCTGTCCGCCGGTGCCCCAGGCCTTCCGAAAGCCTCCAGCTCCGCGGAGGCTTTCGGAAGGCCTTGCGTCGGCGCAGACAGACAGACAGCTCCCCCGCTTTGGCTTTTGATCGCGGGGGAGCCGGCTGTCTGTCTGTCCGCCGGTGCACCAGGCCTTCCGAAAGCCTCCGGGGCAGCCATGACACAGACGCTGAGCTCGCGGCGCCAGTGGCGCCGCGAGCTCAGCGTCCTGCTGGCCCAATCAGCTACCCCGGCCACCCTGAGTCCCGCCCCCTGCGCCTCCTGCTGGCCCAATCATGGGCGTAGCGGAGTGATGGTAATTTACATATTACCATTTTATTATGTAGGATTACACTGTTTATATTTGTTATCGTCTATAATGTTTTCCTTAAAGGAAAATTAATATTAGTTCTCATTTACTTGGGTGAAAAGATAAACATTAAGATGTCAGTGCTTGTATTACTTTTTTCTTTTCCTATACCTAGGAAACTGGGAAGAACTGGTAAAGTACTTGCAGATGGCCCGTAAGAAGGCTCGTGAGTCCTATGTGGAGACAGAATTGATATTCGCACTGGCTAAAACAAACCGCCTTGCAGAGTTAGAAGAGTTCATCAATGGGCCAAATAATGCTCATATCCAACAAGTAGGTTTCTTATTCTTATTTTTTTTTAAGAATGTTAAAATAAGTAGTTGAGCAACATCATTAGCTTAGTAAGATCAACACATCACAGCTGAAGATTTCCAAGGAAAAATATCTTACAGGAAAAATACTGTTTTTCACTATTACATTGAGTTGCAACTTTGGAGAAAAGATTGAGTTTAGGCTCGCTGAAAATGGATTGTCCTTTTTTTTTTCAGGTTGGTGACCGTTGTTATGATGAAAAAATGTATGATGCTGCTAAGTTGTTATACAATAATGTTTCCAATTTTGGACGCTTGGCATCTACCCTGGTTCACCTGGGTGAATATCAGGCAGCTGTTGATGGAGCTAGGAAAGCAAACAGTACCCGAACATGGAAAGAGGTAATCTCAACACCTGTTTGAGTGAAGAATTAAGATGCTATTTAGAAATGCTCTTTAAACTGTGAATTGAATTAACCAGTCATGTTTACATTTGAGTTCACATATTTGAAATTTTTATTATAGGTCTGTTTTGCCTGTGTAGATGGGAAAGAATTCCGTCTTGCTCAGATGTGTGGGCTCCATATTGTAGTACATGCAGATGAATTAGAGGAACTTATTAACTACTATCAGGTAATGAACAGGAGACTTTCATATTAATTGAGATCTTTTGCCACACATAGTCCTATCTTTAATTTACTATCTTCCTTATTCAGGATCGTGGATATTTTGAAGAACTGATAACGATGTTGGAAGCAGCTCTGGGACTTGAGCGAGCTCATATGGGGATGTTCACCGAATTAGCCATTCTATATTCTAAATTTAAGCCACAGAAAATGAGGGAGCACTTGGAGCTGTTCTGGTCCAGAGTGAATATACCTAAGGTAACCAGCCTTTAACATTGGGAGGCAACTCTGTCGCTAAAACTAATATTTTAAAATATCCCTTTTTGGACTACTAGGTAGAATTAAAGACTCATATCTAAAGCAATTAAATCTTTCTTACATAGGTGCTAAGAGCTGCAGAACAAGCTCATCTTTGGGCAGAATTGGTGTTTTTGTATGACAAGTATGAAGAATATGATAATGCCATAATTACCATGATGAATCATCCCACTGATGCATGGAAAGAAGGGCAGTTCAAAGATATCATTACCAAGGTATGTACCTTCTTCAGAAGACAAAACAAAGGCGTCAGAATGAGTAAGCTCATTAGTAAGTAACTGACTTATGTATGGATTTTTCCCATTTTAGGTTGCCAATGTGGAATTATACTACAGAGCAATACAGTTTTACTTAGAATTCAAGCCTCTGTTGTTAAATGATTTGCTGATGGTGCTGTCTCCACGGTTGGATCATACTCGTGCAGTCAATTATTTCAGCAAGGTAATTATTTTTAAAACTTCAAAATATTATAACAAGGATCTAAAACATACTTGAATAACTTTTGTACGTGGAACTTTACCCATGTGCTATATTTGTAACAAACTCTTTATTTTAAAGGTTAAACAGCTACCACTGGTGAAACCATATTTGCGTTCAGTTCAGAACCACAACAATAAATCTGTGAATGAATCACTGAACAACCTCTTTATTACAGAAGAAGATTATCAGGTAAAACCTTTTGATTCTTGCATATATTCTCAAAACTTGGGTTATAAATAGGTTGTAAAATTGGTATGTTTTGCAGTTAAAAAACAAAAAGAGGCCATTATCCTTAGAATTTTAAACAGTAGTTATTTGTATGCCTGTGATTTAAATTTAATGAGGTGTTCAGGATTGATAAATTTGACTCCCTCCTAATGAAGTGCCAAGTTTGCAGAATTGTTGCTTAGATCTTATCTCTCTTTAGAAAAAATTATGGTTACTTTATCCCTAAACATCTAGATTATAGATAGGGTTGAAAAGTCTTTGATCTCTTAACTAATCCTTAAAACTTACTTGGTATTAACTATATTTATTCACTGCTTTTCTTGCCCAATACCATATTAGAATTTGTTTAATAAACTTTCCCTTGTGAAGGGCTTCACAAGAACAAAATTAATTAAGAGTTAAGATTCAATGGGCTCTTTTTTCTTTTAGGCTCAGATCCCATGCCTATCATGTTGAGTTGTATCAGGAGTTTCCTCAGAGCATGAAATCTTACCCTTCAGATTATAAATTTTCCAAATTTCATAACCATTCATGTTAGTCCTTGATATGAAAAACCTTGAGTCTAGGCTGTCATATTTTAATAATAGTTCACTGGTCATCATCATACATACATGTCATACATTGATCATGTCATATACAATCAGTTATGTACATAATGGCTTATTGATGAAGAATGATGGAACATAAACTTAAAAAACACTGATTTGGAATTTGGATGGCTTTTCTTTTTTTAAGGCTCTGCGAACATCAATAGACGCTTACGACAACTTTGACAATATCTCACTTGCTCAGCGTTTGGAAAAACATGAACTCATTGAGTTCAGAAGAATTGCTGCTTATCTCTTCAAAGGCAACAATCGCTGGAAACAGAGTGTAGAGCTGTGCAAGAAAGATAGCCTGTACAAGGTGGATGAAGTTGGTGGGGACAGGGCCATTAAACCAACTACTGGATGATCTGTGTTAACCCTAACGTGGTATACTACAAGTGATTATGGTCTTTAAAAGTATTAGCTTATGAATATGAAAATTACCTTTAAGCCCCCATTTGAGGATATCATAGTTAGTGAATTTCTTTATTCTAGGACTATCTTACTTTTATTTCAAAGCTCAAAAAAAAACCAAAATAAGAATGCTTTATCCGTCTATTCCTTTTCTTTCAACAAATCTTTAATTTAAATTATATAACTGGTACTCTCCCTCCCACCCACCCCCATTGTATTGCTTGATTTACCAGTTTCAGTATATTTGAGTTTAATGTTTGACTTTCATCTGTTTGAATAGGATGCAATGCAGTATGCCTCTGAATCTAAAGATACTGAGTTGGCTGAAGAACTCCTACAGTGGTTTTTGCAGGAAGAAAAAAGAGAGTGCTTTGGAGCTTGTCTCTTTACCTGTTATGATCTTTTAAGGCCAGATGTTGTCCTGGAAACTGCCTGGAGGCACAATATCATGGATTTTGCCATGCCCTATTTCATCCAGGTCATGAAGGAATATTTGACAAAGGTATGGCACCTCTGAGTATATTCAGAACTAATTATCTTGAATATGTAAAACTCCATGTGCAGACTTATTTTTTTCCAATGTTTTTCTCTAGTAAAAGTAAGTTATTTAGTTGATTCAAAAATATTCCTGTTCTCCATAAATTTTTAACTTTTGACAAATGACATTGCATGGAAAAGGAAACTCAAATCATAACTTGCCAGAATGTTTATCCTCAATGTATTTCTGAGGATGAATAGTATTACTTCTACATTGTATGTTAGTTTTTTTTTAAACATTTGATTAAAAATTTTTTTTCAAACTGTCTTCCTTAGATCAGTTCTTACAATACATATATCTAGAAATAGTAGTATAGATTCCCTTTATTTGGTTGGTTCTTGACTTTAATATGTATGCCTGTTTCCCCTGGGGAAGCTACACCTATATTCTTAACATCCTGTTAATCTTCTCAATATTTTGATAGTTCAACCCCTAATTTTAAAATATCATAGGAGGTTAACAAGTAATGACACGTTTCCTAAAAGTACATTAAACAAGCTGGGGATATAATCTTATAAAAAATCACTTATTTGTCTTAGTGTCCCTTTTTGATGTTAGATATTTTTATTCACCCTACCTTCAACACTTACTAGCTTTTTTGCTGTCGAACATTTAAAAATGATCCTAAAGGATCCATTTCATTAGAGAAAACATGCTTATTAAAATCCATTTCACATCTGATCTCTTCAGCATGCCTTTTTGAAGGGGGATAAATAGTACTACTAACAGCCCCCAGTATACTGAGTATTTGCTTAGGCTACCATCTAAGTAGATACCATTGTGTTCAGTAATAATATTTTAAGAATTAATACTTTCTGTGTATAAGTCCAGGGTATCTTAGCCATAGATGAGAATTCTTTTCTTATGCATAATGCCAACTTGTGAGACCTGGCTCTAAGCTGCTGTTAACCGAAGTGCTATAAATTTTACTAGCGATTAAGCTGCTTTCTTTCACACTGACTCTAGCATAAATTCTTCTGCAGTAAGCTCTGAAGTTAAAAATATATATAAATTCTAAATTTTGCTTACAGTATGCCCTTTATTTTCACTTTTCTCATACCTTTTTTAGTGGTTAGATGTTTCTCCCCTAAACCTTTGTTGCTGATTCTACCTTTTTATGCTCAATATGGAATTTGATTTTTTTCTAAGCTGCACCTTCTGAATTCCTTTGCAGGTTGATGCAATAAAGGAAAAGGTGAAAGTTGATTCTTTTCCATCTTTAAGTCTGGAGGACTAAGTCTAAGGAATTTGCATGATTTTTTCCTTCCTTTTCTACACTGCTGCTGCTGCTTTTTCCCCAAAATAAATTTTCACTAAAGCCTCTGCAAGTCCCTTGAAACATAACTATAATAGAGTTGTAGGACATTAGTAGATGTTTGGTACTAATCGGCTAATAGGCTTTAGGAAGGGCAGGAGGCTAATCAGTAGTTGGTTCACAGTCTCTCTTAAATATATTATTAAAAACTGAGCATGGTGAGTTTCCATATTAATTTCAAAGTTTCAGGAAATTTCTCTTCCCTGTCAGGGTATCTGGACCATAATAGGATTTTCTTAATACTCTAAATAAATTTAAACAGCCTCTGGTTTTATTTTGTGAGCTTGCCTGACAGTCGCTGAATTTATATCTGTATATACATGCCCTAAAAGGCTTTTTGGGATTTTTTTGGTATTGAAGGACTGTGATCCAGTTTCTGATCTCTTGATTCTTACTAATTTTTTGCTGAAAGTAGATACAAGAGATACTAGCTGCTTCCGAAGAGACTTTCCTCATGTTTCTCCAGGTGTCCAGTTCTTATGGTGCTAGTCCATTTTCAAGAGGACTCAAAACTTTTTTAATTATTAGAGTAGCTTGCTCTAATTGCTGCTAAGCAACATGGATTATTTCTATATATAACAAAGCAATATTAACTTCTATGTTTTGTAATAAGGCACATCTCTGAAGCCACCTCAAGTTTGCTCTCTTATTTATCTGTTGGCTTATCCATGGTAAATTTAGGCACCTTTTGGTTGCTGCTTCCTTAATTGGCTTGTCACCATCCCACTATAAGTGAAACCAATTTACAAACTTATGTCTGATATCAAATTTTGGTAAGAAAAGGGTGGGAAGATAAAAGAGAGTTGAAACAAATTTGAACGAATTTGGGTGGGGGACAGTGCCTTGGAATTATGTTGAACCAAACTGGAGTCACCATTGGAACTTAAGGCAAACCTGAGTAAAATGCATTGTGTGAGGCCCTTCAGCAGCTAGTAAGCAAGGCAGTTAGAAAGCGTGTGTGTGAAAAACAGGTAATTGAACTGCAGTGTTATGCATTGTTTTAAATCAAGCATGTACAACAGTCATTGCAATTACATCATACTACTTTTGAAACTCTTAAAGCATTGCTGTGGGCTGTGTGTGTTTCTTGAGAGCCTGTATAGCAACAGTCATCTTCAGATCTCACTTCTTGCTTCAGTACTTTTGCCTTTTTTTCATGCACACATACACCAAAATAACTGACTGCATGTTAACTTTTCTCTGCAGCATATTGCAGTCTCTGTGGAAAAGCCTTTTACATTACAGTGAATTTTCAATAGTACAGGTGGAACTCAGTGACATGCTTACCTGAAATTTTTCTTTTTAAATCCAAGGATCAGAAACTTTTGTTACAGCTCTTAACAAAAGCTTGTGTTCGTAACAGCCTTCTCTGCTTTTTCTTTTTTGAGCAATCTAAATTGGGTCTATGGAATAAAAAATTGGATGTTGCTGTGCCAGAGGCTGTCCTATTATATAGAAAAATCAAAATTTTTTTGCTTAGCTTGGTGCTATTCCTTCAGAGTTCTTATATTTTTGTGTTTTCCCCCCCTATGCCCAGCCTGCCTATGTCTGTGCCTGGGCATTGTGATATTGCTAGTTCTTCTAAGTCTTACATGTACTTCTGAACTAGGTCTCTGTTTCCAACATCTGACTCAGACATTAACTTTTAAACATGTGTTCACTTTAGATTCTTTTCCTTGAAAGTCTGGAAATGTATTATGCAGTGGTGGGTTTTTTGTTGTTTAATTTTTCTTCTTTTTAGAAGTTATTAATGTACACTCATCCATGTATTTTTTTTGCACAACCTCTTTAGCTTGGATACTGTTTAGGTTAGCAGAACCCCATCTGACCCTTGGTGGCACATACCATACTTTAAAGTATACAGCTGTAATAATTTTTGTTGTAAGTTTGAATACCAAACTGTGGGTATTTTTCATGGTACTTATACTCGATAGTGGTCTTTAATTTGACATTGGGTAATTTATAACAGATGAACACTTAGGGTATAAAACAGGAAAATGTATGTAAAAGCAAATTAACCCAACTTCCTAGGATGGGGAAACCACATTTTATCTAAAGGTGTCTAGAGTCTGCCTCAGCTTACTTTTCTCATATTTTGTTCCTTGACATAGTAGGATGGATTAAACCCACATTTATGATATTTAACATTAAAAATTAGTACACATATGAAGTACTATCCTAACTTAGTGGCCTATCTGAAGACTCCAAGACACCATTTTAAATAATTTCAAAAAAAAATCAGGGGCTGCTCTAACCTTTTTAGCAGTCTTTATAGCTTTTTCACTGATGTTTGCATGTCTTTTTTTGTGAGTGATTTTTTATCACTATTTGCCTTTTTGAGGAACATTTAATAAAAAGTTTTTTCCTGAACTCTGCCCCCATCTCACTGCACATTTATGACTTTGAAAACCACTAGTAGCAATAACTTTGAGATTTGAATTGTAGTTTTACTTTAAGTATAATGTAGTTATGCTTTGGTTGAGATACCGACTTTTAAATATAGTTTAAAAGACAAATATAGTATATAGCTCAAAAGGCAAGTGAAAGTTGTGCAGTGGAGATTCCCTAATCCTAGTGTCCTGATGACTTCTTCCTAATTCTTCACAGAATTACAGAATCAAATCATGTTAGTCCTAGAAGGCACTTTACAGATTATCTCGTTCAACTGTCTCATATAGACAAGGACATTTTTTGAGGGTCAGTGCAGTGGTTTGCCAAGGTCACACAACTAGTTAGTGGAAGGACCTATGTATTCTACCTCCTTTCATTAATACATATGGACTCCTCTATAGTCTTATTTCTGTCAGAGAGTATCTACATTTATTTAGAGTAGCTAGCATATAATAGCCATTTACTGTGGCTTAATTAAAAGCAAAAAAACTCTTAAAGGGCTACTTCTTAGAAAATAGAGCATAAAAACATGCAGCCTGTCTTTATATTAAAATAAATCAAATATGGAGCCACTTGAGTCTTAAACTTCAGTTTGTACCTATAACCAGTATCAGCAGAAACTGTGCACACTGGGCAAAAGGTAGCTTATTCTGCATAAGTATTTGTCCAGTCATTAGACTCATTTTACTTTTTTTGAGTACCATTTCCTTTGGGGAAGAAGTCTTGCCAAGTCATGAGTTCATTATTATCTTTGGTAGGCTTTAATCTTCATTTGTAAAAGTGGTTCCTTCTCATTATCTCCCTCCCTCAGGCTGGCTGCAACCTAGCATGCCCAGTTTTAGCCTGGCGTGCGCTTTAATGGCATTTATAAATCCCTCCTTCCGGAGGGTTTATAATGACAGTGCTAAAAATCACCTTGACTGAAGTATGAACATTGCCATTGAATTTGAGGGGGCCTGAGAATGTTCTTTCTAGTCTTTTTATTTTGACAAAATTTAATAAACTAAGGCTTTTCCACTTTCTGCCATAAACCTAGGTTTATAATACTTTTGAGGTGCTAATTAACATTACCTGTTTTTCTCCAGGTGGATAAATTAGATGCTTCAGAATCACTGAGAAAAGAAGAAGAACAAGCTACAGAGACGCAACCTATTGTTTATGGTAATCTCTATCTCTTTTTAACTACAGAAATAATAGTAGATATAAATGTTTCATTCTTTAGGGATTCTATCTCAAAATAGAAATATAATAAGCTTCTAAAGTGCAAAAGGCTCACTAAGTAAAGAAATAATTCTCTCTACTGTTATTCCACCCCACCCCCCAAACAGTCTCAAAGCAGGCATTAATTTTATCCCCTCAGGTAATCTTAAATGCAAAGACAGTATCAAAAATCTTAAGATCATAACCTCAGTTTCTCTATTGCCTGGTCACTGGTTGATTGCTTATTTATAAATTACTGAAGACGAATTATTGGTGAATTCAATTTTCAGAAGTGCCAAGGCTGTCTTTAGAATGCTTTAGAATCAGGGATGGGGAACCATTTTTCTGCCAGGGGCCATTTGGGTATTTATAACATCATTTGTTTAATATAATTCACTTAATATAAATTTATGTTGCTATGAAAAAAGCTCCTAGATTTATTAAATTTCTAGTCTTGCCTATAATTGCTTTGGTAGGGCCAGACTAAATTATTTCAAGGGCCTATATGGCCTGGGAGCTGGACATTCCCTACCCCTGCTTTACATAAAGAATACATTCTCTATTTAAATTCTAACTGGGGCAGAGAACCTGAATAGAGTTTCCATTTGAGAACTTTCTAGAGAGATAGGATCTTCAAACTCTCAGTTAATATTTAAGGCAATTTAGTTTCTTCTTACATATTTACATCTGAACTACCTTTTCCATTTCACTCTTGGTGAACAGATTCATTTGAACAATGAATTTGAAGAGTATAGGTTACAGTGCCCTTTAGACAAAACATTATAACCATTGTATCTCATCCTGCTAAAGGAAATGAAATCAAATCTATTATGACATTACCTCCTTTATATTATAAATATAAAGGACTTTGGTGATTTAGAGGATCAGGGTAATTTTGACAAAGTTGAAAAAGATAAACTTTAAATAAATTGTTAGAGATGGGAGCAAGATGTTTCACATATTTGAGATAGGAAACAGTAGGAACCAAAACAGAATGAGTGTAATAATTTGGGAGCACCTACTCAATTTGGTTTGCCTTTAGGGTGTTTAAATGGATAGGCCTTATAAGCAGTTGACAGTGGGGTTGAAATTTCAAGACAAATGTCAATATCAAGGTTAGAAGTGATTTTTAGAAACTGCTAGTTTCCAAAAAGAATTTGCTCACTAAAGACAATTTTGTTGGTTATTCACAAAAAGGGGAGACACGAGGTCGCTTGTGCTGGGAGAAATCTTGCTCTAGGATTACATTCTAGTGGGAGATTGAGTCCTTTTGTGGCAGTTGGGAAGAGGGGTTACATGTCTTTTCCCTCTAAATAAGCCAGCTTCTCTTTGGGTCGTTTTCTGTATGGGGTCAACAACTACCGTATTTTCCGGCGTATAAGACGACTTTTTAACCCAGGAAAATCTTCTATACGCCCAGTTGTCTTATATGTCGGAAAATATGGTATTTAAACTTCCTAAAAGGGGCAACAGAATATATAAAAGAGGTTGTATGCACTAATGTATTTCATACCTAATATATATTTGAATATGCCTTGCTATTTGTAATTGCTTTCTCTAAATTAGTACTAGATTCTTTGCTCAAAATGCATTAGGTTTCATTATCATGTAGATGTGCTTAAATCAGAAATTTAAATATAACTTTAAAATTTCAGTTATGTTAAAACCATGTCTGTTAAACAATTGTTTTCCTGTGCTAATTATATTGTCATCAAATATAATGTGCAAACACCATGTTGTAAAAAGGCTTATTAAGTAGATGTCTTGCCTGATGTCAAGCATGCATGTGCATATTGCTTTAGGTGATATGAAGTAACATAATTACTGTCACAGTTCTGACCCTTAGCTCTGCACTGCTTGTTGGCTTTATAGGCAGGACCCTTCTTAGGGTGACTGTCATGCCAAAATTGTGGCAGTCAAAAGTGCTCTCCAAAACTCAAAGTTGTGATTATGCTACTAGAGGAGGGGAGATTGGAGTGTGATAGTCCTACAATGCTAACAATTTTTACTGCCTCCTTGCCCCGCCCCTGCTCCTTTTTGTTTTCCATCTTTAGGTCAGCCCCAGTTGATGCTGACAGCAGGACCCAGTGTTGCAGTCCCTCCCCAGGCACCTTTTGGCTATGGTTATACTGCACCACCCTATGGGCAGCCACAGCCTGGCTTTGGGTACAGCATGTGAAACGGAAAGCTGATCCTGTAGTCGCCTATTTTCGTACTGAAACATCGTCTCTACCCACTTCTCAGTTTATAACAGAGGAAAACAGGCACATGTTCTTGTAACCTTTATTTCATGAAGGACTGCGTTTTATTTCTAACTATAAACTTGGATCACCTATGTTAAAAGCTTATTTCACATTCCGCATCATTTTAGAATTTATTTTCAAAGGGGAATAGTTTCAATGTTTTATTCATCTGGGCTTTTTTTCTTCCCTTTTGTTCTTTGAAGAACTGCCTAATATTCAATCTGTTGTGAAGAACCTGATTTGCACTCTGTAGTGTTTAAAGAAAAACTCTAATATTGAAGCTCTTAAATTTAGTGTATGTAAACAGCTTACAATATGTATTGTCTAAATGCATTTAAATCTCTTTTATTCAAAGAAAAGCTAAAGCAAAAATATTGGTATGTGACCATGCGAGACTGTCAATGCAACAAAGACAACACTAATCATAATCAGCACATCCTACACTGGACTACAGTGCTCTCCAAAGTATTGGGAAAATGCATTACAGACAACTTGCCTGACTTTTCAATGAGCATAAGAGGCCCTCTAACCTATGCAGGTTTCCTGATTACGCATATAGAAAATGCTAGTGTGTTTTTGCTCACTCCATATGTAACAGGTGCCCTTATGTTGTGCTGTATCCTGTGCTTTTTCTGTGGGACCATTCCATTCAAGAACAAAGAGCACCATGATTCCAATCTGTGTGTATTTACTAACCCTTCCCTGAGGTTTGTGTATGTTGGATATTGTGGTGTTTTAGATCACTGAGTGTACAGAAGAGAGAATTCAAACAAAATATTGCTGTTCTTCAGTTTTGTTTGTGGAATTTGAAAATACTCAAATTTAAAATAAATTACTGGACTGTGGAAATAACATGTAGAATGGCAGTTTTAATTAAATACCTCTCAAACTTAAACTAAAGGAACCATGGTTTTATAGTTCCATATTGGATTCCAAGGGTAGGGAGGTATCAGAGCAGACATGGAATGAGGATCGGGACATGTGAAAACACATATCACATTATACCATAAGGCACACTATAGTGGGCGACATTTCAGCTATCCATCATATTAAGCAAGTGGCACTTTTAAGTTTTATCTAAGCATTTTACTTCAATGAACAAGGTCATGGATGTGAAATTATATTAACCTGATATAAATATATAGAAACATGTAGTTCATGCTGTTCCTCGCCATGAAATTGTAAGGGTCCCCAAATTATGGGTAGTTTAAGGTGATTTTTTTAAAACCAGTGTTTGAATCCAACTCTTGGCTGATGGCTAAGAATGTTACTTTAAGTTCATTTCACTATTAATCATCAATAGAGTTAGAGAGACCCCTGCCTAGCCTTGTATTGCCACATTTTTTTTTTTAACTTAGAACTTCTTTTCGTTCCCTATCTTTAATTCCCACCCTATTTTCCTATAGGAAATTACAGTATTAGCTGGAAAATCACCTTTTTTTTGTTTGTCCTAGTGAAGACATCTTGCTGTTCAGGATCTGGCTGAACTTTTGTTTCTGCTGGATCTCTGCTCCCTTTTTTCATCGTTATAAAAATGAAGAGGGAGAATAGTCATGGTCCTAGTGAGCCTCAACATGTGTTCTAGTCCTCTATTCTCTCTTTTCCTTCCCTTCCCTGATAGAAACAAATTAAAATACTTCCGTTAAGGTTTCCTTATAGCATACTTTAAACTTTTTTTTTTCTAAGAACAACAAAAAAGTCTTGTGCTGTAATACTGAGTTGCCACTTAAGCCATCTATAATGGGTTATAGTAGAAAGAGAAACTGCTTTGACTTGGGTTCAAATCCTGAACAAGATGAACTTCTAAGCTTGTTCCCCGGGTAATTTTCAGAATTCTTTGCAGGACTGTCTTTAAATCACAAAATGCCTAGCTCAAGACTAGACAATAATGTTGTACAATAAGTAGTAGAATGAATTGGTAATAAACTGTATTTTAAGGGATTTCCTAACATGACTCTGAATGAAGGTCTTGGAGAAGGGATTAAAAACAATTAACCAAGGGTATTAAGAGTCCTTAGCACTTTCGATGTAACTGAAACAGGATAGAGGAAGGAGAGACATTACTGGGAAACTTTTCAGAAGGTAAGCATGCTTTCAGTGATCTTCCCTAATATCCAAATACAGCCTTTGTACCAAACCTGTGATATTTGTTGACAACTATTTCAACATAGGCAGTATAATAGCAGGAGACTAACGGGTGATCTCTGAGTAGGGCCGCTTAACTTTGCTGTAAATTGATTTAGTCATGCAGACATTCTCACTCTAGTGGTTCTCAAACTTTTTCTTTAGGATCCTTTTATACTCTTAAATCATTGAAAGTCCCAAAGTTTATATGGGGTTGCATTTATTGATGTTTACTGTATTAGTAGTTAAAACAAATTTTAAAAATTAATCCATTTAAATGTAATAGTAATAAACTCATTCCATGTTAACATAAAGAATTATAAATTAACTGTATTTCCCAAAACAAAGGTCAAGTAATAAGAGTGGCTGGCACTGTGCTATTTTTTATAACTTTCTTCAGAGTTTGTCTTAACAGAAGACTGCTGGATTCTCATCTGCTTCTATATTCAGTCTGTTATATGTTGTTTTTGTTGAAGTACATGAAGGAAGTATGGTCTCACAGATTTGTAACTAGGAAAGTATTTTAATAGCCTTTTTAAGATACTTGGGGTTAGTTGAAATGTGGAATCTAAAATTATCAAAGTGAACTTTTTATACTGTTATATTAAAATCCATTGGTCTATCTTTACTTTGAATGGATCTTTTACCCATGCATGATTTGTACCCTCATGCATTGGTTATGTGGAAGACAGATTTACTGTTATATAGTTCTTCTAAATGTTGACACATTATATAGTGTAAGATATTTGTGAGAAACACTGATCTGACCAGAAAAGTCTTACGTTTGGGGAAGCTTGGATGAGAGGCAGATAGAAGTTTTCCTACATCCTGTCAATTGTTATTTATGAGGAGATTCCTACCAAACATTCAGATCTGGATAACCAGTTTGTTGGTGGTTCTTGCCAGTAAAAATTTTCCATGATAAAACCAGCTAGTTCAGCTCACCACTCGGCCTCACAAGTATTTTTGTCATATTTCGATGTGCACCAGAAGTGTTTAATGCTACACAGAATATTAAGGGTCAAATTTAATAATATTGTTAGTGCTTCATCCAGAGCATTAAGTGAAACTTTTTTTTTTATTGTGGGGAGGGCAGTGAGAACTACTTGTACAGGTAGGTGCCACTGTCATAATTTGTGAAAGGTGCCAGCAGTTTACCCACGGTGTAAAAGAAAAAGAATGTGTTAATATTATAAAAATAGTTTTAACACCCTGAAAGTGTGTTAGAGAACCCATGGGCTCTGCCCATACTTTAAGACCTGTAAGATTCTGAATCCTATTAAATAAATACTAAGTACAGGTGAACTAGAGAACAAAATGTATCACCAGAATTTGCATACAAGTCATCCTAGTAGCTATGCCATGACTTATTACAATTACTTGAATCAGCCACAGCAGGCCATTCTGTGGGGAATGCAGTTCTTTGAACGTGGAACCAACAGTCTGAGGCAAGCCTCAGAAATTACCTGAGCCAGAACCATGCATTTAGGATTGAGTTCTCTTCAAATCAATTACACTTTGTTGCATCACTTTTGAACCTAGTAGTATAAACATTCTCTTTAGAAACAGTTGCTACTGTGGCATCATTCACAGTTGCAATTTCTCCTGTGCTGTAATATGCCAGTGTAAATGGTATAAAACTGACCAAATATTGTAACTTTTAAGGCTGCCTGCAAACTCCTTTGAACTTATACCTTAGTTGTGCTATCATGCTGCTTATGTTGAAGTTAACTGCTAATTAATACTAATTTTTGAAGTTAACATGGAGAGTTGGAGCCACTTAACATGCGCCTGTTATCAAAATTCTCCCTGGCATCGTAATTCTTAGGGATATACTAAATTTAGAAATACTGCCAGGATCCTCCTAACAGGCTCTCATAAAAAGGGCTTTTTGCAAGAATACATTGCAAAAAGGGTAGAAGCTGTATAGCTTTGGGAGCTGAGAAGCTGGTATAGTGATACTGGAATTATGTCATGTTAATTGTATAAAGATCAAAAGGGAAATAAAGATGCCCATAAATAATTCAATTATCTAATTTTTTAATTTCTAGGTAAACAATGAGATGTGATGATGCACTACTTTCACTTCACAGTGACCATAAATTCCTACATGTGCCCATTACTACCTTTAAGGTCCATACAAGTTACTTCACAAGTTTCAATGCCTTCACTGTTAGGAAAGGCGGGAAGTAAAGCAGTTTTTATAGGCTATGATGTAGAGCCACTGCTGAGAACCTCTGGCCACAGGGGGTCTGAGAAATGATCATGAAACACTGCACAGGTGGGTTATATCAATGCTATTAAACCTCAACTTTGAGACATAAATTTTAAAAATCCAGCAGGTTAGAGTCTAAAGCCTTTTGTGGGTGGCCATACATCTATTAATAAAGTAGGTGCTCAATCATCCAGAAAGTTATGGTAGGAAAGAACTTGCATCCAATGGGACTACCCTTGAACCCCTGATCCTCTCTAATGGTGACAGCAACAGTCTTGGGGAAGCAGAGTTATTAACAAGCAGAGGGACCTAACCATGCATAGGAAATGCTGTTTCCCCACTTGTAATCCAATTTTGTTGTGACCTGTTTCTCTTAAATATTTTTTGTTTCAGGACTTAAACCACTAGGACAATTTAACCAACTTTTTTTTTCTTTTTAGCCCAAGATAACTGTGTAACTGTGCCAAGTACATGACAGAAGAACATGGGAACAGATTTTCACCTCAAGAACACTTAAATTGGGGGAAGAAACTCAGCTTTTATTGTTAGAATTTGACAGTTTCAAACACTTGTGGTGAGACAATCATGATACAAAATTCTATCTAGTAAAGTTTTAGGTGACCAGTGACTTTGTCAATTAGGTCTGCTGGTCCTGGCCCAATTCCCAGGACAGTTTGAGAACCTGGTGCAATCTGAGTACGTCCAGCATCTTGGATTAAACTTACAGTCAGTCCCAGCATCTTCGCGTGGGTCAGTAATGCAATCAGAGTTTCTTCATCAGGGGCTTTGACCACCACTTTGGGCTGGCCACAGTATTCCCATTGTTTGAGCAATTCGGGGTTTTTCCTTTGAATTTGCTTGTAGGCAGAAACAGCAGCATGAGAACACTGGGCAGCCACTTTCCCTTTTCCCATCTTTAAGTCATTTCGAACCACAAGAATCATTTTGTACTCCCCACTTTCTCCTAAGACGCTTGCTTCAGTTCTGGTTTCTGTGTTTGTCTCATTCACTGAGCTTTTGGGGATCATCCCAAAGCGTACACGGAGGCCCCAGCCCAGGCACATGCCACAAGCTACTCCAGCAGCCACACTGAGGGCACTAGGATGAGCCAAATATTCCATTACCAAGGATTTGGAGAGCATCTTAAAAAAAAGGAAAAAGGTTATTACTACACAGCAGTGAAAAGTTATAGGCTTATCAAATACCTTGATAGTATATAATCAACAATATTTTTAAAACTATGAGGTCACCCAGAAAAAAGGCACAATATATTTTGGATATTATGTGCGTACCGCTTTTTCTCCTCTGTACTAGATAAAATTTCAAGAATACAGATGAAGCAACTTAAGTCATTTTGAATCTCAATGTAAGAAGTATCTCTCTTGTTCTTGGCTACAACAAAGCTCTGTTCCTCCCTCTATTTTACCAAGATGCCCAAAGGGTCTAAAGAAACCAAGAATAACTCCCCCACCCCCTTTTATGGAATATAGTGCTTATTAAATAGTGTCTTCATAATGCAATGTGGGATGGTACCAGCCCCTCAGACAAGTTCCTGGTTGTCTATGTAATGCAGTGATGGCGAACCTATGACACGCGTGTCAGCACTGGCACACGTAGCCATCTCTGATGACACGCGGCCGCTAAGGCGGCCGCATGCCGAGGATGAAACATTTGCGAAATAATGTTTTTTCCTCAAAGTGACACACTACCTGAGTTATGCTCAGTTTTTTGGCGAAGTTTGACACACCAAGCTCAAAAGGTTGCCCATCACTGATGTAATGAGTCTGGAGTGAGGTGCCTTGCTAACATTCACTAGACCTGAGCATAGAATGCTGTCTTACAAGTGAAGATTTGTCCCATTGTACATTATTATAAGTGCAAAACTGAATACACAAGACGAACCCAATTTCATTTTACATACAAACTATTTTTTGCATTTAATATACAGTGAATTTACCAGAGTGCATTATATAAAAACAAAGGGAGATTATCCTTTTTTATCTTAAAAATTAATTCTTGTTACCCTAGCAAAGCGGTTCATGGTATTTGAGTCACCAATAAAACATACCAGTCTACATTTGAGGTTATTGGATTCATATGATTCTGTAGCACAAATCCTGGAAATACATATTTTATCATAAATTTTCTCATGTTAAAATTAGGACATTGATGCTTCAAAAGTTTATATGGTAAATTATATACAGTTTTATCAAATATTTTAATATAAGGATAGTGCAGGGGAAGGGGATGTTAAACTTTATGATATAATTCATATACTACAAAATTAACTTTTAACATGTACAATTCACGTTTGAAAGTAAAAGATACTGAAATCAGTTTTAAATTGTATATTACATTTCGTTTGACCAAAAGACATCCTGGTCAGAGATGTCTAGCAAATAAAGATAGAGGTATCTCCCACATTTTGAGAATCCATGTTACATCACTCGCTTTTGTGAAAAACCTAACATTAGTACCTGTTTTCAGTAACAAAAATCCGAAGATTTTCCAGTTTACAAAAAAAAAGGCAGAAAGCAAAAAGTGTTCGCTGTTTTTCAGTGATTCAATATAGAGGCAGCATGCACCCAGAGTAGTACGAGTGACACTGCTTTTACTATGCAAGTATTATTTTAGGTTCTTGTATTATTTGGTATGATTTGGTAGGTTATTTTCTGGGGCTTGGGAACACTCAAATTTTTCCATATAAATTAACAGGAATTGCTTCTTCACTTTATACCATCCATTTCTACTTACAAAAGATTTCATAGGAGTTTTCTCCTTTCAGATAGCGTATATGTACATCATTTTAGTGGTCAGAAGATAAGCCCAGGCTAGAAATACAGATTTAAGAGCACTTAACAAACAACTGAAGGTAATCAAAGTGATGAAAGTAGATGAGGCCACTGGGAAAAGTAGAGTGAAGAAAGGGCTAAAACAAAATCCCGAGGAAACAAACATTTAGGGTTCAAAAGAGAGTTAGTGATGGAGTGGCTAGAGGTCCAAGGATCACACATGGTTTCAGTCCTCTTTAACTGCTGTGCCTAATAAGGTAACAGGGCTGTGCAGACATAGGACTGTATGACTCTAGATGTCTTTGCAGCCAGAAAAATAAATTATTAGAACCCACATTGGGACTGCTCTCTGATAATCTAACGACCAGACTCTAAACTGAACAATTAGACTCTCTGCTCTAAGTTATAGGTTGCAAAGTAACCAACTATCTCATATATCAAAATCAGGTACTATCCGGAGAAAGTAGGTTTACAGTTGTGAATACACAAAGTAGTTCATTCTTGTATTATTTACTAATTATTGTATTCTTTTCCATATGACCAACTGTAAACTACTTTTGCTCCACCCTGTACAGAAAAAAGACCTATCATATGTTGAATAACATGCTAAACCTTTTACTTCCATTACTGTTGCTATGAAAATAAAAGGGAAATATTAGCCTCATTTTAAAGATAAGAATCAGAGAAGCTGCTTATCCACAGTAACATAACTAATAAGAGCAGTATTAAAATGTACTCAATATCAAGGTCATGATACAAAGCTCATCTTCAAAGCTTTATTCCCAAATCATCCTATGCTGAAGACCCCTAAAGCCTTTCTTGAGCTCCAAACTTGAATTTCCAGCTTCTGCTAGATTTCACCACTTAGATGTCTATGAAGTACTCTAAACTGAACTCAGTATCTTCCCTTCCCTCTCAAACTTCCTTTTTTTGTATTCTTCATTTCTAAGTAACTCTGGACTTTTTATCTTCTGTCCTACCAACCAGTCACCAAAACTTGTTGAATTGGTCTGTCTTAAACCATCTCCTTATCTAAGCAGTGTCCCAATTATCTCTTGGCCAAAAGCCTCTAAAATTAACTTCACTACCTCTAATCTTTCCACATTTGCTTCACTCGTGCCCTAGTTCATCCTACTCCAACTGCCAGTATAATTATGCTCCTAAAACACAAACCTAAGTCTAACTTCCCTGCTCAAAAATCATTGGATAAACGCCTAAAGAATAAAACATAAATCCCTTTGCACGAATTTACAGCGCTACCCAATTTGGTTACAACCTACTTTATCCTTCTAACCTACGATCCTGCTACTTACTGTACTATCCAGCCACACCAAATTACTAGGTCCCTTCAAGCAGCAATCTTTCCCTGCAATTATTTTTCTTCACTTAATAAACACACAAACAAAAACATCTTTTTACTCCTTAAGGCGCAGTTCAAATGCCTGTCTCTAAAATATTTATCAACCCCAGTCTTAACTATTTATTCTTCCCAGCTGCTGTAGCACTTATACATAACTCCTCCTGTGGATCATAGTCTCTGGCGTCTACTTCTTCAATATTTTAATTAAAGAAATATTTCTCTAGCCATTATATCTGGGAACCAAATTTTCAATCATATTCTTAGAAACCTCCCCCCCCCCCCCCCTTTTCCTTCGTAGGGCTCAACAACTCGATACGATGGGGGTATTCAATAAAAACTCAGCAGAGTGCGAGGCCTGCTCGGTATTTTCTCACATTGGGAGCGAGCACATCGATGCTGCCTGAATGGAGGCTTTGTCTGGGAACTGAAAATTCTGGGCCCTTCCCCTCCCTAGCATCTCGGACCCTTCTTTCAAAGGATGGCTAGCAGAACAGGAACAGTGGCTCCAGCAGCTACAGGGCGGAAGGCAATTTACGAAGATGAAAGGGTGGGGGTGCGATTGACGGAAAGAGATGGGAAGAAACATCCCAACTGGAGAGAGGATGGAGAACGACATCCTCTCCTTCGCCGAGTGAGGGGCCGACCTACCTAGTGCGCTTCTCCTCGCCTCGCTCGCGTCTTTAGGCTCTTCACTTTTGAGGAGCGAGCACGCTTCGATCGCACGAGGTACCTCTTCCGCGGTTCCTGGACAACAAGTTCCGGATCAAGAGCTGCGGAGAGAACAGTCATTCTCCCTCGCTCCGCCCACAGGTCCCGAACCCAAATCCTGCGACCGTCAGCCGAGGTTGCCGAAAGGAGGTGGGAACGTTTCTCTTCGGGAGACGGTCTCCCGGGGGAACACGGACCGGAAGTGGCGTGACCGAGTTCCGGTTTTGCCGGAGCCCAGCGGCGGGTGTGAGAGTCGGTCAGGTGCCGCTTATAGGATCCTGAGATCCGGAGATCCGGAGAAGCCGGGGTCAGAGCGGGTAGGTAAACGAGTCCGGGGAATTGGGGACGAAAGCCCGAGACTTTCCTCAGAGCTCAGCTTCTGCCGGAGCTCTCCCACTTACGCCGTGCAGACCCGGGGCACCGTGATTTCGACTTCAAGCAGTGTTTTCTGGTGCTCCTGACTCTGGATGTCTGTCTGGCGGTAGCCAGGTTATCTGGGACACCTCTCCACGGTTGGCCACCGGTACACTGAATCCACACACTGGACTCCCGCCTTGAGCGCCACTGATTTGCAAGCCGTTCTAAGCTTCTGTAGAGTACCCATCTCTTCTTCCTTCCCTGGTTTCTAGGACTTTAGAATGGAGTAAATGGAGATCTTCCCTGCTGATGACCAAGCTGTTTAGAAGCATACGCTTTTAAACAAAATTCAGACGTGTTGTTTAATGTATATCTTGTTCTTATTTTTTATTTAGAAAATTTTTTCACACTTGTCTGAAACGAGGTGACAAGGTTGTTGAGATGTGGAATTATATAAATTAGAGGTTATCATTAGTTTTAATAGCTAGTATTGACTTTATAACTAGCAAACACTGATCTTATATTCATTGGTAAATTTTTTCATTTTATTGATTTTAGAGTAACTGAGAGAGAGAGAGAGAGAGAGAGAGAAACATCGGATGTGATAGAGAAACTTCAGTTGCCTCCCCATACATACCCCGACGGGACATGGAGCCCAAAACCTGTGTATGGGTGTTCAGGAGGATGCTCCAACCAACCGGCCAGGGCTGGTCTCATATTCTTTTTGTTCAATTCAGTTATCAAGGAACTGATTACCCAAATTTTCTCACTTTCCATCTTCTGCCTGCCTTTGGCTTGAATAATCACTTTTTAGAATTGTAAAACATCATTAAACTTTAAGTGAAAGACCTGGATTGAAGTCTGGGCTCCAACGTTTATGGAGTGAAAGTTGACAGATTACCTAACTTTCTGAGCTGGTTGGTAAAAGTGCTGCTCATTTTATTTCATAGGAATGTCACAATGATTGAGATAGTAAATGTGAAATCACTATGTACGTGAAAATATGGTGATATTGACCTTTTACTCTGAAATCTGGACATGTCTAGTGCAGAATACTGTTCCTTTGCATCTTTTCAAAATTTGGTGTATTACGTTGTGTAGTATTTATCAGAAAATATTATCATACATTTCTCTGAGGTGATCTTTGCCCTACTTTTGAACACAATAAAAGCTAGCCAGGAATAATTAGATACTGTAATCCATTGAGTTAGTCACCTTAATTAATAAGTAGGTGACCGGAAAATGAGTATAGCTTTGTATTTGAGAGTCTAAGTCTGATCTTCTTTGGTCATCATGTATTTATTACTTAAGAATTTACAAGTGCAGAGGAAGCTGAGGTTTTTGGTGCTTATATATATAATTAAATACCTACTGAATGCAGTATTTAGAAGTAGAAGCAATCTCTGTGAACATATAGTTAGATTTTTCTCGTTTAATAGGAGAAAATTGAGGCCCAGAAACAGTCAGTATTGGCTCGCCTGAGGTCCTATGGCTTAGATAGTGCCAGAACCTGAACTGGAAATGAGATCCCAAGGGTTCTTTCTGTTCTGCTCAGGTTGTCTCTAGGCATCTTTATATGGTTTGGTAGTATTTCCTGGTTTGCATGAAAATGATTTATCTTATGTAGTAAAGAGATATGTGTGTACACATCCCTCATTCCCCCTTTAGTCTTGTAAATTCCATGAAAACAAAAACACTGTGGTTGGCAAGATTTGCAGTGGAATGTTATAAGGAAAGAAAATTAGTTCTGTTCTTCAGAACAGTTATTCTGAGTTCATGCTTTGTTAGTATCAGGTATCAAGGTGTCTTCTTTCTGGCAAGTGGAAAAGACAGAGGATCTTTGTAACATATGTCTCACTCACTGAATGTTGCTAATACGTATGAGAAGCTGTATTAATTACTTTGCTCCTCCTAAAAACATTTCTCTAAGCTGTTTGTAATTTCATCATTCTGTTATACTAGAGGCCTGGTGCATGAAACCTGTGCACGAGTAGGGTCCCTAGGCCTGGCCAGAGACAATTGGGGCCTTCCGGCTGCCAGCCAGGGCCTTCCTTCCCAGGCTGCCACGTGCCAGCTGGGGCCTCCCTTCCCTGGCTGCCGGCTGGGGCCTTCCTTCATTCTGCGCCATCCACTGGTGGTCAGAGCATGTCATAGCAAGGGATCAAACTCCAGGTCTCCCGGTTGAACTCCCAAAGGGACATTTGCATATTAGCCTTTTATATATATATATAGACTAGTAGCCCGGTGCACAAAATTTGTGCACGGGGGAGAGGGGGGGTCTCTCAGCCTGGCCAGCACCTTCTCCAATCTGGGACCCCTCGGGGGATGTCCAACTGCCGGCAGTCGGACATCCCTCTCACAATCCGGGACTGCTGGCTCCTAACCGCTCACCTGCCTACCTGCCTGATCGCCCCTAACCACTCTGCCTGCCAGCCTGATCAACCCCAACTGCCCCCCCGCTTTCTGGCCTAATCACCCCTAACTGCCTGCCCCTGCTGAACTGATTGCCCCCAACTGCCACCCCGCCACCCCCCGCCGGCCTGCTCCTCCCCAATGCCCCAACCCCTCTGGCCTGCTCGCCCCCAACTTCCCCCCTCCCGCCAGCCTGCTCACCCCCAACTGCCCCCCCCCCCCCGCTGGCCTGATCGCCCCCAACTGCTCTTCCCCCACCCCACCCCCACCGGCCTGATCACCCCTAACCGCTTCTGCCTCAGCCCCGCCACCATGGCTTTGTCCAGAATACATCCGGAAGGTCTTCAGAAGGTCTCCTGGTCTAATTAGCATATTACTCTTTTATTAGTATAGATGATTTCTTAATCTGTGGAGTCATTTCTGTAATTATTTCTTCTGGATAAATAGCCACTGTAGAAGAGTTAATTCTTTGTCTTGTTGGAAACTCTTTTTGCTTCCATTGATTGCACAAAACCTGTTTAGTCTCTCCCCTTTCTTGGAGATTGTAGGGCCAGGAACTTATTATCACTGCTGTTTTTTGCCCACATGCTCTTTGTTGGTTTCGCTTAAACTCCAAATTAGACACACAAACAAACTGAATGAATTGAATTGATAACTTTGTTGTTGTGTTAATTAAAAATCTGTTTCCACAGAAACTTGCATATTTTTGGAAGTAAACTTTTAAGGAGTTTATTGCTGGAAGAAACTCCTTATTTTGTCTGGGAAAGCAACTTTGTGTAGAGTGTGCTGAATTGATATTATGTGTTATGTAAACCCTTATTTAAACTCATTTAAAAATATGCCTCTTGACCTAACTGGTTTGGCTCAGTGGATAGAGCATCAGCCTATGTACTAAAAATATGCCTCTTGAAGGTTTTGGAACTTTGAATAGGTTATACTTTTCTGTGTTAGATAAAAGATGATGCTTAAAGCTTAAGGCATTTTTAAGTTAAGCAAGAGCAACCTATTGAGTAATCCTGTATCAGCTGGTGTAACTATAATTGCTATGGAATTTGTCAGTAGTATTCCAGAAATACATACCTTTGCGGTATTTTCTCCTGTTGTTCAAGTTCATTAATAATAATAACCTTGGTCTTTATAAATTTTTCTAAAAAGACCGGGTGGATAGTGATAAGAGTCAAGGCTATGAAGCTAAATTGCCTTGGTTCAAATTCCAGCTCTACTACTGTGCAACCCTTGGGCTAGTTACTTAGCCTCTTGCAATCTCAATTTCCTCCTTGACAGTGTAGTCAGTATCTTTCTTGTTACGGTTAGATAAATAGATTTAAGTAAAGCATTTAGAATAGTGCCTGGCATTTAGTTACCCATGATTATTATCATCAGCGTCATCATCATGTAGCCTACTGAGCAGTTGCTAAGAACTCTTTCCCAACCCTCTTCTGAAAGCAGGTCCTTAGGTTGCTGCCTACTTGATTATTGTTTGCTTATTATTAATGAACTGTCAGTAAATAAATGTATTTATATACACAATTTCATTTTGTGAATGTTTTACAACGTGGGATTCTTAACAAAATGAGGCATTCTTGTAGGTCATTTTCTGAACCTTTTTGTATTATTGTTAACAGTTTACATTGTACGGATTCAGAATGAGTCACCCCAAGGTGTGCCTTTGTGGTATGCAGATTATTTTCAGCTAAAGGTAACTGAGACCCTGCAGGATCGAGAAACTTCTGCCACCTTGTCCCACTTAACTACCTAGAAGTATTTGAATTAGAGGCCTTGCCCATAATAGGAGATTATCAGAAATAACCTCTTTTGACCTATGTATATGGCAGGGCAAACTACCAATTACTGAATATCTGCTGTAACCATCTTGCAGGTGACACTCAAGCCCCAAGATGCCTTACTTACCTCATCTTAAGCTCAGAATTTCATATATACCTCATTTTCCCTTTCTGTCTCCGAACCTTTTATGTATGCGGGGACTCGAACTCTCTGATGTATATGGGCTTTCCATGCCCATGAAATTAAATTTGATTTTTCTCTTGTAAGTCTGTCTAGTGTTAATTTGATTATTCAGTCAGCTAAGAAGAACCAGAGGAGGGAAGGGAGAATTTTTCCCTTTCGCCACATTATCTGTGTAAGCCATAACATGGAATTTGAGAATTGAAATTTGGGGATTTGATATTTAAGAATGTCTTCCAGCACTTACTTTCTTTGCATGGAAAGATCATGTTGCAGTGATATCTGTTGCCATATCTGTTCATTCATCCAATCAGTGAACAAAATACTTTGTGTCCCAGGTTCTGGGGAAAAACAGTGGGAAACAAAGACAAACAGATACTTTAGTCAGGTGCCTGATAGAGAAAAACATAAATACAGAAGTGAAAGAATAAACACAGTGTAATAAAACATTTTTAAATTTTATTTTAGAGAGGGAGAAACATTAACGTTGTTCTACCCATTCATGCACTCATTGGCTGATTTCTGTATGTGCCCTGACTGGGGATTGAACCTGCAACCTTTTGGTAGGACAACCCTCCAACCAACTGAGTCACCCGGCCAGGGCTATTCAGAATTCTTTTAAGAAATGTTCAGCTCTGTCAAATGCTGCTTGCTCTGTGGTCTAGAAGAAGACAGAATAAAGACAAATAAAGTTGAATTGGTTGATCTGACTAGCCACTTCTTCACTTATTGTTGGGTCTGTTTTCTTCCAGAAACTTTCAAGTCTCCACATTGCAAAAGCCATGTAATCAAGAGAGTATACAAGGTTCTCCTGCCCCTTTTAAGTTTTAAAGATCTACTGAGTAGGAGATTTTAGCACTGCTTCTGTGTGCAGAGGAATATTATTTAATTTATATTAAACTAGTGTCCTGGTGCACGGATTCGTGCACATTGAAAGGAAAATAATTAGAAGAAATATTTAATTATTTGCCCTTTCTCTATAATAGAAGTGTCAACCAAATTCACGATTGACAATGACAGATCGAAACATACGCGAGCGATTGGTGCCAACGAGAGCTTTATATGTATCACGCATGCAAGAGTCAACTTAGCCTTTTATACATGTAGATAAACTTGCTTAATTAGACCTGTTTTCTGATTTTCCAGCCCAGTGAAGCACCTCAACTTCTCTTTCAGGTCATTGTCAGCAACACAGAGTAAATATCAACACAAAGCAGATTATTATTGTAGATCACACAGGGAGAACAAAGGGTAAAATATTTAACTCTAGCAGTGTTTGACTATATTCTGTGCAGTGAGAAAACCTGAAGTCATTTTCATTCTTTTTTTCAGTGTTTTTTTTTATTTCAAGAAAAACTATTTTAAATATAATAATGTTACATGCAACAAACCTTAATATTTCAAGAAAAATTATCTTTTCTTTTTAAAATTATATTTTATTGATTTTTTTTACAGAGAGGAAGGGAGAGGGATAGATAGTCAGAAACATCGATGGGAGAGAAACATAGATCAGCTGCCTCCTGCACACCCCCTACTGGGGACGTGCCCGCAACCAAGGCACATGCCCTTGACTGGAATCGAACCTGGGACCCTTCAGTCCGCAGACTGATGCTCTATCCACTGAGCCAAACCAGTCAGGGCAAGAAAAATGATCTTAAATATAATAATGTTACATGCAATAAACATTAATATCTCAAGAAAAACTTAAATATGATAATGTTGCAATAAACACCAATTCAAGAAAAATTATCTTACATATAATATTACATGCAATAAATATTAATATTATAAGAATAAAAGGATTTTAAGTATAATAATATTACCAAAACTGTACTAACATAGTAGGATATCACAAAAGTTGTAGGAAATATTAAAAATCTGCAAATAACAGGATTACTTCTATTATATTCTAATATATATATATATTTTTCCCTCTGGCTCTATTTTTCATCAGTTTATGTTGTTCATTATATAACACAAATGAGTGAGATCATATGATATTTATCTTTCTCTGACTGGATTATTTCGATTAGCATGATGCTTTTAAAGTCTATTTGTTGGATATGAGTATTGCTACTCCAGCTTTTTTTTTCCAATTTGCATGGAAAATTTTTTTCCATTCCTTCACTTTCATCCTGTGTGTGTCTTTTGTTTTGAGATGGGTCTCTAGTAGACAGCATATAGTTGGGTCATGTTTTTGTATCCATTCAACTACCCTACACCTTTTGATTGGAACAGTTAATCCATTTACATTTAGGGTCGTTATTGAACTATTTTAATTCTGTATGGCTAGGTTTCTCTTTCTGTTTCTTCTTAGCAATCCCTTACAGCAATCCCTTTAGCATTTCTTGTAACGCTGGGTTGGTGGTGATGAACTCCTTTAGCCTTTTTTTTTGTCTGGGAAGCTCTATTTGACTGTCTATTTTGAATGATAGCCTTGCTGGATATAGTAATCTTGTTCTCAGATCCTTGCTTGCCATTACCTTGAGACTTCATGCCATTCTCTTCTGGCCTGTAGAGTTTCTGATGAGAAATCAGGTAGGTGTCAGCCTTATGGGAACTCCTTTGTAGGTAACAGTTTTCTTTTCTCTTGCTCTCTTTAAGATTCTCTCTTTGTCTTTAATTTTTGGCATTTAAATTATGATGTGTCTTGGTGTGGGTCTGTTTGGGTTCTTCTTGTTTGGGGTTCTCTGTGCCTCCTGAACTTGTGTGACTTTTTCCTTTACCAGGTTAGGGAAGTTTTCTACCATTATTTCTTCAAACACCTTCTCTACTTTCTCCCTCTTCTGGCACACCTACTATTCTAATATTGTAACGTTTCACCTTGTCCCACAGCTCCCTTAAGCTGTCCTCCTGTTTTTTAATTGTTTTTTCTTTTTGGTTCTCTGAGTGATATTTTCAACTCTGTCTTCTAATTCACTGATTCTATCCTCAGCTTCCCCTAATCTGCTGTGTATTCCTTCCAATGTGTTCTTTATTTGTGCTATGTCATTCTTTATCTCAGACTGTTCTTTTTTCATACTTACTATATTTTTTTCATACTGTTGAGCATTTTTAACAGCATTACTCTGAACTCTGTTTCAGATAAAATTCTTATATCTGCTTCATTTATCTCTTCTTCTGGGGAATTCTCTAGTT
The DNA here is from genome assembly GCF_951640355.1 of Cnephaeus nilssonii. NCBI lineage: Eukaryota > Metazoa > Chordata > Mammalia > Chiroptera > Vespertilionidae > Cnephaeus > Cnephaeus nilssonii. The sequence continues at coordinate 21,171,537 of NC_137090.1, forward strand.
CTTTCATATGGGGGTTGTTTCTTTGTCTCCTCATTTTGATTGTCTGTTTGGGTTTGTGACTATGTATTAGGTAGATCCTCTACACCTCTCGATCTTTAGTGCAGGACAGTGTTAAAAGCTGTTTCTGACTAATTGGGTCAGGCAAAGACTCGAAGCCTCCAGACTACAGACTAATAGGATTCTGACTTGAATTGCCCCCAGGCAATCGTCCTCAGGTGTGGTGAGAGTTTTTTTCAACAGGGTGGGGCAGTTGCTTCTGCCCGGAGGCTAATTGTTACTTTTAATCTCTTAAGTGGCCTCAGGGCAAGGTGTTTTCCAATAGGTTGTATAGACTGTCTTTTTCCCCCAGGCAAGGCAGATGTCTATGTGGGAAAGATGTCCTCAGCTGTGTGAGGGAATGACTCAGCCCAGGAAACTTAGGGTGTCTGCCTTCTGAGCTCTATCCCCTGAGTCCCCAGTCCTGGGTTCTGCTCTCAGAGCTCTAGTCCACTTCACCCTCCCTCTGCCAGTGCACCAGGTGTAAGGCTCCACAGGGAATTTTTGTGTGTTGGCCCTTCAGGGGGGTGCTCAAACTTTCAACTGCCACTCCCTGGCAGACAGCACTCCACTGTTTTTCACAGCTAGATGTTATGTGGGTACCCTCCTCAGTTTGGTGCTCTCTGCTGGAGAACCCAGCTTCAGGATTAGATCCCAGAGTTTTCAGTGGCACCCTCCCCCCCCCCCCCCACACACACACACACAGCTGAGATATCTCTCTGGGACTTCAGTTACCATCTGTGGGTGCCCGGCCAGCCCTTTCGTGCCTCCACCCCTCCTACCAGTCTCTATGTGGTCTCCACCTTCAGTCCTTAGGTATCAGGGTTCTCTCCTGTGAGTTTTCCGTTGATTATTCAGGAAGCCTTTCTGTAGTTCAGTTGTAATTCCAGCTTGTTCCTGGGAGCATGTCCGTGCAGCAGCATCCTACTCTGCCGCCGTTTTTAATCTCCTCTGAAGTCATTTTCCAAGTTCCACCATTTCTTTTCAGTTGGGTCAAGTTTCTAAACTTTCTAAATCTCCGTTTTCTGGCTGATGAAAAGAAAATAGGATTCTACCAAGTCTCCTATTTACCTACTCCAGGACTTCTATGAGGATCTAATGAAATGAGGCACGTGAAAAGACTTCACAAACATTTGGTTAAATTGTAAAATGTTTGCACCTGGCTATAAAGCAAGTCGGGTTCCTGGGCTGACGAAACTCCAAGGAGGTTAGTCACTAGAGAGAGGAAGCCGGGCGTTGCTACATGACATCATTACCCAGTGCCCACAGCGACTGTTTCCAGGCTGGGCTGGGCTGTGGGGCACATTTTGCACCATGGGGTCTTGGCAGCGTTGGCTGCGATTTGGTGGGGTGTCGCTCCGTGGTGGTGGTGGGGCCTGTGTCACACTTGGGGGAAGCTGAGTATTGGTTTGTCAGTACCAGGTCCATGGTGCCGTTTATTTTTAAATGGCCAGTGTGTGTCATGGCAGCTCCTGTGTTGAGCATCAGTGCGCGTCATAGCTACCGGTCGGATGGACAGGTACAACCTTTTATATATATATAGACTAGAGGCCCGGTGCACAAAATTCGTGCACGGGGTGGGTGTGTCCCTCAGCCCAGCCTGCACTCTCTCCAATCTAGGACCCCTCGAGGGATGTCCGACTGCCCGTTTAGGCCCGATCCATAAACGGGCAGTCGGACATCCCTCCCACAATCCAGGACTGCTGGCTCACAACTGCTCACCTGCCTGCCTTCCTGATTGCCCCTAACCACTTTTGCCTGCCAGCATGATCACCCCCTAACCACTCCCCTGCCAGCCTGTTTGCCCCTAACTGCCATACCCTGCAGGCCTGGTCATCCCTAACTGCCCTCCCCTGCAGGCCTGGTCACCCCTAACTGCCCTCCCCTGCAGGCCTGGTCACCCCTAACTGCCCTTCCCTGCAGGCCTGGTCACCCCCAACTGCTCTCCCCTGTAGGCCTGGGTGCCTCCCAACTTCCCTTCCCTGCAGGTCTGGTCGCCCCCAACTTCCCTCCTCTGCCGGCCTGGTCACCCCTAACTGCTCTCCCCTGCAGGCCTGATCACCCCCAACTGCCCTCCCTTGCAGACCTGGTCCCTCCCAACTGCCCTCCCCTGCTGGCCATCTTGTGGCGGCCGCCTTGTGTCCACATAGGGACAGCCATCTTGTGTGTTGGAGTGATGGTCAATTTGCATATTACTCTTTTGTTAGATAGGATAATCAATAGATATCATTAGTATCTCTATCTGCTATACCAATTTTAAAAAATACGTTTTTTTATTGATTTCAGAGAGGAAGGGTGAGGGAGTGAGAGATAGAAACTTCAATGATGAGAGAGAATCATTAATCAGCTGCCTCCTGCAGGTCCCAGGCATGTGTCCTGACCAGGAATTGAACTGTGACCTCCTGGTTCTTAGGTCGATGCTCAATCACTTAGCACACCAGCAGGCTACAAAACTAATTTTTAGAAATTTAAATATTTTAACTTATCAGTAACTTTCATACCTATTGGTAAGTGAAACTTACCAGTAGACTCCTACCTCAAAGTCTTTGTGCTTCTTTTTCTCTTTCCCTACAGTGATCTTCCCCATATTTTTTATGGCTCTTCTCTAATGTCAAATTCTCAGAGAAAGCTTCTTTATCCACCTTGTTAAAAATGGTACACACACACACATACGTTTGAACACATATCAAACTTTTTAATTTTTCACTATAACACTTATCGCTATCTGATATGTTTGACTTTTTTCTGTTCACTGCTGTTTCTGGTATCTTAAACTATGCCTGGCACACAGTATATATTTGATAAATGAGTAAATGAAAAATTTATTTTCACTGCTGTATAATATTTCATTATGTAACATTAGCCCAATTTATCAGTTTTCCTTGCAATGGACATTTGAATTATTTATAACTTTTGCTTTTAAGACAGTGTTGCTAAAAATATCATTGTACATGTGATATTTCACATGTGCAAGAGGTTCTATTGGCTATATACCTAGGTATAAAATTGCTAGCGAGAGTATGCCAATATTCAGCTCTACAAGTTATTTTTCACACGTTGCTATTGTTATTCTTCCTAACTTTTGCCAAGGAATGCATGTAAAGAATGCAGTGATGGATTGTAAAATTGAGTGTTAGATTGCAAAATCATCACAAATTCTTCTCACTGTATGCTTACCCCTTTGCAAGATGATTTTACTTCTAGTCTGTTATTCAACCCCTCGACTCTGTATTTGGCTATGAGGCTTGCTTTGGCCAAGGCTTGCTTTGCTACATAAAATTTCTCCGCCAGAAAGACCAGAGAAAGAGGCTGATAACTCCATCATTACATTAAGAGTTTATTGAAAGAACTTACATACCAATGGCATCTTGGGTGGCAGCAAGATGACATGGATATCCTCCGTGCCTTCCACCTCCCAGACTCTGTGTTTTCTAGCTAAAAGTAGTGAGTCTACCTGCAGGAAAGGAATGTGTTTAAGCTAAAGGAAGGGGAACCACCAGGTGCCAAGAGGCGCTGGCGTCAGAGTTGGTTAAGAGACAGATAACCAAGGGCTTCTGGTTCCCAGAGACATAGCCCAGAGTTCTTATGTAGATGGCAGATTAGCTTCAGCTAAAGTCAGCTATATAGCACAGACTTGAAAAACACTTGCACGTTGGGACCTGTCTTCTCTGACTGCTCTTTGGAACTTTCCGCCCTTGTGCAAAAAGCCCAGGTTAATCTAATGAAGCAAAGGGGACCATGTGGAGCAAAGACAAGGCATCCCAGCTGAAACCTGTCTAGCTGCAAAGCCAAGCTAGCTCAGACCAAACTGCTCATCCTAATTCACAGAATCATGAGAAATATTACATGATTCCTTTAAACCACAAAATTTTGGAGCTAAGTTGTTATACAGCAAAATATAATGGATAAAATAAATACATACATACATACGTATATCTTCAGGTGAGTATTAAAAAATACAACTTGTCATCTTTTTTATTTATTTATTTTTAAATAGATAAATAAAAATCAGTAAAAACATATCCTCCGGTGAGGATTAAAAAAACAACTTGCAATCTTTATTTATTTATTTTTAAATATGTTTTTCTTTATTTCAGAGAGGGTGGGACAGGGAGAGAGATAGAAACATCAATGATGAGAGCGAATCATTGATCAGCTGCCTTCTGCACATCACCTGGGTTGTGGGAATAGAGCCCACAACCCAGGCATGTGCCCTGACTAGGAATTGAACTGTGATTTCCTGATTCATAGGTAGACACTCAACCTTTGAGCAACACTGGCCGGGCTGGGATATTTTTTAAGTGACAAATTTAATCTGTTTATGTTTGTTTTTATTATTGGCATATATGGTCTATTTGGACTTGTTTTTGTCAAGTATCCTTTTGATGCTCCCCAACTTTAGAAAACTTTAACTGTAATCTTTCTCTTCCTGATTTCTATACTATTGTCCAAATTTCACTTTTTTAAAAAAATATTAGCACAAATTAGATACTCTTTTTATTTTATACAGTATTTGTTTTTATTTTTTTTCATATTTACCTTTTTTTTCTTCTTTTTTTTTACATTTCTTATATCTCAGCCAATTTGGGGGGACCATTGTTTTCTTCTTATAGAATATTCTTTAGAATTATTTTTCTCTAGCTTTAGATTTGGTAGTAAACTCCTCATTTATTGCTTACTATTAATTCTACTAGATGTACTGGTTAATAATGCGGATTTGTAATCAAAGAAAACATGATAATTTCAAGAGAAACATCAAGAGTGTTTTATTCAAAGTAATGTCTATCGCTAGCTACACATTTCCCTCATCTTTCAGGTAATTTGTGGATACCGTCCCAATAGAACTTTTCTTGTTTTGAGGCAAACCATTCAGAGACCCAATTTTGCACTTCTTTGTACGTTTTGAAGTGCTGCTCAGAAAGTGCGTGTGCCATCAATCGGAACAAGTGCTAATCTGAAGGAGCAAGGTCTGGTGAATACAGTGGGTGGGTTAGTACTTCCCAGGCAAGATCTTTTAACATGTCTTTAACTGGTTTTGAAGTGTGTGATGGTGCGTTATCTTGAAGCAAAATTACTTTGCTGTGTCTTCTGGCCCATTCTGGTCATTTAACGATCAAAGCGTGGTTCAAATTGATTATTTGTTGTCGGTAGTAATCAGTATTAACGGTTTCACCTCGTTTTAGAAGCTCATAATACACCATACCTTCCTGATCCCACCAAACGCAGAGCATTGTCTTCTTTCCGAAGCGATTTGGCCTGGATCAACCCATGATTTTGTGCGTTTGCAATTCTCAAAATAAATCCACTTTTCATCGCCAGTCACAATTCCATGCAAAAAAGACTTTCTTTCGTGCCATTGAAGCAACATTTTACTGATTACTTTTCGGTTTTCCATTTGTCTTTCGTTCAGTTGATGTGGCACCCATTTTCCTTCCTTTAAAATCTTTCCCATTGCTTGTAAACAATTGGAAATTGTTTGCTGAGCAACGTTTAATCTTCCTGCAAGTTGTTTTTGAGTTTGACATGTATCTTCATCCAATAATGTTTGTAATTGTTGGTCTTCAAACTTTTTTGGTTGACCTGGACGTTCTTTGTCTTTCCCATCAAAATCATAACTTTTAAAGCATTTAAACCAGCGTTCACAAGTATCTTGAGATGGAGCATGTTCACTTTAAGTTCCCGAAGTATACGATAACTTTCAGCAGCACTTTTCTTCAAAATAAAGTAATGAATTAAAACTTTCCGCAAATGCTCTGTTTTGGGCACGAAATTCGACATTTTTAAGCATAAAAATATCTATGATGTTAACACCTTCAGAAAATTTGACATATGAAGTTTTGAAGCTTGCTGTCAATACAACAAAATAGCATACATATCAAATCGCATATATATCAACATATGTGTAACTCCATCTATTGAAAAAAATCCGAATTATTAACCGGTACACCTGGTAAATTGGCTATTTTATGTCAAATTCTAATTCTTGACCTTACTCTTACTCCTCTCCCATTTCTTTAGTGACAGTGTTTTTGCTTAGCTTGCATTGGTTATGAATAACTGAATGAACATTTAGAAGTATACTGAGAGAAAATGAGAAATGGGATTTTTCAAGCGGTACTTTTACAAGTTATTTTTCCCCCCATGAAAATAAAATATGTTTTTACACAAAGGAACACAAAATTATATTTTACATATTGAAGGTGAGAGGTGAAGAAACCTTCCCCTAAATCTATCGGACTCTCAAAAATGGAATCTCTAAAATGTCTTCCAGGTTGTATCTTTTAAAAATTTGGGTTTTTACTTAAAATTTTATCTAGTTAAAAATTAGATCTGGAGCAGTGGCCGTTTTCAACAAGTAGAAGACTGTGATGAGTTTAATGTATTTTACACTTCACTTCACAAATTAAGTTGAGCAACAGTCTAGGCCAGAAATGTATACGATTTATTTAGACTTTGAATGCTTTTAAATTATATCCTAACTTGGAGTTTTAATTTGCCGAATTCTCCAAGACATCTGAAAGTTCAAAAAGATTCAAAGAATTGTTTTCATATATTCTCCTTCAAATAATGAATTTTCCCAAGAACACATTCTTAAACTGTAACAACCATGTGCTAGATACAATCTGGCTCTCAGAGTTAGATGATCTGATAGTCACTCTGATGTTGTGCAGGGTGATTGAATTATCTTTGGCTTTATATCCCTGCACAGGTGGCATGCTCTATCAAAGCCTCACTAGTCAAGATATATTACTCTTCACCTAGATTATTTGTTAAGTTTCCAAGAATAAATTGCAATTTCTTAATCTTAATAGTTTTAAGGAAATCTACAGCTTATTTTGGAGTAGTCTGTGACTGAATGTACTAAATAAGCCAGTTAAGGATACACACTTCGGAAAGCAAGAAAGGTATAATATTCAAGTTGGCTGCCTTTTATGAAAAACTGTGTTTTATTGAGAAAGCTACCTTAATATGCTTGTGAGAAAATAGAGTCATTTGGATAGATTATTTTCTTAAGAGGAAGTATGTTCATTTTATTTTAGAACACTGACCCAGAAAATCAGAATCAGGAGTTTCACTCATCTTATTTGCTTTTCCTTTTCGTCTTGTTAAATTCTCCAGTAATTCTTATATTACTGGGGGAGTTGCTGTTTTCATTTTACTTTTAAATGGTTTTTGTGTTGCTTTGAGGAACTCAGTAATTTAGTTTCACATTGTTTTTGCATTACAAATGTTGCTAATGTTTAAAATGAATGGAGTATTATAGTCTTAGCACTGGACATACAGCCTACAAAGAACCTTTGTGAGCTGATTTTAGCACTATTTTCTAAGGATTTCTTCCAGAAACAAACAAACCCCCCATGCATATTTTAATATCAACCTTTTCTTTTGAATGCTTCAGCTGTGTTTAAAATCTGCAAGTTATAGCCTTTTAAAGCATTTCTTTTATCTAGATATATCTTCACAATGAAAACGATATTTAATGTTTGAGTTATGCTTCTTTCCTATTTCTGTCTTCTCTTCACATCCACAGACCTATAGAGTTTATTTCAACAACTTAATCTCAGGACAAGCCATTAAAATTAATATTATAACACTGTCAGTGCAAAGTAAACTCCATTGATATCAGGAAGATATGCTAGATTCCTGTTTGAGGGTATTTCAATCCTTTAAACAGGCTAGGAATACTTTGGATTTATTCCCACATACAGGAGTCTGACTGATAATTGTTTTTTCAGATTTCCAAAGTGAATGCTATTGCATTCAGCTGTGAAAAGTGGCTCTCCTTGAAAATGATTGCTTCATCTTACCCTAGCTACATAGATAGGCTAGAGCCCTTTTACCCCATAATAATTTTTTAACAAATTGTCCTTTTAGTACTTTTCAAAATGTTTGAATTGATGCTAAATAATTCATTTTTGTTATCCAACGTAACAAACTAAGATTTTTCTGATTCTGTGGATGCTTCTGTGGAAACCAGTTATGTGTGGCTCATGTACGGTGTAGAAATATGGAAAACTGTGACATTCATTAAAAGAATGTGGATAAACTCACATTAAGTGCCTGGTATGTGCCATTCACTGTGCAGGACAATTATATATAATTTCTCTGGAAGTAGATAACTAAATTACTCAGAGTCCCCCAAATCAAAACATACACACATACACACACACACACACACACACACACACACACACACCATTTAAGAATGACATGAACATTTTATAAATGAAGTCAAATGCAAAGGCTTAAACTACTTCCCCAAGTCATGCAGCTAGTATGTACGTGATGGTGATAGGATTCTTTTTAGCTTCAAGAAATAAAACTACTTTCAGTTGAGAAGGAGAATGGAATTAGAATAGGGTAGAATGCATTCGGTCCTGGTATGTGGAATACAGATGAAGTACCTAGTCCAAAGATTGCTTGCCCCGCTATGGCCTCAAATCAACCAAGACATATTGGCAGCTTTGTGGAACCAAGTTTTCCTGTTTCCCTATAAAATTGGTCCTTTTATGATGATGGAAATGATAATGGGTAAGATGAACATAACCTGTAGTCACTGTTGCCGTTTGAAGACACATGTAGTAAAGTACTTAGGGTGCTTCCTGATTAAAAGATAGTCTGGCTTACACAGTTAAGTGTAGTCCAGCAGATCCAGGTATAGATCCCACATTTCAGTGTCTGATTCTCAGCTTTTAGCTTATAAATATGAAGTAATAAATATCTCAATGGATTCCAGAGGATGGAATTATTCTAACCAAATTCACAAACCAGAATACCAATTTATTAATATTACCAAGAAAAATAGGACTCTCCTGTGATCTGGTTCCCCTTGTTTGTACTAATCAGCATTGTATTAGTCTGCTAGGGCTACCATAACAGAATACCATCGACTAGTTGAATTAAACAACAGAAGTTTATTTTCCCAGAGTTCTGGAGTCTGGAGGTCCAAAATTGAGGTACTGACAGGGTTGGTTTCTGATGAGGCCTCCCTTTCTGGCTTATAGACAGCTGTTTTCTTGTGTACTCACATGGCCTTTCCTCTGTGTGCATGCAGAGAGAGAGGTATCTGGTGTCTTTTCACCTCTTTATATTTTTTTATTGAGAGAGAAAGAAATACCAATCTGTGTTCTACTTATTTATGCATTCATTTATAGATTCTTTTATGTGCTCTGACTGGGGATGGAACCCACAACCTTGGTATATCAGGATGATGCTCTTATAAATTAACCAGTACTATTGGATTAGGGCCCCACCGGTATGATCTCATGTAACTTTACCCCAAGTACAAAAACAGTAAGCACCTTGTTCAGATAGCATGTGTGGTGTTACTCCCAGGCTTCTGTATTCAGTTTTATTTAGTCAGAGGAGCAAAGCAAAATTATGTCATGTATCACTGGATTTTATTTTGCTTTATTAGCTCCTCAAGAGTTATTGATCTATGAAATGGCAGAGAATGGAAAAAATTGTGACCAGAGACGTGTAGCAATGAACAAGGAACAATATAATGGAAACTTCACAGGTAAAGTATGGTGGTTTGGAGGGAGAATATCTACAGGTTTAAGTAATATTATTTTCATTAGAATAAAATAGAAATAAATCTATTACCTTGTTAATAAAATGATATTCTATATAATAATGCAAGGTTCTTATATATCTTATATAAGATTAATTATATACTTTTTACTCTTCATAGTAATTATGGGTCAAGGCCTATAAAGTGATGCTAAATTGCTCTTCATAGAAGTGGGATAATTTCGTATTCCAGTACAAAAGAGAAACTTGTATCCTGACAATAATTGCATAGAGCAGAAGCACCCAGCCCATTGTCACAATGTGAACCACATTGTTGTTGTTTTTTTTGAGGTTTATATGCAGTCCTTCAAATGTGGGATGAATTTTGAAAGTGATTGGAAAAAGCGAGCATTTTGTTTAATTTCTGCACTCATGTTTTTCAGACCCCTCTTCAGTGAATGAAAAGAAGAAGAGGGAGCGGGAAGAAAGGCAGAATATTGTCCTGTGGAGACAGCCACTCATTACCTTGCAGTATTTTTCTCTGGAAATCCTAGTAATCTTGAAGGACTGGACCTCAAAGTAAAGAGTCTTCCATTGCCTTTTACATAAACCTTACTTAGTAATTTTAGAAATCTTCAGCAATCTCCTACTCCTTGCCACCTGCTGTAACAAGGGAATTAATTAAATTTAGAATGTTATGGGAACGTGTTTATTTTCCTTTCTATAGTTTGAAGAAAAATAGGTTAAGAGAACATACTGCTATTTGCTCACTGGATTATTTACAGTTGACCACTGTCTCATGTTGAATGTTTTATGCAAAGCAGAATCCTGAAAAGGAGATTTTTCTTCTTCTTCTGGCTTTACCTTCAGAAGAAAGGCCTATGTACATTGGATACACTTACTCTGTAGTAGGACAAGGTTCAGGATACGTGGCACTGTTACTGATAGTTTGAGCCAATGAGAAAGGAAATGTATTCTATCTATAAATTTAGTGCGTCTAAGCCCTATTTCAGATCATAAAGAGCAAGTTGAACTTTCACATGCCTTATCATTTTTTGGCTTGCCTTTCCAAGTTATTATCTGTAATATTATCCTACATTTTTATTGTACTTACAGTTTATAAAACATTTTATAACGTTTTTTAGTTCATTTGAACCTTAAAGCAACTCCATAAAGAAGGTAAAACAAGTATATGATTATTATTATTTTAAAAATGAGAAACAGAATTAGATTGGTTAAGTGTCTTACTCAAAGTGCAATATTTAAGGGACTTGAGACTCTGATCCAAGTCTTCTGACTTGAAGGCCAATACTCTTTCCCTTATAACTAGAGGTCCAGTGCACAGATTTGTGCACCTTGAAAGGAACTGTGGGCCACAAGGTTGTGGTGGGCACAGGGGCAGGTCTCGGCCCATCCTCCACACCCCCGCCCGGCCCCTCCCGCCAAGGGCCCTGGTCCCCTGTCTGCCAGCAGACACGCTCCAACCACCACCGCTCCCACACGCTGACAACACTGGCCCTGCTCGCACCCGCTGCTGGCACTGGCCCCGATCGCTCCGCAACATAAGCAGGTGCGAGCGGTGGCTGCTGCCCCGATTGCCCCTCAGGAGCAGGGGGAGGTGGAGAAGCCCTGAGGGGCGATCGGAGCTGGCAGCCACGGCTCACACCTGCTGATGTTGCCAAGCAATTGGGGCTGGCGTTGGGCACCAGCAGTGGGTTCGAGCGGTGGCTCTAGTGCTGGCAGTGGGTGCAAGTGCCGGGCAGGACCATGGCACATGGGAGCAAAGAATTTTCAGTAACCGCCAGAGGCTCGCCCCTATGACAGCAACCGGCGCCCTGCCTTGGTCTGGCACCCTTGCTTACCTGCTCTACCATCCTACTGTGGCTGACGCCCGCCATGTTCCGTGTTCTGCCGACTACTGCCAACTCCCACCATGTTCCGCACGCGCCCCCTGGTGGTCAGCGCACGTCATAGCGACCAGTTGTTTGGTTGTTCTGCCTTTCAGTCTATTTGCATGTTAGTTAGCCTTTTATTATAGAGGATGCTTCTCCCAATTAGAAGTCTGGTGTAAACAAGACCAGTATTTGGATAAGGGAAAGAAATTGAGTTCTGTATCCATGAATCTTCCCTTGACCTCCTTCTGTACCCCAAGAGACCATAGTGTTTAAGGACAAAAGAGCTTATCACAGAAAGAATTGATTCTGTAGGTGAGCTAAATAACCTAAGTGCTTCAACAAGAAATTATCTTGAGAATGCTGAAACTTGAAAATGAAACTGAGATATTTTATTTTTTTAAATATGTTTTTAAGATTATGGCATCGTCAGAACATTGTGGTGTCTTGTTTACTGCTGCTTGCTGTGCTTATAGCTACGTATTATGTGGAAGGAGCACATCAACAGGTAAGAGGTTCAGCAACTCTGCTTCTCTTCTTGAACCTTTGCTAATCCCAGTTTCAAAGTGGGATTGTTGTGGGTTTCATAGAATTTCTACCCTTAACATTAGGTTTATTTGTTTGTTTTTATCTCATAATTGGTTTCTTAATGTACCTTTAAGGCCACATATTTAAAATACTCTTGTGGCAGTTCATGGCTGCTCAGCATTTACATTTGGTATATATCATCTCGTTTTAGCTTCAAGGTTTTAAATGTAACTTTCCTGACGGTATTTATTCAAAGCAGCATGAATCCTTTACTCACTATCAAAGCCTTATATTTTCTTTAACACATTCCTGTGATCCACCCAAAAAGATATATTCATCCTAGGTTGAAGTTTAGGTTTTATATATATATGGAAGTTCATTTGCCTGTAGTAAAGTACAATATGACTGAAGGGAAAGTAGGACATTTTGTTAATAACTTTTGTTAAAAAGCAAAACATTAATGTATTGGAATAGGATATGGTTCTAAAATGATATTTCATATAATAAAGCAGTTTACCTCTAATCTCAGAAAAGTTTTTATAATTTTAAGTACATTAAAAAATATTTTACAGAAATCTGTGTGCTATTAGAATTTGCAGGGAACTAGCTTGATGCATTTATTTGCCAGTGTGAGAATCTAGACTATATTTTGGCATTCTTCCAACAAATCCATCCATATCCCAGGGTACTTCATTTTGCTCCTGTTTGAAAAGCATCTTGATCTTAAATATACAAAAAATATTTTATTCTCATTTTTTTACTTGGGTAAATATGAATATAGTATTCTATTCACAAATATTATGTAAATAACTGCCGCTCTCTTACCACTGTATATTGTCATGCTTTCTTAAAGTTTTTGTAACTTCTAAATATCTTGAAAATTTTTATTCTTATAGTTATCTTATTCGTAACTAGCATTTTTCCTATAAATATTACTGCAATAGTAGGATTTGAAGGGTCTAGAAACGAGTTTTATTCTAATAAGATGGATTTTTTTTTTTGTCATCTTTGCTATCATATATTAAAGGAATTAATTCCTAGGGAATTAATAGTTTCTTTCAGTTGGAAACCTATTTAGTTGGTTTATCTTATTTTGATTGTAGTTGATAAATACCACATTTCTGTTTACAAATTCTGGTTTTGGTTTTTCACCTTGACCCTTTTGTTTTTCAGTATGTGCAGCGTATAGAGAAGCAGTTTCTTTTGTATGCCTACTGGATAGGCTTAGGAATTTTGTCTTCTGTTGGGCTTGGAACAGGACTGCACACCTTTCTGCTTTATCTGGTAAGAATAACTTTTAATAAGCAAGATTAGAAGAGATTATATTTTTATTGGTATTTTTACTTCAGACATTAAAATTCCAAGATTGTAACTTAATTATCTTTGTGTCTTATAAACATTCTAATCCTCAAATCAGTGCTTTGAGTTTTATTTAGAATTCTGTTTTGTTTTTCCTTTTGGGTTGAGGGTTTAAAAATAGAAGGGGGAATAAAAAAGAGAAGGGGGGAAACCTCTCTTTGGTGTCCTTATGCAAATGCTACTGTTTCCTTAAATTAATTTAGCCAGGAAATGTTTTTTGCTTTCCAGATTTTGGAATAATGGTTCTTTTAGTTATGCAATTATCGTTTTAAGAATTGAAGTTATTTAAATGCACAAAATTCCATGTAAGGCTTAGGATTAATTTGCACAGTTTACTTTCTCTGTTAATCAGCCAGTGAGAAACAATGTATTCTCTCACACCCTCAAACACTATGTACACACCTGAATCGATATTTTGACATTCTTATTGAATGTAGTTGATGAAGCATTACATATGTATTACTAAATGCTTTCTAAAATCCTTTTAAACCTGAGTATAAAATGAACCCCTCCTAAAAAAAATTTTTTTTTTACTTAGTTGAAATTAGAGAGATAAAAAATGGGTTTTTCTTTGAACATTGACAAATAAACTGGAATAATAGCAGAGCCAGGACCAGAGGGTGACGTGCAAGACATCTAGGGCACAGAATTTAATAGGCACTTTCAGGGCATGTCTAAGTGTGGGTTGATGAGTGAGTGCCTCATTAAATTTTGTGCCCTGGATGCCTCTCTTGTTTCACTCTATTCTTGTCCTTGGATACATTCACAACAATTCCACATTTGAAAACAGCTTGATCTTGATTGGGGGAAAACAGGTGGAAAGTTGTCACAGCAGTACTGGTTGCTGAAAAGTGTTAAATACTCAAATGCTTCCAGTTTCTATGCTTCATGGATTCATTTCTGAAGCAGGCATGAAAAGGATTAAGGAATTATTGTTCTGAAGGCTGCTGAGTTAATGGTCTGAAGAATTATTTGAGAATTAATCTGTAATTCATAACTTCTTCAAGTTATGGGAGTTTAAAACCTGGAATTTTAAAATTCTGTTCATGATTGCTTACTGATTTTATTCCAAATAGAGATATAAATTCTAGGGAAGTAACCCATATGAGTGTTTCGTTAATACTACATTTTTAGAAGTATAATGCTACTCTAGAGGTCAAGACAGAGGAAAAAAGGAAGGAATTACAGGATACAAGTTACCTTTCTATTCTTTTCTAGACCTGCCCTCTGAGTTTCCAGGGGTAACCCAGATTAAGGAACTCATTTGTAGCATTTGGTTAATTTGAAAGTATCTAAAAAGTAACCCAGATAGCAGATTCTGCTATACCTTAAAAGGATTTTAATGAAGCTTATAAAGTGTACAATAAGTTCGAATAAATATCCATGAGAAACAAAACCTTTATAAAATAACATATTATTCTTGTTCAGTAAGTATGAAAATATAGTCTAGGAACACCTGAAACTGTGTTGTATTCTAATAAAGCTATATAAAAGCTTTGTAGATTATTACTGCTGATAATGAACTGGGGTCCAGGGTCGATCAGTCCACTTTTTTCACATTAGGTAAATTTGATTTTTGTTTTGAGTAAATAGAATTATTTAGAACTATTTTAAATGTCCTAAAATTAAATACAAGTAAAATAACCAGACCAGCATTTTATGAATATATAATTCTGGCTTTATATTGGGAGATAGATTGAAGGTAGGAGAGAAGATGAATAGTTACAATAATCCTTCTGAGAGACACGGGCTTCCATGGATGTGGCAAAAAGTATGGCAAGAAAGGGCTATTTCCAAAAAAGAATTTTCAGAGAGAACTCAAGCTGAATGAAAATAAAAGAGGGCATAAAACTTTTAATGTTTCAAGAGTAGTTGGAATGACAGTGGCATTGTAATGAAATAGGTCAAATCTTAGAGAAACTTTATTGGTACAGAGATGTCATGCTTTAGTATAGGGGAAGAAGGAGTCAAAGATAAGTTGGTTTTTTTACCTAAGTAAGTAGATATTGACATTATTAATTGAATAGAAAGAATTATGTGTTCAGTTGTTTATTAAGTGCCTATTATAAGTATCTGAAAAGTGAAATTTAAAGGGATATTGTAATTATATTGCAAGGTAAATTGAATCTTCACCTGATCCAGGTGGGTTGCTGGTGCCAGTGGTTGGATAGAGCAAAAAGGAAAGTTTGTAAAGGACTAAGAACACTTTTTTTTTTTTTTAATGAATAGGCTTTATTCTTTTAGAGCAGTTTTAGGTTTAGAGAAAAATTGAGCAGAAAGGACAGAGAGTTCCCATATACTTTTATACACACACACACACACACACACACACACACACACACACAGTTTTCCCTATTTTTCAAACTTCTATTTTTTTAAAAAATATTTTAATTGATTTCAGAGAGGAAGGGAGAAGGAGTGAGAGATAGAAACATTAATGATGAGAGTGAGTCCCTGATTGGCTGCCTCCTGCATGGCCCCCACTGGGGTCAAGCCCACAACCTGGGCATGTGCCCTGACCAGAAATTGAACCATGACCTCCTGATTCATAGGTCGAGGCTCAGTCACTGAGCCACACCAGCCTGGCTCAAATTTCTTTTTAAAAAATTGCAGTACAATTGACATAACATTAGTTTCAGGTGTACAACCTAATGGTAGTTTCCCCTATTATTCACATCTTGCTTTAGTGTGGTACTTTTATTACAATTAAAGAATGAATATTGACACATTATTAACTAAAACTCATTGTTTACATTAGCGTTCACTCTGTATTTTAAAGTTCTATGGGTTTTGACAAATGCATAATGTTATATGTATAACAGCCATTTCAGTACCATACAGAATAGTTTCACGGCCCTAAAAATACCCTGTGCTCCACTTATTTATTCCTACTCTATTCCTGCCCCCTCACTCATGAACCCTTAGCAACTATTCTTCATTTTACTGGTAAATTTTGGCTTTTCCAGAATGTCATATAGTTGGAATTATTCAGTATGTATCTTTTTCTGTTTGATTTCTCTCACTTAACAATTTACATTTAAAGCTCCACTATTTCTTTTCATGGCTTGATACCTGACCTTTTTTTTATGTTTTTATTGATTTCAGAGAAGAAGGAAGAGGGAGAGAGAGATAGAAACATCACTGATGAGAGAAAATCATTGATTGGCTGCCTCCTGCACGCCCCCCACCAGGGATCGAACCCACAACCCAAGCATGTGCCCTGACCAGGAATTGAACTGTGACCTCCTGGTCCATAGGTCAATGCCCAACCACTGAGTCACGCCAGCCGGGCCCTGATTTATTTATTTTTTAATCGCTGAATAATATTCCATTTTCTGGGTTTGCCACCACCGTTTATTTATCCATTCCCTTATTGAAGGAGATCATAGTTATTTCCAGGTTATGGTAATTATTAATAAAGCTGATATAAACATTAGTGTGCAAGTTTTTCTGTGTATATAAGTTTTCTACTTTTTTGGATAAATACTTAGGGACATGATTTGTGGATTGTGTATATTAATTGCTAGTATTATAGGAAAAGCAGTTGACTTGCTATAATCACTTAATAGTTTCAGGACTTTTTTTAAAATCAATTCTTTAGAATATTTTACACAGATAAATCATCTCATATGCAAATAAAGATAGCTTTATTTCTTCTTTCTCACTCTGTATACTCTTTCATTTCCTTTTCTTATCTTACTGCGTTAGCTAGATCTTCCAGTATGATGTTGAATAGGAGTCATGAGGAGCTATCCTGCCTTGTTCCCAGTCTTAGTGGAAAAGCCTGTAATTTCTCACCATCAAATATTATGTTAGCTATAGGTTTTTTACGGATGTTCTTTATAAAATTGATGAAGCTTCAAGGTTTGTCATATTCTTTTTCACCTACATATTGTATCAAGATGGAGCCTGAGTCTCTGACTGTGATGAGCAGATTCCCTTTGCTAACCTGTGGTGGATATGTAGAGTAAGCTACTGAGATTTGGGGGTTGTTTGTTATTATAGCCTGTCCTTACCGATAGACTAGTTAACATTAATTGAATTTGCTGTGCTCTCTGCTCAGTACTTTACATGAAATATTTTATGTAGCTCTCCCAAGAGCCAAGGTAGTTAATAGCAAATGTGTAATAAAAAATGTTATCAGTAAGTACTAGTATAGACTATCCATTTGTGAACTTTGGCAGTTATAGAATAGAGGAAAATAGCCAGGAAACCAGAGGCAAAGAAGAATCAAATAAAGGTTTAAAAACTTGATCTGTGTTATTATTTAAGAAGTCATTCCAAATAATCTCTGGTTAGATTGTAAAAACACTTTCTTGATGATAGAAGGTCAACATTTTGTCAAATATACACTGAGTGGCCAGATTATTATGACCACCCCATCAGTACTTCATTGGGCCACCTTTTGCCTTTAATACTGCGGCGATTTTTCTTGGCATTGACTCCACAAGATGTTGAAAGTGATGCGAGGAATCTGACACCATGCCTGATGACACCATGCACTGTCCAGTTCTGTGAGATTTGATGGTTGTGGAACCAGCTGCCTGATGGCTCTTTTAACTTCGTCCCACAAATGCTCAATTGGACTGAGATCTGGTGATTGTGGGGGCCACCTAAGCAAGGTAAAATCTCCCTCATGTTCTTGAAACCACTCCTGCACAATACAAGCACCGTTGCATGGCGCATTGTCTTGTTGGAAGAAGCCATCTCCATTGGGATACGCCATCAACATGATAGGATGAACTTGATCAGCAACGATTCTTAGGTATGTTGTGCTATTCAGACGTTGTTCCACACAAATTGAAGGGCCCAAATCATGCCAGGAAAACATGCCCCAAACCATAACACTGCCCCCACCAGCCTGAAGGGTTGTACTCATGCATGCAGGGTGCATGCTTTCATGCTGATTCCGTGAAATTCTCACTCTGCCATCTGCATGATGCAACTGGAAACGTGATTCATCGGACCACATGACTTTTTTCCAATGCTCGACTGTCCAATCCTTTTGTTCCTGTGCGAATTGGAGACGTTTTATCTTGGTAACTGCAGACAGCAAAGGTGTTCGAATAGGCCTTCGGCTTCCTTATCCCATACGATGCAGTGTACGGCTAATTTGCCTACAAACGTCAGGTGGTCACAATAATCTGGCCACTCAGTGTATATTTATTGATTTTAGAGAGGAAGGGGGAAAGAGAGAGAAACATCAATAATGAGAGAGAATCATTGATCAGCTGCCTCCTGCACGTCCCCCACTGGGATCTGTGCCCACAACTCAGGCCTATGCCCTGACCAGGAATCGAACTGTGACCTCCAGGTTCATAGGTCAACACTCAACCACTGAGCCGCACCAGCTGGGCAACCACTCCTTTTGTTTTATATTTGTGAAATGTGATTGTGTTTGGAAAGTTCTAATTACAGACAGTCCTCGGGTTATATCGGACTCGACGTAGGTCGTTTCGTGGTTGCGTCGCCATCTCCCATTTATTTATAAAAAAGTTCCATCATTTCAACATATGTACATATGTGCTTTGTGTTTTTTATTATTTATTTACCACAAGTAAAGGTCAGGAATTGTTATCTTTTAAATTTTTTTACTGTTTCACTTCATTACTGCTGTGAATGTGCTCCATGTGAGTGATGTAGGTGCTTATGTAGGTGGGTTCCGACTTACGGCGAAAATCGCGTTACGTCACACGCCATAGGAATGGATCTCCAATGTAACCTGAGGACCTACTGTGTACCTTCTTTCATTTATGAGGCATTACATAATCCTCACTTAGGGAAATGTGATGTTAACATTCTCATGTTATACATTTTTGAGTTTAAGTTCCAGTCAAAAAAACAAGTGACCATGTTAGGAGAATACCACTAAATGCTGATCTGAAAGTGTTACTTTATTTCCTAAACTATTAGATACCTATATATCTGCCTTTAAAATGGGAAGTTTGTCTTGATTTTTAAGTTTCTCAATAAACAGTTTTATTTATTCTGTATTAGTTTCAGGTGTGCAGTATAGTGGTTAGACAGTCATATACTTTACAAAGTGGTACCCCCAGTATTTCAAGTACCCACCTGTCCCCATACATAGTTATGATAATATTGACTGTATTTTCTATGCTGTAATTTATATCCCTCTGACTTTTCTGTAACTACAATTTGTACTTCTTTATCCCTTCACCTTTTTCATCCAAACCTCCAAACTCTTTTTCTCTGGCACCCATCAGTCTGTTCTCTGTTATCTATGAGTCTATTTCTATTTTATTTTGTTCTTTAGATTCCACATACAAGTGAAATCATATGGTATTCTTCTTTCTCTATCCGATTTAACTTCACTTAGCGTAATACCCTCTAGGTCTATTTATGCTGTTACAAAAGGTAAGATTCATTCTTTTTTATGGTCAAATACTATATACCACAACTTTTCCCCCCCACTTGTTTGCTGATGGATACTTGGATTGCTTTCATATTTTGGCTATCCTATCTAATAAAATGGTAATATGCAAATTCACCATCACTCCGTCACAAATATGGTGGTGCCCAGTCCTCTCAGCCCCGCCGGAGTCCCCCGGTCTCATGGGGGAGGGGCAGTTGCTGAGAGTGAGCGGCCTGGCGGAATGCTTGCTTCGTTGCCGTGGCGACGAGGCAAGCATTCCACCCTGCCTGCGGAGGGCCTCTAGGCAGCGGGCATGGAGCGGCTGGGGTAGGGGGAACACTTGCGTTGTCGCCCCGGCGACGAGGCAAGCGTTCTGTGCCTGGCCATGGATGGGCCTCTGGGCCATGGAGAGCCTCTGGGCACAGAGCGGCCAGGCCCCGCAGAGAGCTACTGGCGCACGGATTCATGCACAGGGCTACTAGTTGGAAATCAGCTGCAATGAACATGGGGGTGCATATATTCTTTCAAATTAGTTTTAATGGTCAACAAATGGACTTCAGGAGGTCTTTTAATTCCCTAAAATACTGTAAATATTGCTATGTGTCTTTGCAAACATGCATCTTTCTGGCAAAAAGGACGTATAGTCTCTCTAACCCATAAAAGGTTAAGAACCAGCCACTCTTTTAGAACATTTTTCTAAGTTGTCTGTATTTGGCTGCCACTAGGTGGCATTGCTCATACAACCAATACACTACTATATTTGCAGGTTCTATTCTGGATGAAGATGAAACCCTTCAAAAACTCTACTTATATTAGAGGGATATTCTATTTATCTCTATTTATGCCTATGTAATACCAGTTAATGCATGTGAGTGAAAGTAATTTTCTTAATAGTTTTTCATATGCATTAATTACTTCAACAGCAGTCAGCCTTTCTTTTCATTTTGACATGTTTACATGTAGGACATACTCTCAAGGCATGCCCAGTTTCAAATATAATGACATAATTCCATCTTTTTCTTTAATATTTAAGAATGTGCAGGATATTGAAGGTGATCTTGTTATGGTACTAAAACCTTTCATTCCTGTCATGGGAGGTAAATAGGGTATATTCAGAGTTAAACAACTGGGTTTGAATGCCTAGCCAAATTATTTCTAACTAGAGGCCCAGTGCACAAATTCATGCACAGGGTGGGGGTGACCACAGGAAGTAGGCCAGCCAGGGAAGGGACTGTAGGAGGTTGTCCGCCGGCCCCGAGGAGGGCTCTGGCCCTCGGCCCTCCTGGGAAAGGGGCCGCATCCGCCACCACCCCCAGTTCCCTGTCCCAGTCTGGGCCCACCACCGTGTAGTTCCCAGCCTCCACCCCCCTTTCCTTGCCGCCACCGTAGCAGGCGGGCAGCCCCCAGGGAAGGGAGAGGACAGGAGCAAGACAAACCCTTGTGTTGAGGGCTGACTTTCAATAGATCGCAGCAAGGGAGCTGCTCTGCTATGTATGAAACCCCAACCCAGAAGCAAGGGCCAATGGGGGCCAGCTGGCTGCGGGGAGGGGCCATGGGAGGTTGGCTGTGGGAGCGCACTGACCACCAGGGGGCAGCTCCTGCATTGAGTGTCTGCCCCCTGGTGGTCAGTGTGTGTCTTAGCGACTGGTCGACTAGTCATTCCAGTCGTTTAGTCCTAACGGTCACATAGACTTTTATATATATAGATGGTGATATTTGGTGAATTTATTAATTTTTAAACCTCATTTTATTCAATTTTAAATGGAATAATAATACCTATTATAAGGTGTTTTGAGGATTAAATGAAATAACAGATGTATGCACTTTTCAGCTCAGTGGCTAGTGTATATAAGATAATAAATTGTAGCTGCTATTATTATATTATCATTATTTTTACTCTGATTTTGTTTTTAAAAAGCAACCATTTTTAATTTACAGGCTTTAGCTGTTATTCTTAAGAAATTATAAGTGCCCTGGCCAGTGTAGCTCAGCTGGTTGAGCGTCATCCTGTGCACCAAGAGGTCGCTGGTGCAATTCCCCATCAGGGCAAATGCCTGGGTTTTTGGTGCAATCCCCGGTATGGGTCCTGCAGGAGGCAGCCTCTCAATTTTTCTCTCTTTCTCATTGATGTTTCACTCTCTCCTTGCTTCCTCTCTAAAAAAAGCAATAAAAACATTTTAAAAATAAAGAAACTATAAGCAACATTTCCCACAGTTGATTTTAATGTAGCAGTATGTCATAGCACAGTTGAAAATCACTGATCATTTTCATTTCCAGTGATGATAGACTAGGCAATTTGGATCAACTCTCTTATGAAAGTATCATAAAAAGGTTGATAAAATTTAAAAACCTCTGTTTAAAGACATCATAGAGATGAGAAAAGAGCAAATAATGACAAGGTTAATATCTTGTTAAAAAGAAAACCCAGAAAAGTGAGACTGGCCAAGGATATATCCTGGTAAACCCGCAGGCTTTGGATGAGAACCCTAAGGCACCACACATTAAACATAAGGGTGAACTATATATAAATCAGTCCTATGAGGACAGGAGCTGGGGCTTAAGTCTTAAATCTGGAGGAAAATAAAAACATCCTACCTTTGTCCCACCCTGTATATTGCATAGAGCATCCTTTTAAAATTTTTTTTTTTATTGATTTCAGAGAGAAAGGAAGAGAGAGAGACATAGAAACATCTATGATGAGAGAGAATCATTGATCAACTGCCTCCTGCATGCCCCACACAGGGGATTGAGCCCGCAACCTAGACATGTGTCCTGACCAGGAGTTGAACCCTGACTTCCTGGTTCATAGGTTGGTGCTCAACCATCAAGTCAGCTAGGAGGGCTAACATCCTCTTTTGAATTTTCCCAGCAAATAAAACTATATCTACTCCTAGTGTTATAAACAGTATTTTAATATGCTCTTTGCTTTCAGTTTACATTAATTTGGATAAACAAGTACAAGGAATGATTTAAAATGTGATTTGTATTTTTTATTTAATGTATAGCAACATGCTTATGATTTCCAGTGTATCTGTATGATCGCTAGTGTATCTGTAAAGTGTGTTATATTTTGATATAAGGAAAGACTCCTTATTAAATAACAAATTAGAATACTTGGCGTAGGAGACAGGCTGAAAGGACAGCTGACTCTCAAGGGAGAGGTGCCTGTGCAAATCACTGTGACACACTGAGGGGCTTCCTTGGGCCTGCTGGGAGAATAGGTATTGCTTAGGAGCTAGGCTTGGCTCTTACAAGCTAGGCTGGACAGAGGCGGGGGCAGTGCAGGAGGGAGGTTCTGCCCTCAGGACTGGCTGCAGCTGTTCGGGTCTCTGCTCTGCTCTTAGGGGCTAGGCCCTGCCCTTCCGGACTGGTTTTGGATGTTCGGTTCTGGGCTTGGCTCCGCCCTTCGGGACTGGCTATGGCTGTTGGGGTCTGGGCTAGGCTCTTCTGGGCCAAGCTCCCAGCTTCAGGACTGGGTTCGGCTGTTCAGTCCGGGCTGGGCTCTTTGCGCTAGTCTTCTCCCTTCGTGACTGGGTTCTTCTGTTCGGACTGGGATTGGTTCTTCGAGGGCTAGACTCCATCCTTCGGGACTGGGTTTGCTGCTGGAGTGGGGGTGGTCGGAGGGGGGATGTAAAATTAAATAACAAATTAGAAATGAAGTAGCATTTGTAAACTGCTTTTCATCTTTCGATTTTATTTTTTATGCAGTCATCTTTTTGTTTCTTTGATGTCTATTTCATGAGCAAATCTTATCTAGCAAGTAGACCAAGTTACTGATTTCATTCATTTACTTATGTGTTTTATAAGTTGATCAGATGCAAAAGAAGGCTTCTGTGGTTGACAGATTTTTTAAGATTGTACCTTCTAAGCATTCTTCTTGGATATAATTTCTAGAAATCTATTAAGAATTTTATTTTAGTCTTAGCAACTATGGTAGTAGGTTTTCTCTCAGAAGATTCAGAACACAAGTGATCTAGGAATGCTTATTTACTAGAGGAACTTATGCTCAGAGTAAAAAAAATAAGTTAATGAAGGAAAAATGGCTACTGTTTTCCTCAATGCATCTCTCTGTTTGAATGAGTCCAAATTTTCACCTGAATAATGGTCTGACCCAGAGCTAGAAAGCCCAGGGGCAGCACATTTTCTGTTAAGGACCAGATAATAAATATCTTAGGCTTTGCAGGCCATACAGTCTCTCTCGCAACTCCTCAGATCTGTCAGTGTAATGAGAAAGCATCCAAAAACAGTGTGTAATGGAATGTGACCATTTTCAGGTCAACCTGTAGTCACAAAAGTGGAGGCAGATTGGGCTTGATCTGCAAGCTGCAGTTTGCTAATCCCTTTTCCTTTGTGGGACCACAGTAGTGCACCAGAAGAAGCATGTTGAGCTTGGCAGTCAGTGAACTAGCCACTTTCCGAGGACTTCCTGGTATACACGGCACGTGCATTAGATCTGTTCATTACTCTTCTCTGAATAATAATGTGTTAGACTTCACATGATGTTTTAGAAGAGACTATAGTTTTAGAAAAGACTACTGCAGCTACTTGAATGGTATAGAAAACCATCAAGGGAAAAAAGAAACACTTTACATGAAAAGTAAATTGGAAGAATTTTTCCAAATGAGCGGCCTGATAGCAAGATTTAGTTATAATTTTATGGGGGGGTTCTTTATTTTTATTGTTGACACTATTACAGATGTCCCCATTTTGCCCATCTCTACTCAGACCTCCCCCCTCCCCCAGATATGTGTTTTAACCATTGATATGTGCATTTATTACATACAGGTTTTTATAACATTGCAATCCTTTTGAGAAATAATTTATGGATTAAGTTTAGATTGTTATAAATAGTTGGGAGAAGTAATGGGATTATTTCAGTATCCACCTTAGAATTATTTTTAGTACTAAAAAAACATGACTCATAATTCTGTAAACAACCAGGTTAACAACAACAACAAAAAAAAACCAGGAACTTTGGTACTTGATAATGGGAAATGTATCTCAGACATTCTCCCTATAGGCGTGTATATTATTCATCAAATTACAAGACAAGCAGACAATTAAAGAGCCATTTTTAAGCTCTATGTGCGATTGATAATTTATGAAGTTTGTTCCATTTAATAATAACAAAGAGAATGAATTCCGCAAGCATTGACAAGTCCCAAATAATGTGATGTATGAACAGTTTTTGACACCAGGTGGAGCAGTTTCCTGAAGAAAGGCTTAACAAAGCCTATATTTCTTTCAAATAAGGCCAGCTCCCAGACAAAGAACTCTAAGAACAAAAACTGTCAACCGTCATTTTATAATTTTAAAAGGCACCCAAATATTAAGCTATAGATAGAAGGTTGAATATATTTTACAGATAACTTTTGTCTTTGGCTTCTACTTGAACCATTTGGGAATCAAAGTATAGAGTTGTCCTATCTACATGCAGTTGAGGTGTAGCAAAGTATTAGGACTATTTAATTACATTGTAGAATAGATCCGTTTTTCTTAGCAGCTGTAACATGAAGGCATTATTATCTGAATGATACAGGTCATTTGTTCAATATGAACCTTTTAATAGAAAACATTTTTGGCTCTTTGTTATAAAATAAATTCAAAGAAAGTTGTGAGATATTTTCCCTTGTGTAAGATTCAGATGCAGTTTCTGCTTTAAAGTTTAGGATTATTTCATTACTAAAGTATGTGGTAAAAATTGTACATTTAAAAAATCTGACATCTTGCCAAAACCGGTTTGGCTCAGTGGATAGAGCGTCAGCCTGCGGACTGAGGGGTCCCAGGTTCGGTTCCGGTCAAGGGCATGTGCCTTGGTTGTGGGCGCATCCCCGGTGGGGGGTGTGCAGGAGGCAGCTGATCGATGTTTCTCTCTCGTCAATGTTTCTAACTCTCTATCCCTCTCCCTTCCTCTCTGTAAAAAATCAATAAAATATATTTTTTTTAAAATCTGACATCTTGATTGCTATCAAATATTTATAGAGCACCTGTTTCTTTACTGTATAGTATGGATATAGTACTTTATAGACTACTAGAGGCCCGGTGCATGAAATTCGTGCACTTGCAGTGGGGGGGGGGGGGTCCCTCAGCCCAGCCAGCTCCCTCTCGCAGTCCAGGAGCCGTCAGTCGGACATCCTTAGCGCTGCTGCGGAGGCGGGAGAGGCTCCTGCCACCACCACTGCGCTCACCAGCCATGAGCCTGGCTTCTGGCTGAGCGGTGCTTTCCCTATGGGAGCGCACTGACCACCAGGGGGCAGCTCCTGTGTTAAGTGTCTGCCCATGGTGGTCAGTGCGCATCATGAGAACCAATCATTTCACTGTTCGGTCAATTTGCATATTAGCCTTTTATATTATCCTATGTAATAAAAGGCTAATATGCTAAGTGTCTGACCATTTGTTCAATCGTTTGACCAGTCACTATGATTCTCACTGACCACCAGAGGGAAGATGCTCCGACCAGTAGGTTAGCTTGCTGCTGGGATCCAGCCGATCAGGACTGGGCGAGATGGGCTGGACCTCGACCTCGATTGTGCACCGGTGGGGTCCCTTGGCCTGACCTGCGCCCTTTTGCAATCCAGGACCCCTTGGGGGATGTCAGAGAGTCAGTTTCAGCTGATTCCCGCAGGCCAGGCCAAGGGACCCCACAGGTGCACGAATCCGTGCACCAGGCCTCTAGTATAGGATTATAAAGCTGTTTTTTTCGTAGGTATAGACATTTACTATACTTTTCGACTCATGGCTATTGACTGCCTAAAGTAATTGTTATTTGGAAAATGCATATCTATGAATTGAAATGAAAGAGTGTGGTAGTTTAAGTAAGAGAAATATTGTAGTTGTTTAATGCCACTTGGTGGTATAAACTTTTTTTAAAAAAAATTGTTAGCCAACCTCTTTACCTCTTTTTCTGCTTGACTTCTGATTGTTGCTTCATTGTTCAATTGTCTGTGCCTCTGTAAGACACAAAAGGGAAGAGATTGCCAAAAGTAAGGTTCTGGTGTGACTTGATATTGCTCTGTAGAGGTATAATGACTCTGTCTGTAAGCAGGCAGTGACTCAGGGCTCTTCCCGGAAGGCCAACAGGCCCTTCTTAGAAAAGGTTTGTTTGCCCTTTTTTGATGAGTGCATGATCTGCTCTTCACCCTGTCTTTCCCCAAGGAATGACTCATGTATTAACTCTTATGAGCATCACCACATCAAAGAAGAAACCAAGGTCTCCAGGACATGGGGCCGGGTTTTCACCAAACAGGGGGTATGCACAGACTGGATAACTTCCTGCCTTTAAGTCACTATTTATTAATGTGTGCTTAAATCAAAGCTAAGAAGATGCAGTTTAGCTAAAATCTGTTCTGTTGGGTATATGTTTTAAACAATATATAGCCTTTTTAAAAACTCTGATGTAAGAACGTAGTCCATTTCTCCTGAACACTTAAATCAACTTTATGATCCAAAGTTGCTTAGGTTGCCCTGGCTGGTTTGGCTCAGTGGATAGAGCGTCAGTCTGTGGACTGAATGGTACTAGGTTCGATTCCTGTCAAGGGCACATGCCTGGGTTGCAGGCTTGATTCCCAGTACGGGGTGTGCAGGAGGCAGCCGATCAATGATTCTCTCTTATCATTGATGTTTCTATCTCTCCCTCTTCCTTCCTCTCAAAAAAAAAAAAAATGGCTTAGGTTTAGAAAAGAAAAGTGAAACGTCTTTATGGATTGATTCATATAATAAAAATGGCTTCAAAGACAGGTCCTTATAACTTGGAGCATGAATGATTTTTGTTTTGATTAGCAATTTGATATTAATCATAATACTTTTACTATGTAATATCATGGATTCTTGCCCTGTTATCTGGGTTGTGCAGGTATTATAATCACAATTATTATTGTTAGACTTCTGATCAAATGAGGAATCTGAGAAGAAGTCAGATTACATATAGTAAGTTACTAACAGCTTCAAAAAACGAAAACCCACATTAGCTAATGCCCAGATTACTGCTTTGACATACTGTACTGCATTTTATAGAGAGGGACTACAGGCTTAATTTGTAAACTTGAAACTTTTTTTCACAAAAAGAATATAAACACTAGTTGAACTTCTCAGAGCCCATTTGGAGCCAATAGTTTATTCTCTAGCCTTCTAGAATTTGCTGTACACCATAACTTTAGGTAAGTTTTCTGACTATAATGAGAAAAGCAAAAATTAAGAGAATTCAAGTAGAATTCCTGTTTGTAAAAGCATTTCTAAAGTAGGACTTAAAGAAAACAAAGGTTTTGCAAGTCATGCACATAACCATTTGTCATCTTTCATTTATCACCAAGATATTCCTAATGAATCACATTCCAGACTAACCACTGACTCCTTTTGTTCCTTCAGTGAAGGAGTGTGGCAAACAAATGTTTTCCCAGTGAATCAGCACAGGATTCTTGATGTTATTACCTTTGCCCTAAACTTTCCAGACAAAACTAATTGGAAATTTTGCCTTTGGGATCTCACTTGACTTCTCTGTATGGATGATGGATTAGGTTATGAATTGACATTACAGATGTTATGCAAACAACTCCAGTTTTTAGGAATGTTTTATCAGTTCTGAGAGCTGCCTAGGGTAGAAGAATGTCTGTCTGTTTGTCTGTCTGCCTACCTGCTCATTTCCTTACAAAAACTCACACATACACATACTATACTCTTAATGTGATATCATATTCTTCATCTTGATTGATTTTGAGGCTTGGGTAAATTAGGCTCATAATGAACTGATATGACCATTTTAAGTTTTTACTTGTTAAGAAATGTCTCTGGAAGAAAGGGCCCTACAGTAAAGTTCAAAAGACAGAAAACACTTATTTTTTTGTGAAGCAGCAATGCACATACTAATTTGTCATTTTACTGAATATAATTTTTTTCAAGTTAAAATACTTTTTTTCACCAATACCTATATCTGCTCTTATTAGAAATCTTATCCCTGGTCTAACTATGTATTTGCTCTCACCCAGACATAGTCTTGCCTGGCCAAGCACTACATCTTTTATCCTGGACAGGCAGAATTATTCCATTATGAAAACTTTGGAAAATATAATGTAATACAGCTCATGAGACTGGATACATAAGGCTTTGAACTGAAGCAAAACCAGATGTTCGATATGTCACAAATAACTGAAACAATCTTGTTGAGTTGACTTCACTTAGAATGACTATACTGAATTACTCCCCACTCCCAATAATGGGCCCTAAAACCTGTCACTCTGATGAGAGTATAATATCTCATCACAATCATAAAGTTCAACCTCCTTATCACTACTAGTAAAGGAAACCTCCATTGACAGTAATTACGAACTCTCAGGAGCTCTGTGCAATCAGTGAATGTTACTTGTGACCTTGTTGCTAGGGAATTTATAGAGTTTCCTGTGCTGGGGAATAACAGTCTGGGCTGTATATAGCTGTTTGACTTCCTTTTATTACCACCACAAAGATGAAAGGACATAGTCCTTAAATGGAAAAATTAATCTTTGAGGACCTCTATTTGCCATTTTTCCTTAAGTACTCCTTGATGTTTACCTTGCCACATGACACATTCTTTTAAATGAGCTGAGACTCATTTTACACCCCAGCATATGGTCTATTCTTGCTGAAAAGAATATGTATTTGGCTATTGCTGAGTGGAGTGTTTTATATTGTTCAAGTCTTTCATATTCATACTGGTTGTCAGTTTACTTGTTCTATCAAATAAAAAGAGAAGGATGTTGAAATTCCCAACTATAATTGTAGGATTGTTTATTTCTCCTTTCAGTTTTGTCAGTTTTTGCTTAATATATTTTGATAGTCTGTTAAAGGGTACCTCCACATTTGGAATTGTTTTGTTTTCCTGAGAATTAGCCCTTTATCATTATGAAATGCCTTTATTCATCTCTAGGAATTCCCTATCCTGAAGTCTACTTTATCTGATATTAATGTAGTCACTCTGTCTTTTTTGTGATTATTTTTAAGTAGTTTATCTTTTTCATTTATTTAGTGTATTGTTGGGTCTAGGTGTTTAACATTACTTATACACGGCATGTACTAGGGTCTTGATTTTTAATCCAGTCTAACACTCTCTGCTTTTTATTTGTGCGTTTGGTACATTTATAGTTAATGTAGTTATCAGTATGGATGGGTTTAAGTCTACCCTCAGAATGTTTCTCCCACCTATTTTTTATTCTTCTTTTCCTACCTTCTTTGGATTGAGCATTTTTAAAGTATATATAATGTAACCACCTTACAATAGTATACTCTTTTTATCTGTCCCATACTTTATGCTCTTGTCATATATTTTACTTTTACATATGTCATCTTTTTTGCTCTAAACAACTAGTTATTTTTTAAAGAGATTTTAAAATGCAGAAGGGTCTTCTATATTTTCAGTGCTCTTCACTCCTTTGTGTACATTAAAGTTTCCATCTGGTATCACTTTTCTTCTGAGAATTTCTTTTAACATATATTATACTACAGATCTACTGGAACAAATTCTTTTGCTTTTTTTTTTTTGTCTGAAAATGTTTTTATTTCATCTTTATTTTTGAAATATATTTTCCATGGATTCTAAAATGACAAGTGTTTTTTTCCTTTAAATATTTTAGAGAAATTTTCCCATTGTATTTTGGTTTGAATTATGTCTGATAAGTCTTATCTATATTTTCCTATAGATGGTGTGTTATTTTTATCCCCTCTGATTGCTTTAAGATTTTCTTGTTATTACTGAGTTCTAGCAATTTAATATGATATGATCATGATTTTTAGCAATTTGATATGTTTTCTTTCTCTTGATCCTGACTAATTGGCTGAGTTATTTTAGATCAATGAGCTGATGAATTGAAGTTTTTCATCAAATCTTGAAAACAGTTGACTATTTCTTCAAGTATTTTATTTTATTTTATTTTTTTTGCATATAACTCTCCCACACAAACACACACCTTTTCCTCTCTAGGATTTCAATCACATGTATGTTAGACTGTTTGGTGTTATTTAATAGGTTATAGAGGTTAATTTCTTTCATAGCCTTCACTCTCTAAATACTTTCTATTTCCCTGCCTTCAAGTTCTTTATATTTTCTTCTGCAGTTGATGATCTGTCTAATGAATTTTTCTATTCGGATATTATACTTTTAGCTCTAGAAGTTCCATTTTGTTCTTTTTTATATACTAGAAGCCCGATGCACAAATTCGTGCAAGGGGCTCAGCACTCACAGCTGGGGCCCTCGCAGCCCCTGCTTCATCCGGAAGGTCGTCTGACGGGCGTTCTGCTGTTCGGTCTAATTAGTATATTAGCTCTTTATTATATAGGATTCCGTTTCTTTCCTCATCTTAGCAAGACCACCATGCTGTGCATGGGCTCCTCCTCTTTGGACTGTAGATTTTACTGTCAAGGTGTGTCTACAAATCAAGAGCCAGAGTCGTAGGTTATCCTCATTTGTATCCCTTCTCTCAGCAGCCAGAAGTCCTCTGGTGCAGTGTCTAAAAAGAAGTGTTCCATATGTTTTTGTCCAGTTTTCTAGTTGTTTGCTGTAGGAATGAAAGTCTGTACCAGTTACTTCATGATCTGAGGTGGAAAACCCTCAGCCACAGCCCAGGATCTGTAGCCAATACATAGGAATACCTGCATGCTCCCATAAAAACTGTAACATTGTGTTATTTTTATGGTGGTTCTGTCCAGGTAGTCTTTTCTTTTTACACTATAGCTGTTTGTTTGTTCCCATGTTTCTCCATTTAGTATGGTTAAAATGTGATTCTTTCATAATTGATACATAGTAATAGGACTTGTAGGTTTTAGAAAATACACTTAAAAGGTAGTTTGAATATGTATTACTTTTTAAATGCTTCTAATAAAAAATATTTTTTCTTTTTTAGTTTTTGTTTTTTTCATGTAACTTATATTTTACTCAAGTCAGTTATATTTAGGAACTAAAATGTCAGGTATAGGCTAAATGGACTCTTGAGAATGAACAAAAGACAAGAAGCTAATTTATTTGTGTTCATTTTGTCTGGGAACCACCACATCTGCCTCTAAGGCTGAGTAATCATGACTTACTAGTGTGGTTATGGAAAGTATATATCAGTTGAGTTGTGTGAATGAACTGTCCTTTCTTTAGGGGAAAAAATTCTCATCAGATTGCTGAAAATTTCCCTTTTTAGATGCAGAAATCTCATTATTTTATCTCCTAGAAAAGTTTAATTTTTGTTCATTTCTAGAACTCAGAGGTAGACTGTTCCTGCAATCTACAGGGGATAATTGTATAGAGATATCATGGACAAACTTGAATTTTTTCTGTTTTACTTATATAACATTTCTCTTTTGTGTTTTCAAACAATAAAGGTGAAAGTTACAATTTTTCCTTAAATTATATCTAATGCTTAGCTATAAGTGTACTGTGAGAATTTTTTTACTGATTATTCAGTGATTCTGAATTCCCCAAACTTTAAACTTGGTATGTTATTTTTTAGGCTTATAAAATAGTCTTTTTCTTCCCCATTTGTGAAATCTCTTATGCACATAGTATTCAAAGGAGCAGTTGTAGATTTCATGGCTAATAACATTTGTTAAGACCTGAATACTCAAAAGCATTCTTTTAAAAAACATACTATAATTACTTTTAAAACTTAAATATTACTATTTCTGGATTTCTAGGAATTAAAACTCAAGAAAAAGAGGAACCAACTAAAGAATTCTTCACATAGGTTCAGAAAAACCTAATAACTAATTGATTCAGTGCTAAGAGTAGAACTTCACTTCTTAGATTTTATTTGAACAAAAGTACCCATTTCGTTTAGGGAGAAATGTAGCTTAGATTTATGAATATCTTTTTTCACATTAACATGCAACAAAAATTTTTGTTTTATATAACCTTTTATCTTGATAGCAGTAGGAGTTCTTTAGTGTCTTATTTTTTCACTGGATCTTATGCAGTCTTTGAACCACAAATTCTTTCGCTATGTGATTTTAAAAGACACTTATATACAGACCCTTTATTGTATGTATACTTATATATACATACACGTGTATATGTATATATAATTCTACAAATACAGTATTTTTCTTCATAACACCTAATGGCTGGTACTTTTTAAGGGTTTGCTATATGCCCATCCCTGTTCTAGGATGAACACTTTATATGAATTGACTAATTTAAATCTTACATCCCCAGAATGTAGATCCTGAGGTATTTTATTATTCCCATTTTATAGATGAGGAAAGCAAGACTCAGAAGGTAAGTTGCAGAGGCCAGAGCCTAAACCAGAACATCTGGCTCTAAAGTTATTCTTATGCTTTAAAGTGAATACTTATACCATGGGTGTTAGAGCAACATGTTAAGAATGTGCAACTTTTAGGTCTTATACTTCATGAGAACTTTGGAAATTAGCATTGGATTTTATTGACATATTAGATTATATTTGAAGTTTTTGGAGCTGGATAAAACCATAAAATGAGTCTAATTCTCTTGCCTTGCAGAAGAGTAAACTGAAGCCTAGGAAGTTAAGTGACTAGTCCGACGTTGCTTATTTTCTAAGCCTTAATTTACTATTTTCCCAATGATTCCTAAACCTAGCCTATTAGAACATAACCTGTTTAAAACTCTAAAGGAACTTCATTATTAGCATACAGGTTCCCACTCCTACCTATTGTTTCGTTTTTGTTTGGGTGGGGTTTTTTTTAATTGATTTCAGAGAGGAAAGGAGAGGGAAAGAGAAATAGAAACATCAATGATGAGAGAGAATCATTGATTGGTTGCCTCCTGCACACCCTCTACTGGGAATCAAGCACCCAACCCAAGCATACTAGCATGCCCTGACCAGGAATCGAGTCATGACCTCCTGGTTCATAGGTTGACATTCAACCACTGAGCTATGCCAGCCAAACAGGAAGTTATATTTTTAACAAACTCCCTAGTTGATTCTTATGCAGAAACCTTACCTCGGCATACATGTGTATTTGGGAACCCTTGTTTAAGGCTTTATTGCATTATTAACCCATTTTAATCTATATGATTAAAATGTAAGTGAAGTAGTTACTTCACCAACTGTTTATAAGGACATAAAGTGATATTCTCAAATTATGCCTGAAAGAATAGCAGCACAGAAAGTTTTTATCAAAGGGAATGTAACCTACAAATGAAAATATGGATAAACAAAATCAGAACCAAGCCAGGAATGATATGGTTTCCAGGGGCTAGTGTTGGGGGAGGGAGCTTGACTATAAAAGGGCACAAAGGAACTTTTGCAATGACGGAAATGTTTTATATCTTGATTCGTTATTGTACAGCTGAATATATTTGTCAAAACTCATGTAATATAGACCCAGAAAAGTGACTTACTATATGTACATTATCAATAAATCTGATTTCTTTTTTTTTAAAGCAAGCCAGGAGGAACTTTTGGGAAGGAGTTTTTCAAATTACCATCTGTATCATTAAATATTTAGTTAAATAGATTCTTGTTCTTTTAAAGCTAAGGTTTTTCTATTAATATATAGCAATTAAAGTACTGTTAAAAGAACATGTATATTGATGATTCCCTTTTCATTAATATTTCTAACTAGTTTTCTCATATTTGTTTTACAGGGTCCACATATAGCTTCAGTTACATTAGCTGCTTACGAATGCAATTCAGTTAATTTCCCTGAACCACCCTATCCTGATCAGATTATTTGTCCAGATGAAGAGGGCATTGAAGGATCCGTTTCTTTGTGGAGCATAATCTCAAAAGTTAGGATTGAGGCCTGCATGTGGGTAAGATATCTGTTCTTATATTTGTCTACAGTTAATCTGCCTGTATAGTTTGTTGTACCTCTTTGGTTTGTTTGTTTGTTTGTTTGTTTGTTTTTGTTTTTTTTAATACATTTTGTTGATTTTTTACAGAGAGGAAGAGAGAGGGATAGAGAGTTAGAAACATCGATGAGAGAGAAACATCGATCAGCTGCCTCTTGCACACCCCCTACTGGGGATGTGCCCGCAACCAAGGTACATGCCCCTGACCGGAATCGAACCTGGGACCTTTCAGTCCACAGACCGACGCTCTATCCACTGAGCCAAACCGGTTTTGGCTGTTGTACCTCTTTGAAATTGAATCCAAACATATACCAAGTCATTAGATAACTAATTCATGAATTCATCAGCTGCCTACTTCCAAGTAAAACAAATCCTTTAGAGCCTTTTCTATTCATTAATGACATTCAGAAAGAAGACATGAAGCCATAGGTACCATGAAGCAATTGATGCCAAGTAGACAATAGCAGGGTCAAGGAGTATGGATGATGCAACTATACTACTTTGTTAAATTTCACCAATGTTTTTATATTTGATAAACACACATCAGGTGCTTATACATTAGACTCAGATTGGTAAATGTTATGTCTGTCTCCTAAATTTAAATACTTGGTGTTTATTCTTGGAGGACTCATTTTATTCTCTGAATTGTTATAATACTAAAGTAGGGTGAAACATTTCTTCGTAGACCAAGCGTTACTGTAGTGGAGGCATCAGACTCTGTGGTTGTATATTGTGATCTTACTTTCAGTTGTACTGATGTTTTCTTTTCATTATTTGCTTCAGTATATTTTGGGAAGTTTTTGGGCTACATGTTCAGTGGCAAAATGTATTTTAACCCATACAAAACACTCTTTTTATGTGCTTAAATTTATTCAGGTGTCTATCATTGAGGTATAGTTCATTTGCTCAAAACTTCCTATTACTGCCCAAACCAGTTTGGCTCAGTGGATAGAGCGTCGGCCTGCGGACTGAGGGGTCCCAGGTTCGATTCCAGTCAAGGGCATGTACCTTGGTTGCGGGCACATCCCCAGTAGGGGGTGTGCAGGAGGCAGCTGATCCATGTTTCTCTCTCATCAATGATTCTAACTCTCTATCCCTCTCCCTTCCTCTCTGTAAAAAGTCAATAAATATTTTTTTTAAAAACTTCCTATTACTATTTCAATTATTTTTAATTCATCATTTGCATTTATTAAGTTATATATTACCTATAACTTTTTCACTAACAGTTTCTTCTCAAATAAAAATTGTGGAACAGATCACTTAAAAATCTTAACTAAAGAGGAATATGAACACTATGCCCACAGAAGAGGCAGAGTTTTCAAAGACATTTATGTGGTAGCAATTATGTTGTATTTTAAAAGAATTATAAGGGAAATGCCATACATTGAACTTGCTGAATATGAAAGACAGGAAAAATTGTCATGTTTCCTGTTACTCTTTCATAAACACTGGAAACAGATTCATTGTACTAGTTGCCTGTGTTTTTTAAATTTGACCACATTAGTCTTTTGATGAAACATTTTTATTAAAATAACAGGAGATACTTGGAACATGCTAGAAAGGGGCTATGTATATAGACTTTAGTTTTCTATTTTTCTTTTGTTCTTTCAAAAATGATTTATGTAGCTGGATTAACACCAATGCCAATAAAGAAAAGCTTCCATCCCAACTGGCAGTGGTAACTGTCTCCTACAAACTCCCACAGTGCACATTGTCTGAAGTGCTCATTTGGCCTGGCTTTTCATTCATGCCTTAAATTAGTCAACTTGGTTCATACAGTGGCTTACTTCCCCAAATAAATTTTAAGCTCCTAAAAAATACAGACTATGCATTAAGTTTATTACCCCTACAGCACTCAGCATTAGACTTTGCGCATATACAAGAATGTGAATAAATACTGACTGCCCTAGCCAGTGTGGCTCAGTTACTGGGTGTCATCCTGTGCACCAAAAGGTTGCTGGTTCAATTCCTGGTCAGGACACATGCCCTGGTTAAGGGCTCAATCCCCAGTGTGGGGTGCCCAAGAGGCAGCTGATCGATGTTCCACTCTCACATCAATGTTTCTCTCTCTCCCTTTCTCTTCCTCTCTCTCTAAAAGTTAATGAAAAAAGTATTTTAAAAAATAATAAATAAATACTGACTAATTGGCTGAATGTTTGTTTGCTTTTCATATTTCCTTTTTTGACAACTGTCTTGGGTCATGTGAAAAATGTAGCACATATCAAGTTGTCTAAATTTGTTCCCTTTGTTCTCAACATTTATAAGGACAGTCCTTTCAACAAAGTGTGTTGGGAAAACTGAATATCCACATGCAAAAGAATGAAGTTGGACCGTTACCTTACACCATATACAAAAATTAACTCAAAATGCATCATATACATAAACTTAAGAGCTAAAATTATAAAACTCTTTGAAGAAAATATAGAGAAAAATCTGCATGGTTTTGAATTTGGCAATTAATTCTTTTTTAAGATATATTTTTTATTGATTTCAGAGAGGAAGGGAGAAGGAGAGAGAGATAGAAACATCAATCAATGATGAGAGAGAATCACTGATTGGCTGCCTCCTGCACCCCCCACACTGGGGATGGAGCTTACAACCGTGACCTCTGGGTTCCTAGGTCAACACTCAACCACTGAGACATGCCGGCCAGGATGGCAATCATTTCATAAATGTAACACCAAAAGGTTAGGTGGTAAAAGGAAAATTGATTAATTGAACTTTACTAACATTTAAACCTTGTGCATGGAGGTCACTATCAAGAGAGTGAGTCCACCTGAGGTGGCTTAGTGGTTGAGTGTTGACCCATGAACCAAGATGTCACCAGTTGATTCCCATTCTGGGCACATGCCCAGGTTACAGGCTCAATCCCCAGGAGGGGGCCCGTGCAGGAGGCCGGGGATCAATGATTCTCTCTCATCATTGATGTTTCTCTCTCTCTCTCCCTCTCACTTCCCCTCTCCGAAATCAATAAAAACACATTTTTTAAAACGTGTGTGTGTGTGTGTGTAATGTGTGGTCAGTTAAGTATAAGACATGTAGCTCTTTATTTCATTTCAATTGATTATTACTTTTTAACTTGAAGGAAACTTGTCATGAGTTTGAGTCATATAATTGCTTTCAGAACAATTTAACATTTGACTTAAGTTTTAGGAGTTTATGTTTTAAATAAAATATGACAGTTAACTTTTCTTTCTACTTTTCGTTATGGAAAAAAATTTAAGTACATAGAATTACATTAGAATTACATTATTAAATAAACATATTGTTCCCCAACTTCAGCTAATATTAACTCCTGGCTAATACTGTTTTATATATACCCCTCCTCATTCTGCTCTCAGTTATCTCGAACCATATGCTAGATAACATATCACATTTCATCTGTAAATATATCAACTATAGAACTTTAGAAAAACACCTAAGAGAAATTAGGAATAATCTCTTCAAATTAGTTGAACAGTTAGTATTCAAATTTTTTTTGGTTGTGTTTATTTCTTTTATTTTCTTTTCAAATTTATTTGTTATTGAAACTGGATTGTTTGTCAAGTGTAGTTTCCCACAGCCCTGATTTTACTGATTGTATTCCAGTTGGTATAACTTAAGTATGTTTCTATGTTTCCTATATTTCCTGTGAGTTGATAGTTAGATTGAGAGGCTTGAAAAAATTTTCTTTCTGGCAAGAATATACTTCAGAGCCTTGTGTATTTCTGTCACGAGGTACAGTAGTGTCTGGTTGTCTTTTTTGTGTGTGATAGTAGCACTATCCTAAATAATAAAAGGCTAATATGCAAATCGACCGAATGGCAGAATGACTTGTCTTTATAATGTGCACTGACCACCAGGAGGAACATGCTCAATGCAGGAGCTGCCCCCTGGTGGTCAATGCACTCCCACAGGGGGAGCGCTACTCAGCCAGAAGCCGGGCTCATGGCTGGCGAGCGCAGTGGTGGTGGCGGGAGCCTCTCCCGCCTCCACGGCAGTGCTAAGGATGTCCGACTGACAGCTTAGGCCCGCTCCCAACTAAATTGTCAGTCGGACAATTCCCCAAGGGCTCCTGGACTGCGAGAGGGCAAAGGCCAGACTGAGGGACCCCTCCCCCAAGTGCACAAATTTTGTGCACTGGGCCTCTAGTTACTATATGTTCATTATTTTATTAGGGGTTATAAAATAGGGGTATCCCAATTATATCATTTTTTTCTTTAGTTATTGACTGAAATACTTTATAAAGAGAAACTTCTCCTTATCAGTAATTTAATTTCCCTGAGATATCTTTCATATAGGTAAGACAGGATAAATAATTGATCTTTCTCTTTGTTACCAGTTTTTAAAATAGTAAGTTGGTCTACTAACACCTTCCAAAGTTGACTAACTTTAACTTTTCCTGTTTAGTAAAGTATGGTTTGTTTTGTTCCTTTATCCTTCTCTATATATGTCTCTTCTCCCTTCTCTCTGTTTTTTAACTAACTATAGCCTTATTCTTGCTTCAGAACTCTTGATTCACATGTGGGTAATGCAGTTTCACTTGGATCATTGATTCTACACATTGAAATGTAGCACTGTGAACACAAAATCTTTGAATTTGATTATGTACCTTGGGAATTCTTTTCAAGGTATTTGTAGGCAAAGCCATAGGACAGAGCAAACAGAAAGGCCTAAAGTTGCTTCTTAGAACTAGCACATGCATTTTTCATTCACTCTGACTCAGGACAGAGAAGGATGGCTCAAAGTTGAGAATTTTCCTGGAGGCTATATGCCTCTTGCAGTATTACCTATGCTGTATTTGAGCCATGTAAGTTCAAACCAAGTTCCTGATTCTTTTACCTTTGTTTTTATCCTTATATGTTGAGTTGATTGAGAAAAAAAAATACCTTCAAAAACAAGAATCTACAAAGAGACTAAAACATGAGTCACTCAATGTCCTAAGGAAATATAAACATTTTTCCTGTGGTTAAAATTTATCCATCCTAATGTTGTTTTCAAGGGGCTTTCTGACCACAGTTTGTTAAAAATTTTAACTCTGCACTAAAAATTCTGTTGGGATTAAAGCAACATTCTAAATATCAGATTTCCTAGAAAATATTTGTCTAA
The DNA here is from genome assembly GCF_951640355.1 of Cnephaeus nilssonii. Taxonomy (NCBI): domain Eukaryota; kingdom Metazoa; phylum Chordata; class Mammalia; order Chiroptera; family Vespertilionidae; genus Cnephaeus; species Cnephaeus nilssonii. Next base: position 21,211,108 of record NC_137090.1, read on the forward strand.
TAGCTATATCAGTGAATGCTCATTACCAAATCATTTGAATATTTTAAAAGGGGGAGAAATGACAAAAATAATAGAGTATAAGTAGAGCTCAGACTGGGTGGCTCAGTGGGTTGGAGCCTTATCCCATACACCAAAAAGTTGTTACAGATGTCATCCCAGTTCGAGGAACTTAACGGGAGGCAACTAATGATGTTTCTCTCTCTCTCTCCCCCCTCCCTTCCTCTCTGTCTAAAAATTAATTAAAAAAAACATATCCTTGTGTGAGGATTATAAAAAAATAGAATATAAGTAGATATGCAAGAGAACTAACATTAATTTCATGTCTGTAATATACCAGGATTGTCTGAAAGTTTTATGTATAGCTCTCGACTGGCATTGCCTTGGTCAGCATGGGGGCCAGGATTCCTCCTAGTTATGTACTAGTATATGCTTTTCTCACTTATGCCTACATCTTTTTTTTTTATGTATTTTTATTGACTTTTTACAGAGAGGAAGGGAGAGGGATAGAGAGTTAGAAACATCGATGAGAGAGAAACATCGATCAGCTGCCTCCTGCACACCCCCCACTGGGGATGTGCCCGCAACCAAGGTACATGCTCTTAATTGGAATTGAACCTGGGACCCTTCAGTCCGAAGGCCTCTATCCACTGAGCCAAACCGGTTTTGGCTATGCCTACATCTTAATATGCTTTTGGTGATATTGAAAAATATAGATTTGATGTGTTTAGTGTCATTGTGTTGAGAACAGAATCTTATGTGATTGTTTTGGTTTTTGACATAGGGTGTCGGTACAGCAATTGGAGAGTTGCCTCCGTATTTCATGGCCAGAGCAGCTCGACTCTCAGGTGCTGAACCAGATGATGAAGAGTATCAGGAATTCGAAGAGATGCTGGAGCATGCAGAGGCTGCACAAGTAAGAACAGTGAGCAGGAGGGAGGGGGAATAAATAGAATACTTTAATTATCCCTAAAGAGTTTATGATTAAGGTGAAATTGTTAATAGTTTCTTTGAAGAAGACTGCCAGTGTGAAAACAAAATTATACATGGTTTGGGATAGAACATTCAGAAAAGATGAAGTATACAAGTGATGATCATCTTGATTTTAGAATAGGGAAATATAGAAAGCGTCAACAAGACAACTCAGACTCAGCTAAAACACCTTGCCTGAAAATCAGGGTAATTTCATGTTGTCAGTGAGGTTAAGGAGCTGAAACATTCTTTGTCTGTTATATGTTTGTAAGTATAGTAAGTTCTCATTTAACATAGTCATTAGGTCTGCAACTTTAACAAAATGACAAATAATGAAACAATTTTGAGGGAAACGGTATTATTCAAGGACCTGGTGTTTTACTAAGCAGACCATTGAATAAATAAGGGGGACAAAGAGGCTGAGTCCAAAATAGTAGAACTTCCGAATTAATATTTTGAATGTAAGATCAACATAGTTTACCATGTTTAGATGAAATTATTTGGAATCTCCCAATAAGAAAGAACAATTCAGAGAAAATTATCCTTTATCAGTGAGCAAGGAAAAGGCTTTTTACATTTGAGTGCAAACCATATATCAACCTGTATTTTAATGTTACAAAATAGGTATTTTAGTCTTTTCAGGAAAATTCCTAAGAATATTATTAACTGAGTCTCCATCTTAGGGATGACAACAGAAATCAAAATAGACGTAAATAAAAGGACATAAAAGAAAGATATTTGAAAGACTGTATATAAAATACATCGCTCTCCCCAAATTTGTTCATTAATCTCTGAAGTTGTTGAAAAATTGTTTTGTTGTCATGTGTTTTTAAGTATGTATGTTCACATAAGTGCACACACAGTTTTTTGAGGAGGATTGAGTTCATATTTTCTTCTCAGTGGAATCTGAGATCCAAGAAACCATTGCCATGAGGGGTGGAAACCTATTTTAATGACAGGTGGACTTTTTAAAAAAAGTTTTAAGTGGAAAATCAACCAAGAAGAGTTATAGTTTTTAAGTGAAAACAAATTTTCAAATATGACTATAGAATCTATCTATATCTATCTATATATATATATATAAAAGCCTAAGCGACCGGTTAACCGGTCGCTATCACGCGCACTGACCACCAGGGGCGCAGACACTCAACGTAGGAGCACCAGACACAGGGCTCACAGCTGGTGCGCACCACAGTGACACGAGCCTCTCCCGATCAGGACGGACTGGGCGCGAGCCCAGGGCAGATGCAGCAGGGCCGGGATGAGTGGGAGCGGCAGGCAGGTGCAGCAGGTGGCGTTGGACTGCCAGTTTCAGCCCAGTCCCCACAAGCCATGCCGAGAGACCCCACCGGTGCACGAATCCGTGCACCGGGCCTCTAGTGTCTAAATATAAAGCAAATTAATCAGAGCTGTGAACATCTGCTCTGTGTGGTAAAGTGTCCTGGTATCTGCTTTACCGTATCTGTCAAAACGTATTCTGCCTCTCTCACATCATGATGCTTCTATTAAGGCTAAAAATTATTTCTAATCCAGACAACTTTTAAGTGTTTTTAATGCTTTTTAAATTCCAGATTTGGCCCTGTGTTTACTCTGAAGTAGCATGGAAAATGTACCCTTTTAATTTTATAGAAAACTGCAAATCTGGAAGATGTTATCTCCCTATTTTTACGTGCTTAGAAGTAGAGTTAGAACCAGAACTCAGAAGCTTTCCTCAAAGCCAAGTGATTCTTGTTCTTTGGTTTATATGTAAGGATAAGGCACATAAAAGCTGAATGGAAGCTGTGTGGAGGTGAGGAGTAGGAGGGTCAGGCTTCCTTATTTATTAAAACCTCCATGTATTAGTTCCTGTAGATCTTTCCTTTGGATATTCTTGCAGTTGACATTCTGAAGTGAGGCTGTGGAATGGGAGTTAGAGTTCTCCATTTACAGGACTATGTCAGTTTTCACTTACCCTGCTTTGTGATCATTCTGTGGATGCCTGCACACACATGTCCTGAGCCCAGAACCTTTGGTTCACTTTGTCTAGAGACTATACCTTATCTCTAGATATTACTTGTTGTCTTCCATGGGGCTAGGGAGGAAGTTGGCTGTGCTAAGTAGGAGTGGAACCTAGGAGTCTGGTTTTTATACAGTCTCCTTGTTTTCAGCCTTATCCCAGTCTCTTCCACAGTTCTGCTGAAGATCTTTTTGGAATTCAATAGTACAAATCACTTTGCTTCTCTTCCATATCTTCCACTGCAGGTTCTCATGTATAATTAATGCTAGTTTCATCAAAGAGACAGTTCATGTTTCTATTTTCTATATTTCGAGGAAAAATGGTAGAGGAGGGGACTGTTGCCGGTTTTCCATATTAAAAATGATCCCAGAGAATACTAATGTTTTAATTCTTTATTCAAAGTAGAGTTCCTTGTCGTGGCTTGACAAAATAAGCTTTTTGGTTTTATTTGCTCTTGCTAACATTGTGGACTATTACTATATCCAAACAAGATCTATTATACTTCAGCTGTTTTGATACACTGCTGTGATAAAATTTTTTGTTTTGTATTTAAGGTTTTCACAATGCAAATCTATATATATAAAAGGCTAATATGCAAAGTGTCCCTGCGGGAGTTTGACCAGGAGACAGGAGTTCTATTGCTTGCTATGACATATGCTGACCACCAGGGGTGGCATGAAACGAAGGAAGGCCCCAATCGGCCCTGATCGCTGGCCAGGTCTAGGGACTCTACCCATGCACGAATTTCGTGCACCAGACCTCTAGTAAATGTGTAACAGTTTAAGAAAATTTTTTGTAATTTTCTTTTTAAATCAGGTATCGTTAAAAAAAATTTTTAATCTTAGGCTCTTTGCTTCTGTTATATTTTCCAGATTTTCATCTTTTAAATTACATAAGTGTTTGTAGTAATAAGATTGAAGCATTCTAGAAGTATTAAAAGTTAAAAGTGAAAACCCACACACCTAATCCCCAAAGTAGGATAATGATTCTCTAATTCTAAGCTGTTTTCTTTGCATTTATAACTTTTTAAAAATAAAAACTAGGATCATACCATACATATTAGGCTCAAGTTTCCCCCCCACATATAATAGACATTTGATACTGATTTTTAAGATTGTGCTCTTATTATGAAGTGACACAGCTCATTGCAGACAACTGTAAATATATCTCCTTAAAATTAATCCCTCCATTCTTCAGTCTTTTTCTCTATAAATATTTATAACAGTGAGTCATATTCTATTTATTTTTCTGTGACTTGTTTTAAATATAAAGTCATACTGTGAACATTTTTCAGTGCCATCAAATATTTTCTACATCTTTGCTTTTTATTACAAAGTATGTTTCTTGTATAAAATGTTGAAAATACAGATAAACAAAAAAAGAAAAAACTTTAACTTGTTCATTTATCAATTTTTTATATTTAGTATATTTTTCATTTTCTTATTAATTGCCATTTTTAAGGAGATCTCTTTTGTCATATGCTGTCAACATTTTCTTCATGTTGTTTATTGTGCTTTGTTTTATTTTTAGAATAGAGAAATTTACATTTTTAATATCAATATCTTAGACTTTTTCTTTTAGAATAATCTCTAAAATTATCTTCCTGAACCCTTACAATTATGTAGTAAATATTTAGCTCTATTTTCTTTATTTTACTAGAGGCCCGGTGCACGAATTTGTGCATGGGTGGGGTCCGGTTGGCCCCGATCGGAGCTGGGCTGGCAGGAGGGAGGTGACACGTGGGGTTGGCCGGCCAGCTCTGCTCCCGATCGGGGTGGGGGCACCAATCAGAGGCGGTTGGCTGCCGCAGTACACATCATAACGACCGGTCATTCCATCATTCCGATTGCTTGGCTTTTATATATATAGATTGTTAAATCTTTAATCTATTACAATACTTTACCTACCATATAATGTAGGGACCTAACTTTCTCTTTTTCAATTAATTAGCTATTTGTATATTCCATCATTGTTTTCCCAGTGATTTAATTTAGTTTTGACTTACATTTTATTGTTATAAATTGCATATTATACCTTTATAAATAGTTATTGATAGTATTTTTAAAGCTATTAGGTTTTTATTTATTTGTAAGCTATAATTTTACTGACATCTTTTTTCAAAATATATTTTTATTCATTTCAGAGAAGAAGGGAGAGGGAGAGAGAGATAGAAACATCAACGAGGAGAGAGAATCACTGATTGGCTGCCTCCTGCAAGCCCCACACTGGTGATCGAGCCCACAACCCGGCATGTGCCTTGACCCCGGGAATTGAACCGTGACCTCCTGGCTCATAGATTGGTGCTCAACCACTGAGCCATGCTGGCCAGGCTTACTGACATTTTTTAGTTATATATTATTGATTGTGATTTAAAAGTTCTTACAGTAATCAGTTTTCACAAAGACCCAAAAGTTAATCTAACTTTGGTGTTGGAATTTCCTCATAGATACATGTATTCTGTAAACCCCCAATTTGATGGGAGCAATAAAATAGAGAGAAGGTAGCAGTAACTAAAACAGCAAAGTAAGTAAAATGATTAATTATGAATGGGTATTTGAATTTTAAGATCTCCTGAGACTTAGGTAGAAAGTGTGTTTTTTATTCCTTTGGTAGAATAAGTTTATCAGCAGGAAGAATGAAAAAAAAATACTTGGCTCTCATTGCTTTACCATGTGCTCTCCAACTAGGATAAAGGGTGTATGCTTTTACTAGGAAGTTGTTACTAGGTAACAATTTTAAAGCTAAGTATTTGCTTAAATTCCAGTGTTGACTGATAGTTGGATTTTGTACTATAGATATTTTGAGGGGGGTAGATTAATACATTTATTTGAATTCTGATTCCTTTTGCTACCTAATTTATTTTCATGAGTTCAGTATTGAGATTAGGCAGTATTTTTCCACCAAGCTGACGTCCTTTTGCTCTTAGCTTTCTGTCATGTTTTCACTAGATGTCTGTGGGAGGTAGACATGAATGAATGTAGTTTCCTATGACCTTCAGCAATTCTAGCATCATTTGTAAAAGTTAGGTCATCTGACTCCCTCCTTACCTCCCTTATCTAGTCATTCTTTTTATTTTTTAATCCTCATCCAAGGATATGTTTTTATTGATTTTAGAAAGAGAGGAAGCGGGGGGGGGGGGGGGAGAGAGAGAGAGAAAGATGGATGTGAAATGTCTTCTCCTTTCTCTTCCCACTCCTGGTTCAGACCTTAATTACTAGGTCCCTGAACATTTCCAGCGACTTCCTAATAAGTCTCCTCTTAACTAGTCTTTTTCTTTTTTCTTTCTTTCTTCCTTTTTTTTCTGAAAACTACCTCTGGTCATAGAACTCGCTCAAAAGTCTTCCCAACCCCTGGAAATTGTCTCTTGCTTTATCTTTCTTGTGTACTTATCACTTGCTACCTTATTTTAAAACTATGAATGTTTCTTATCTCTCCCAGGAGTCTGTAAGCTCTTTAAGGGGAGGCCAAAAAATGTGTGCATTTTCAACAATGCCTGCCTGGTCTTGCACACACTACTCATGAGGTAGATACTTGGAATAAACTAAGAAATATCAAGTAAGAGATAAAATGTAGCATTACATGAAATATGTTCACTTCATATTACTCTACTGCAAAATAAAATGTAAAAGTGTAGTAAACATAGAAATTATTGAGATTTCAAATCATTAAGAAGAAAGATTGGATGGAAGTGGTCAGTGGGGGAAAAAAACAAAGGGGACATCTCTAAGACAAATAAAGATAAATTTAAAAACCAAGAAGCCCTGGCTGGTTTGGGTCAGTGGATAGAGTGTCCGCCTGTGGACTGAAGGGTTCGATCCCAGTCAAGGTCACATGCCTGGGTTGTGGGCTTGATCCCCAGTAGGGGGCATGCAGGAGGCAGCCAATCAATGATTCTCTCTCATCACTGATGTTTCTCTTTTCCTCTCCCTTCCTTTCTAAAATCAATTTTAAAAAATCTTTTTAAAAGAAGAAAGATTGAGCAGTTTGCATCTTTTAGTTTAATAGTCCTCTTAGAGCAAGCATTAAAGATAAATTAGAAGATATTATACACAAATGACATAATTTTTAATTCACATCCAGTAAAACAACATTGGTAAAATTCTATACTTTAGAAACAAATGAAGGTTCCTATGATAATTTGTTTATTCTTTAAGCTGCATAACTAAAGGAAAGGAAAAATTAAAGGCATTAGGAACAAAAGAGTTTGAAAAATAAAGTAATTTATTTGCTTGATGTATCCTAAAAGATTAGGGCAGCCAGTATTGAAGTAATGGGGAATGGGATCATGGTGGTGACTGTGGTTTTTTGTGTTTAAAGCTTACACAATAGAGTAAGAATGTCGTACATATTTACTTGGAAGAATATGGTTTGAATAAGTGTGCTTTCCTAAATGCTCTCTGTCCAAGTGACCTCGATACTTGGATTCTTTTTTTACAAAATGGTAGGTTGCTGACTGTGTGAAACTGTTTTTTACTATTTCTATCAATATAGGAAATTAAGAATTAAGTCAAATAAGAAATTGAGCCCTGGCCAGATGGCTCAGTTAGTTGGAGTGTCGTCCTGTACCTCCAACTTGCTACACAGGTTTCGGGTTCCATTCTGGTCAGGGCACATACCTAGGTTTCGGTTTGATTCCCTGTTGGGGTCCCATATGGGAGTCAACTGATCGATGTCTCAGGTGAGGATAAAAAAATTTTTTTTGATAAGTTGAGAAAATGCAAGTTGTTCCTCTATATTTGTATTGACTAATTTGTCTTTCTTTTGAGTATAATTCATGAGTCTGTTAAGTATTTCCTCAAAGGCTGTTTTATAGTTTCTGGATTTTTTTATTGAATTTGTTGGGTTGACATTGGTTAATAAAATTATGTGGGCTTCAGGTGTATAATTTTATAATATATCATCTGTATATTGTATTGTGTGTTCACCACCCCAAGTCAGATCTCCTTCCATCATTTTCCCCCCTTTACCCTCTTCTAACTCCTCCACTTATCTTTCCCTCTAATAATCACCATATTGTTGTCTGTGCCTATGAGTTTGTTTTTTGTTAATCCCTTCATCTTTTTCACCCAGCACCCCCCCAATCCTCCTCCCCTCTGACAGCTCTCAGTCTGTTTCTATTTTGTTTGTTAGTTTATTTAGTTTATTAGATTCCATATATACCGGTAAGTGAAATCATATGGTATTTGTCTTTCTCTGACTGACTTACTTCATTCAGCATATTACTCTCCAGGTCCATCCATGCTGTCATAAAAAGTAAGATGTCCTTCTTTTTTACAGCCAGGTAGTATACCATTGTATAAATATACCACAGCTTTTTTATCCACTCATCTACTGATGGGCACTTGGGCTGCTTCCAAATCTTGGCTATTGTAAATAACGCTGCAGTGAACATAGGCATGCATGTATTCTTTCGAATTAGTGTTTCTGATTTCTCTGGATATTCCCAGAAGTGGAATCACTGGGCCCAAGGCAGTTTTTTTTTTGTTTTTGTTTTTTTTGTTTGTTTTTTTTTGAGGTAACTCCATACTGCTTTCCTCATTGGCTCCACCACTCTGCATTACCACCAACAGTGCAGGAGGGACCCCTTTTCTCCACATCCTTGCCAGCACTTGTTTGTTGATTTATTGATGATGGCCATTCTGAGGAGTGTGAAGTGATCTCATTGTGGTTTTAATTTGCATCTCTCTGATGATTAGAGGCGTTGAGCTTTTTTTTTTTCTCATATGTCTCTTGGCGATCTGTATGTCCTCTTTGGAGAAGTGTCTATTTAGGACCTTGCCCATTTTTTAAATTGGATTGTTTCAGTCTTGAGTTTTATAAGTTCGTTATACTAGTAAATTTTGGATATTAACCCCTTATCATATTATCTTTGGTGAATATGTTCTCCCGGGAGCACGCCTGCCCTTTTCTCCTTCCTCTTCCCCTCTTCTTCCCCCACAGGCATATATCTCCTAAACTCTAAGGGACCCTACAAGGCTTACAACCAGGGCAGCAATGGACAGTGTCAGGTTGTCCTGGGCAAAACCGCCAATCCTGTCCCCAACACCCCCGTTTCTCTTACTTCTTAGTGAGCCAAAGCAGACCAGCCTAGCCTGATTTCACCAGCCCTTTCTTGTTCCACTGTCCCCAGCTTTAATAAGCATCTTCTAAAATTCATCTGAACTTGTGATGTGAAGTTTTTCTTGCATGAACTCAAGAACCCACACACTACCAGCTGGCCCTAGGCAGACCCTCTAAGGGCCAAATCCCCTTTCCGGTGACAGTACCATGCCGTTTTTAATATTTTTAAAAATTCTTTTTAGAAAGAGAAGAAGGGAGAAGGAGAGAAACAATCGGCTGCCTCCTGCACTCCCTCTACCAGGATAGAACCAGGCAACCTGGGCATGGGAATCAAACCTAAATGGGAATCAAACCGTTGACCTTTTGGTGCATGGGAGGATGCTCAACCAACTGAGCCACACTGGCCAGGGCCAATGCCGTTTTGATTAATATTATTCCTATCAATATAGAAAATTGAGAATTAAGTCAGAAATTCAAATTTCTTAAAACTTTATTTTTTAAAAGAATGCAATTTTTTCCCTCCACATTTATATTGGCTTGCTAGTCTTTCTCTTGAGTATATAAAATTCATGAGGCTGTTAGGTTAATTATTTCCTCAAAGGCTATTTTATAGTTTCTGAATTTAATTTTATTTTAAGGGAACATTTTTTAGCTTTTGTTTAGGGCTGCGGTATTTAAATTAATTAAAACTTGTTCCCTGCAGTTGATTGGAGCGTTGTTCCGTACACAAAAGGTTGCAGGTTCGATTTCCCATCAGGGCACATACCGAGGTTACAGGTTTGATTCCCAGTGGGGGCATGTACAGGAAGCAACCAATGTATGTTTCTCACATTGACATTTCTCTCTCTCTCTAAAAATTAATAAAAACATACCCTCAGCCCTAGACAGTTTGGCTCATTGGATAGAGTGTTGGCCTGCGGACTGAAGGGTACCCTGTTCGATTCCGGTCAGGGGCACATGCCTGGGTTGTGGGATTGATCCTCAGTAGAGGGCGTACAGGAGGCAGCTGATCAATGATCCTCTCTCATCATTGATGTTTCTGTCTCTCTCCCTCTCCCTTTCTCTCTGAAATCAATAAAAATATATTTTAAAAAAATAACCTCAGGTGAAGGTTAAAAAATAATAATTAAAACTTACCATTTTCCTGATTTATTGAAGCTAAATCCCAGTTAAGTTTAAATACTAATAACTTTTCGCTTGAGTTAAATATATTTAACCTTTTGCACTCGGATGTCGAGTGTGACTCGACACGGTAGCAGGAATCGAGAAAAAAGCAAGCGAGTGCAAAGGGTTAAGGCCACAACATTTTTATTAGCTTAATAGAATTTTTATCCTGTTTAGAAATTTCAAGTTATTTACATTCTTTTATTAGTGAAAACACATAACACCAAAATAAAGTTTGTTCATTGCAATGGTAGTTCTCATTCTTATGGCCAGTGCATTTTCTTTATGCGTGACCCAGTGAATATCCCCCTCATACATGGGGATAATTAAAGGTTCTTTTGACTTTCTTTTGATGATAGAATATCTGTTTGATCATTTGAGTTTAGAGACTATGGGAAAGCATTTAATAATGATTATTTATACACTCACTTAAGTGCTTTAACGTTCCTTTGATGCTATTCTCTGTTAAGCACATTTTCCTATGAAGTGTTTGTAGCTGCCCACACCATGTCAGTGCCTGCTGGTTTTTCCCCTTGTGAAGTTTCTGTTCCTTTACATACAGAGATTTATGAAAGAGTCCCTGGTGTGGATGATCTGAAACCCACCAGGACTCATTCTCATATAATTTAGGGCCATTTGAACACTCTGGGTGTCAGTTGTTGCTGGGACCTGTTTTTGACTCTGTTGAACCTTTGCTGGCTGTGGTTTGTCTGGCCATCACATGACTTCTCTGAAAATTCCCCCTCCCCTTCATTTCCAGTAAACTATTTGAGTAGGAGTGAGTCAGAGTGAAACCAGCTTCCCTGTAACCACAGGGCTTGTTAAAGAATTTGTCAACGTGGACTCTAGAGGGTTTGCATTAAGCTTTGCTATGGTTTGTGTTGTGTCAGGAGTTCACAGAAAAGCTTCCTGCTCTCATGATCTCTTGCTTGTTGGCAAAGGGTTAACTGATAAACATTGCCTTAATGAGCATCAGAGACACCTTAAACACATTTTTTTTTACCATTTAAAGGCCAAGGCTTATTGTAGTTTCTCTTTTCAGAATCATCCAACCACACCCAACAACATTTAGTTTTTTAAAAGGCAGGCCTTTTCTTCTTTCGAGCTGGCTCATGATTTTACCACAAAGTACCATCAAGATTAAGCAATTTTCAGTGGTCTCTCTTGAAGGATTCTGTTGCAGGATATTGCGACTGACGAGCAGAGTTGCTTTGGTACATGAAAGTCACTTACTTGCATTTGGTTCCACAAGAAAAGGTAGCATTTAAAGCAATTCTGTAGTTGTAGTCCATAAAAGAAGCCAAAGGCATGCGTTTGCAGGAGCTGAACAGGGCTGTCTGCTGAGGACAGGACATTGTGGATGTCACTCATTCATAGGGTCGCCAGGAGTCACAAAGCTCTCTGTCGCACATAACACACAGTTGTAATCTCTAAACACACTTAGCATGATTTATGGTGGAATTCTTAATGCCTCATTTTATTTGCTTTTTCAGGAAACTTTTGCTTTATTTAAACTCTTTTCCCTGGCCGGGTGGCTCAACTGGTTAGAGCATCATTCCCATACACCAAGGTTGCGGATTCAATCTCCGGTCTGGGCACATATAAGAATCAACCAATGAATGCATAAATAAGTGGAACAACACATTTCTCTCTCTCCCTCTCCCTCTCCCACTTGTTCTCCTTCTCTCTCTCTCTCTCTCTCAAATCAATCAATAATTTAAAAATAAAATAAAATAACTCTTTTCACCACCCCTCTCCCAGACTTTTTATCTTTCTTCGTTTTCTGGCTCTTCTCTATTTCTTTAACCCATTCTTATAATAGTAACTAACTGAACAAGACAGAGAACTGTAACTTGATGCAAGCTATTGAATGGTCTCTAGGAAATTATCTATTCATTGTACATTCCTGAATCCATTTGTTTTTAGTTGTGCATTTCTGTATTCATCTCGGCAGACTTTTATTTAAATAATTAATTTAATGGCCCGGCTGGCCTGGCTCAGTGGTTGAGCATTGGCCTATGAACCAGGAAGTCACTGTTCGATTCCTGGTCAGGGCATATGCCTGGGTTGCAGGCTCAATACCCAGTAGGGGGCGTGCAGGAGGCAGCCTATCAGTGATTCTCTCTCATCATTGATGTTTCTAGCTCTCTCTCCCTCTCCCTTCCTCTCTGAAGTCAATAAAAATATTTTTTAAAAAATAAATAAATTTAGCCGAAACCGGTTTGGCTCAGTGGATAGAGCGTCGGTCTGCGGACTGAAAGGTCCCAGGTCGATTCCAGTCAAGGGCATGTACATTGGTTGCGGTCACATCCCCGGTAGGGGGTGTGCAGGAGGCAGCTAGTCGATGTTTCTCTCTCATCGATGTTTCTAGCTTGCTCTCCCTCTCTCTTCCTCTCTGTAAAAAATCAATAAAACATATTTTTAAAAAAAAAATAAATAAATAAATTTAATGAATACTTTTAAATCCAACCTCCTAAAAATAAATTTTTTTCTAAAAATAATTTTTATTTGCCTAATTTTTTGTAACAAAATAAATTTAGATGAAAGAACTGGGGAAATTTTTTATTTAGTTATTCCTCACAGGAAAGAATACAAAGTAATGGAAGTTTAAAGTTGTTTATATTCTAGCAATGCTCACTAACTCTCAATGATCAAATTAAAATAGAAAAAATTATTTCGATGAAGTTATTCTAATTGAAATTAGATGATTTTAAGATGAAGGGGAAAAAAGGTTAATATAGCTTGGCCTTTAACAAAGCTCTGTAAATAATAAATGTTTGTTTTTCTTGTTAGTTTGCTTTGGCATTGGGTAGAATATAGTTTTCATTTATGTCTGCTTTTTTCTTTTCATTTGCACACCTGCTTACAGATATGGGAAAAAATAAGCAGGGGGTAAGGATTAGGTTACCTTTGTTAAACTAATTTAAAGGTTTTTTTTTCAGGTTTATGTTTCAAACACCTTTTGTAAAATGCCTTTAGAAAGGGCTCTTTCATTGAAACTTGGACCGACAGACTATGTATGCTGTGATTTTGCTCATGAGTTTGCAAATCAGTTAACACACTAAATATAAACCCACATTCTCTTATAACTGCTGGGTGCTCCCGGGGTCCTGGCCCAAGACCAGAGTTTCTTATAAGACATGGATGTCAGGATTACCATTATGCTCATTTCATATTACGGAAGTTTTTGTTTCTAATTAGATAGAAATTAGTGTGTGGTTTGTAATAATAGATCTGTAGTTCTCTTGCTGAATATTTAAGGACATTTCTCTTGGTAGAGTGTTCTTCCCATTTTTCTGTCTTGGTCCTTACGAGGTAAAAACATAACCTGTCATGTTTTTGTTTGTTTTCTTTTGTTGTGTTTTTGTTGTTGTTGATCTTTACTGGAGGATATTTTTCCCATTGATTTGGGGTAGGGAGTTGGAGAGAGAAAGAAACAGCAGTGTGAAAGAGACACATTGATTGGTTGCCTTCCACCAGGGCGGGGATCAAATCTGCAACCCAGGTACCTGCCCTTGACTAGGAATCGAACTCGAGATCCTTCAGTGCTCTGGCCCATGCTCTAACCACTGAATTACGCCAGGGCGAGCTGTCATGCTTTTAAACTAAAGCACTATGTAGTGGATCAGGAAGTGGGCATGATAATTAATCTGGTGCTCCCCTTAAAAGTAGACATATATTCTAGATTCCTTGTCCCTTTCCCCTGATATAAATCTGCATCAATTTATCTAAACTTGTAAACATTTGTATTTTTACTACTTCTTGAGATAACAACTTCATAAAATTCATAGCCTATTATTTAAAGCAGTGCTTCCATTTGCTTAAATTTGTCTCTCATTCTTGTAAGATTTTTTAACAGTTCCCCTTTCCTCTTTTTATAACTCTACAGATTTCAGTTAATTGCCTTTTACCCAATCTAGAGAATGTGACCATTTACTTTTTATATCTAACAGCCCCCAAACACTTAGAGTACTTTAATATTTTTTTCAGAAATGTTTATCTAAATCTTCTATATCCTTCCTACCATGAAGTTATCAAAACTGCACATCATTTTCCAGGGCAGCTACTATACTCATGTTTTTCAGATTTCTACAACTACAGTTCTGATTTGCTAATGTTTTTAATAAGTTGTTTACTTCAATAAGCTGTTTACTTGGAGACTGCTTCCATTTCCCTTTTCTTTGTTCATATCTCAAAACTTTTATAACTCATCATTTTATATTTAAATACATTTTCCCTAAATGTGTTATTTTACTCTTCTCCACATTGAAATTTACCTGCCAATTTATTGTCATAAATTTGGCACTTCTCATTTCAACTGTAGATTTGGAACTTAAACTCTCTGCTCCTTTTTCCAGGGCTATTTATAAATCTATTAAGTAGAACTGGTTCTGTCCTGGGAAAGAAGTCCACTACTCACATTTCTCATAATAGAGAAGATCCCATTTATCTTTAGCCTTTGTTTTCAGTCTCTTAAGTTTCCTGTCCCTGACAGTTATATAAATTCCATACTGACTTAGTTTGCAAAGATTTGGACTATTTTTGTTGTGTTACATACACAGCAGCTTATCATATGCTTTTTGTTTTTTAGATTCCAGTCTGAATCTGGAAATAAATGTTATTTATTACTTACTTGTAACCAAAATACAATCTGTTATAAAATGCTAAAAATTGGAGTTGATTTCCCCTCCTCTCGCCACCCCCAGCATCAACTGAGATTTTGGTAAAAGGCCTTTCTGGTGAGACATGAGCAGATCACATGAGGAGATAACTGACTTCAGACAGGAAAAAGAAAAGAAAAGAAAATTTTATTACTTGTATGTGTCATTTCTAATAAATCTTGCATACTCAGACATTTTCCCTGAGTGTCTAGAGCACTGTTGTTCTTGGGCTACAGAGTCATCTCATTTTCAAGTAGCGGCTAGGCAGGCACTGATAGGAGTAGATGCCTGCCCGCCTAAGAATTACTATTAGGTTTCTTTCCAATGGAGAGAGAAATGGACAGAGGAAAAGGAAGCAGCAGATACTGGCCAATTTTAATGCTGGTTACTTGGCCTTTCATTTTAATTTGGCTGGACTATGAAAAGGAGGAAGAAAGTACTGTATGCTTATCTGAACTTCCAAAAATACTTCTCTCTTTTTTTCTTTTTTTTTTTAAATCTGAAAATGTTAACAAATACTGATGGTCAGCCCCGAAAAGGCCTCTGATAACCTTACTTCTTCCATATCTTCTTCCTTTCTAGACTACCCAAGAGATATTTTATGTTTAATAGGTTATTCGTGAGTTTTAAGATTAGTAGTGAGATAACCATTACAGGTCTAAATAACTAAAAAATTTACTCTTTCTGGAGACAAGAATATGTTAAGAACTAGAATTTGGGAACACTTTGTAAAGTATGATTATCTGACCATGATGCTGTGTACCTGAATCTAATACAAAATGGTATTGAATGTAAACTGTGATTGAAATATAAAATTAGAAAAGAAAAAACTAGCATTCAAGTTAGTAATCTCAGCTATTTCTCTCTACCTTCTTGTGATGGAGTGTTTAATAAACCAGTTGGTGGTACTACAAGGCAGATTTGATAAATTTTCCATTCTTACTGCATTTCCTTTCTTCCCTCCTTCCTGCTTCCTTCTCAATATTAAAATGTTGCTATTTTTATATTAAACACAAACAAAAACCTATCATTCCCCCGAGTTGTGGGATTAAAACTGAGCTCATCATATCTGATCAGGAATTCTGACAAGATACGTTATTCCATTGGCTCTCAGGCTTTTTCATCTTTGACAGTTAGTAATATAACTTCACTCTAAACAAATTTGTCCCATAATCAGTTTTGTCTCTTACTGGTCATGGTGATAGGTATTATTATCACCATCTTATAGAAAAGATAAGAAACTGGCTCAAAGAAGTTTGAAGACAGTGCAATCGGTACTCTATCATTTGGATATCCAAGAACTCTGTAGATTGGTGTTTGTATTGTATCTGTAAGAACGTTTCATCTTTTTTGTTTTTCATTCTCTCCCTTGCATTGTAGGTTTCATGAGTTGTTCATCACCTCTTTCCCCTTCTCTTTAACAGTTGCAACCCACCACCCATATACACACCCTGGATTATTTATTTCTCCCTCAATGGAATAAACTTGCTGGAACTCGCTTTCCCTAAATTCTTAGCCTGGCTTATTCCCTCACCTCCTTTAGGATTTTGATCAAATGTCACCTTTTCTGTCAGGCCTTATATGACCATCTTATTTAAAATTACACCATCTCTGCCCCTCCATTCTATAGATTTTTCTGTCCTCCCACTAAAATGTGAGCTGTGTGAGGGTCCAGGTTGTTATCAGTTTGACTCAGTGTTGTATCCCCTGTTCCTATGGTAGTGTTTGGCATGTATAAACTCTTGATAAACATTTGTTAAATGAATGATTGGACCACTGTGTCCTTATCTCTGTATTTCTATTACCTTGCATGTAGTGGTTTACCAGCTTTATTTGGTTGAATTTAATAGCTTTTAAATAAGAATTCTGGTTTGGGGAAAAGATTCTAATTTTGTCTTCTATGATTCTGTGAAAGAAAAATATATATATAGTTTTGTCATAACTCAGCATTTAAAATACTTAAAGCTTTGCTTTTCCTCTTGTTTATATGTTTGGATTTATTTAATCTTCATTTGAATTATCAGAACTGCTGTTTGCCACAAACACAATCATTAGAACCATCTGTAGCAGAGGAAAATCCTTTAGATTTTTTTTTCAATTGAGATTATTAATTGTCAACATGGAAGCTCTATTAAGAGTAATCTGTGTTACAACCACTTTTGATAAATGTTTGAAACTATCTACTAAAGTTAAACATACACATACCCTATGATACAGCAATTCCATTTGAAAATTTATGTGCAACAGGAAAATGTGCCAAAAGACTTGTACAAGAATTTCATAGCAGCATTATTCATAATAGCCCCAAAGTCGAAACAGCCCTAATGTTCACCAACGGTAAATAAAGTGTGGTATATTCATACAACGGAATACTATACAGCAACAGCAAGAAATTCATAATTGCTACATGTAATCACATGGACATAATGCAAAGCTACAGAAGCCAGACATAAAAGAAGACCTACTGTTTAATTCCATTTATGTAAAGTTCAAAAATAGGCAAGCTACATCTGTGTAATACAAGTCAATGATAGTGTTTATTTTGGGGTAAGGAGTAATTACTAGGAGTGCCACCAGTGGGGTTTCTGGAGTTCTGGTAATGTTCTATATCTGGATCTTGGTGGTAGTTACATGGGTGTGTTCATTGAAAGTTTCATCAAGATGTATATTTTAGATATGTGTACCTTACTGTATATCCATCATGCCTCAGTTAAAAGAATACTTTTACTGCCTCATCCCTCCAGAGTAAATTTGATAACTAGTACACCAGTACATGCAGACATCCATTTAATCCTGATTTTGACCCAGATATAGCTGATAGCCTCATATTTTGAGCACAACTCTCTGAAATGTGTGTTGTTCCCAGATTATATATTCCTTATGTATAGTTTTATGTGAAAAATCTTACTGATCATTATTATATAATTTTTGAGAGGGTTAATGTGGAGGAAGTGCCATAGAACCTACTACAGGCACAGTCGCCTTTAGGTTAATGACTTTTGGACCTTTATTTTTTTCTGTACCCCACAGAAAAGAAAATCATAGTCCCATTTTTAGACAGTGACAAAAGCAAGCAATAGATCATTCTACCTAGAGAATCCATACTCATTTGCAATCATTTTTTAATTTTATTTTAGAGAGAGAGAAACATCAGTTTGTTGTTCCACTTACTTATGCATTCATTGGTTGTTTCTTGTATGTGCCCTGACTGGGGATCAAACCCACAACCAAGGTGTATCAAGATGAGACTCTAACCAACTGAACTGCACAGCCAGGGCCTACAATCATTATCTTGAACTCTAAAAAGTTAGTGTACTGGCTGGGGTCTGAAAAAGACAGATCAACTTTTCTTATTACACATTGGAGTATACAGATTTCTCATATTTGATTTTTGCCACATCTGTGAACCAGTTGTACCATTAGTTTCTTGTGTTTTTTAACTGCTAAATTTTAAAAATTTAGATATAACTGACATAGAACATTGTATCAGTTTTAGATGTGCAACATAATGATTTGATATACATATGTATTGCAAAATAATTACCATGATAAGTTTTGTTAACGTCCATAACCACACAGTTATAATTTTTCTTGTGATGAGAACTTTTAAGATCTACTCTCTTAGCAACTTGCAAATATACAATACAGTATTGTTAACTGTAGTCAACATATTATACATTACATCCCCAAAACTTATTTATCTTATAACTGGAAGTGTGTACATTTTTACCAACTTTGCCTGTTTTGCCCATCCCCCACCCCCTGCCAACAATCTGTTCTCTGTGTCTATTACTTTGGGTTTGAGTTTTTTTAAGATTCCATATACTAGTATAAGTGAGATCAAGTATTTGTCTTTCTATCTCTGGCTTATTTCACTTATCATAATACCCTCAAGGTTCATCCATGTTATTGCAAATGTCAGGATTCTCATTTTTTTATAGCTGAATAATATTACTCTGTGTGTGTGTGTGTGTGTGTGTGTGTGTGTGTGTGTGTGTGTGTGTTATATCACTGTATCCCACATTTTCTTTATCCATTTCTCCATCGAGGGACACTTAGGTTGTTTCTGTGTCTTGGCTATTGTAAATAATGCTGCAATAAACTTGGGACATGTGTAAATTTTTTTTAGATTGTTTTGTTTCCTTTGGATCAATACCCAGAAATGGAATGGCTGGATCATATGGTGGTTGTATTTTACAAGCCTGTAACCTGGGCATCTGCCAACAGTGCACAGAGGTTCTCCTTTCTTCACATACTCACCAACACTTATTATCTCTTGTCTTTTTAATGATAGCTGTTCTAACAATTGTGAGGTGATATCTCATTGTATTTTCCCTGTTGATTACTGATGGTGAGCACTTTCTGTGTACCTGTTGGCAACATGTATGTCTCTTCTCTGCAAAAATACCTACTCAGATCCTCTGCCCATTTTTAAAAAATATATATTTTATTGATTTCTTACAGAGAGGAAGGGAGAGGGAGAGGAATAGAGAGTTAGAAACATCGATGAGAGAGAAACATCGATTCAGCTGCCTCCTGCACACCCCCTACTGGGGATGTGCCCACAACCAAGGTACATGCCCTTGACCGGAATCGAACCTGGGACCCTTCAGTCCGCAGGTTGACACTCTATCCACTGGGCCAAACCGGTTAGGGCCTCTGCCTATTTTTTTTAAATTATATTTACTGGGGTGACATTGGTTAATAGGGTCAGATAGGATTCAGGTACGGATTTCTATGTTACAAGATCCATATATTGCACTGTGTGCCCACAACCCAAAGTCTTGTATGTGCCCTGACCAGGGATCGAACCTTGACATAAGGGGATGACGCTGTAACCAACTGAGCCAACCAGCCAAGGCCAAATGCATTATAAATCTCTACATTTT
Organism: Cnephaeus nilssonii; assembly: GCF_951640355.1. Classification (NCBI taxonomy): domain Eukaryota; kingdom Metazoa; phylum Chordata; class Mammalia; order Chiroptera; family Vespertilionidae; genus Cnephaeus; species Cnephaeus nilssonii. Next base: position 21,230,847 of record NC_137090.1, read on the forward strand.
AAATATATATATATATATTTTTATTGATTTTAGAGAGGAAGGGATAGGGAGAGAGAGAGAGAAATTTATTAATGATGAGAGAGAATCATTGATCGGCTGCCTCCTGCATGCCCTACACTGGGGATCCTGGGAATCAAGCCTGTAATATGGGCATCTGCCCTGACTGGGAATTGAACCGTGATCTCTTGGTTCATAGGTCAACACTCAACCACTGAGCCATACTGGCCAAGAATAAATCTCTAGTTTTTTTCTTTTTAATCTCTACATTTTTATGTTTTGGGTCACAATTTACATCTTTTTATCTTGTGTACTCATTAACAAATTATTGTAGTTATAATTATTTTTACTTCTTTTTTCTTTTACACTTCATACTTGCTTTATAAGTGATTAACTCACCAGCTTCACAACATTAGATTGTCCTGAATTTAACTATATATTTACCTTTACCAGTGAGGTTTATACTTCTATATGTTTTCTTTTCTTTTCTTTTAAATAAATCTTTATTGTTCAGATTATTACAATTGTTCCTCTTTTTCCCCCCCATAGCTCTCCTCCACCTGGTTCCCACCCCACCCTCTGCCCTTACCCCCCCACCACTGTCCTCATCCATAGGTGTACGATTTTTGTACAGTCTCTTCCCGTACCTCCCACACCCCTTTCCCCCCGACAATTGTCAGTCCACTCCCTTTCTATGCCTCTGATTCTATTATATTCACCAGTTTATTCTGTTCCTCAGATTCTTAATTCACTTGATTTTTAGATTCACTTGTTGATAGATATGTATTTGTTGTTCATAATTTTTATCTTTACCTTTTTCTTCTTCTTCCTTTTCTTAAAGAATACCTTTCAGCATTTCATATAATACTGGTTTGGTGTTGATGAACTCCTTTAGCTTTTTCTTATCTGTGAAGCTCTTTATCTGACCTTCAATTCTGAATGATAGCTTTGCTGGGTAGAGTAATCTTGGTTGTAGGTTCTTGCTATTCATCACTTTGAATATTTCTTGCCACTCCGATCTGGCCTGCATAGTTTCTGTTGAGAAATCAGCTGACAATCTTATGGGTGCTCCCTTGTAGGTAACTAACTTTTTCTCTTGCTGTTTTTAATATTCTCTCTTTGTCTTTTGCTCTTGGCATTTTAATTATGATGTGTCTTGGTGTGGTCCTCTTTGGATTCCTTTTGTTTGGGGTTCTCTGCGCTTCCTGGACTTGTAAGTCTATTTCTTTCACCAGGTGGGAGAAGTGTTCTGTCATTATTTCTTCAAATAGGTTTTCAGTATCTTGCTCTCTCTCTTCTTCTGGCACCCCCATAATTCGGATGTTGGTATGCTTGAAGTTGTCCCAGAGGCTCCTTACACTATCTTCATATTTTTGGATTCTTTTTTCTTTCTTCATTTCTGGTTGGGTGTTTTTTTGCTTCTTTGTATTTCAAATCTTTGACTTGATTCTTGGTATCCTCTAGTCTGCTGTTGGATCTCTGTATATTATTCTTTATTTCAATCAGTGTATGGTTAATTTCTAGTTGGTCCTTTTTCATATCCTCGAGGGTCTCACTAAATTTATCAGCCTTTTCTAGAAAATTCTTGCAAAACCTTATAACCATGGTTTTGAACTCTATATCCAGTCTTTTGCTTTCCTCCATTTCTTGCATTTGTGACCTGTTTCTTTGTCTCTGCATTTTGGCTGCTTCCCTGAGTTGATAGAGTGGCTTTGTGTGCTAGGTGTCTTATAGAGCCCAGTGGCTCAGCCTCTCCAGTTACCTGAGGTGGACACTCTTGGTGCACCCCTTTGTGGGCTGTGTGCACAGTCTTGTTGTAGTTAAGCCTTGATTGTTGTTGGTATCACTGGGAGGAATTGACCTCCAGGCCAATTGGCTGTGAGGATCAGCTGTGTCTACGATGGGAGAACTTGTATGCTGGAGACACTCTTATGAGACAAGACTTGCTTCAGTGGGGCTTTGGTGCTCACTGAGTCTGCCCCCTGAGTATGTTCCTTATGGATCTGAGGAGTTGTAATCTGGATGGTCCCACTCTGACGCCTGGGTACACTGCCTCTTGGATCTCCAAGGAGGTACTAATTTAGCCTCTGCCTGAGGCCACCCAGCAGGAGCTATGGAGATATCTGCAGATTCCTCTTCTTTGTTTGGATTTTGGAGGTGCCCAGATGAGGCCCAGCTGTGAAGCAATGCAAGCTGCTGTGGGGCCTTGGGCCTTCTTTTGGATGTTCTGGGTCTCACTGACTCAGCTGCAGTTTGTTAGGTAAGTTTAGAATTCAGAGGACCAGGCCATTCCTATGCAAAAGCCTCTGCGCTCAGCTTGGATGGGGCAGAGTCTCAGGGCGGAGGAAACAGCAATGGCTTCCTGTCAGCCCTGCCCTAAGAGGCCCCTGGGTCTCAGTGTCCCGTGGTAATCACTGCAAGCACCTATGAGAGAAAGCCACCCTCGAGTTTCGCCCACTGCTAGACAGTCCAGTTTCTCCCCATATGAGTCTGGGTCCCCAGAGTCTCGCCCAGACCTGGAGTTCAGAGCAGTCAGGAGCTTTTGTCTCCCTCCCGATTGAAAAAGACAGCCGCGTACTCAGTTGCCAGCCCTTTCCGCGTGCACGCCTCTGTACCTCTGCCTTTAGCAGCTCCTGTGAGTTTCAGTGTGCTTTTCTCTTTCCTTCTAGTTGTAGAATTTCCACTTAGCCAGCCTTCCTGTGGCTCTGGATGATGTCCGTTTTGTCTTTTAGTTGTAGTTTTGAAATTGTTGTGCGAGGCAGCAGTTCAGGTGTTTGCCTATGCCGCCATCTTGGTTTCTCCTTTAATATGTTTTCATATTACTAATTAGTGCCCTTTTGTTTCAGCTTTAACATTTCTTGTAAGGCAGGTCTAGTGGTACTAAACTCCTTCAGATTTTGATTATCTGGAAAACTATTTCTCCTTTGATTCTGAAAGACAACTTTGCTAGATACCAGTATTTTTGGTTGGAAGTTATTTTCTGTCAGTACTTTGAATATATTTGTGCCACACCCTCCTGGCTCTCAAAATTTCTGTTGAAAAATGTGCTTATCGTCTTATGGGGTTCCCTTATATGTAGCATCGTAACATGCTGTTTTTCTTGCTGCCTTTGAGATTCTCTCTTTGTCTTTAACTTCTGCAATTTAATTAATAATGTGTCTTGCTGTAGGTCTCTTTATGTTCAACGTTTTGGAATTTCAAGCTTCCCAAATCTGGATGTCTATTTTCTTCATCAGGATATGGGAGTTTTTAGCCATTATTTCTTCAAATAACTTTTATTCCCCATACTCTCTCTTTTTTTCTGGGATTCCTATAATGTAAATATATATTTCTTTGATGTCCCATAAGTCTCTTAAGCTATCTTCACTCATTTTCATTCTTTCTTGTTTTTGCTTCTCTGATGGGGGGATTTATACTGTCCTGTCTTCATGTTTGCTGATTCTTTCTTCTGCTTTAGCTAGTCTATTGTTGAACCCCTCTTTTGAGTTTTCTAGTTCAGTTATTGTAGTCTTCACCTCAGTGATTTCTGTATGGGACTTTCTTATATTTTCTACTAGAATCCCGATGCACGAAGATTCGTGCCAGAATGGGCCTTCCTTTCCCTGGCTGCCATTCGCTCTGGCCAGAGCTGCCTTTCCGCCTTCCTACACTGCTCAGAAGCCCGGAGCGGCCAGGGGTGGTGCGGAACACCTGCGTCCCGCCCCACCCCCTCCGCTCAGCACCTCCATATGCAAATTAACTAGCCGTCTTTGTTGGGTTAATTTGCATACTTCTGATTGGCTGGTGGGTGTCATGAAGGTACAGTCAATTAGCATGTTACTCTTTTATTAGGTAGATCTTTGTTGAAATTCTCACTCTTTATGCTTTGTTCTCCTGACCTCATTGAGCATGTTTGTGAACATTATTTTGAACTCTAAGATAAATCACATTAAGGTCTTTATCTGTGGCTCGATCTTGTTTTTCCTTTGGAACTTATTCCTTTGTTTCTCCATTTTCCATTTTCCATGACTCACTCTCTGTGTTGGTTTCTATGCATTAGATAAAACAGCCACCTCTTCCACTCTTAAGGAGTGACCTCCTGTAGGAGATGAGCCTTATCCTTCAACTTTGCCCTAGCTCTTTGGTTGTCTCTCAGTCCTTTGCCATTGTCTTTTGTCTATTGTCTTTGTTTTTAGTGTCTCCAAATTGTTGAGGGTGTGCTGAGACCTTTCAGTGTCCCAAAGGGGAGTAGATTACTCAGCATCTAGATACAGTCTTCAGGCAGCAAATTTTAAAGTATACAAATATACTCCTGTGAGGGGAAGATTGGAATATGGGCATTTCTGTTTGCTCGCTCTGCACTGAACCCTGTAGGAATAGCTAAGAACTGTTTCTGTGTTTGCTACCATCCCTTGAACCTATGAACACAAGCCCCACTGGCTACCAGAGTCAGGCTATCAGGGATATGTCCTCAGGGGCAGCCACAAAAAGCCAGGGAATCAGACTAGAAATCACTCAGCTAGTTTCTGGATTTCTTTCAGAGGTTGCAGCTGTATATTCAGTTTGTTTGTGGGAGGAAATGAGTTCATAATCTTCCTATGTCACCATCTTGATTCAGAACTTTAGAATCTCTTCTTAAAATTTCTAAATCTCTAAGTTAGTTTCAGAATAAAATTTCTTTGCTTTACTTTATGGAAATGTGTTTATGTGATGTATTCTATTTATACTATTTTAGAATTTTGCCCTAATTTTTACTTTATTTAAATTCAAGTGATCATCTCTGATTTAATAATGTAAATGCCATAAATTGGACATCAAAACATTTCATTTTCATAAAAAGTTACACAACACTCTCCTGATTACTATTTTCTGGTAAATGTGTGTGCATTTTGTAATCCAGCATCTTAAATTTATTAACTACTTCCGACTGCTATAATAATTTATCTTATCAAGTTAATATCCCTATTTTTTCTTGTTATCCTAGAGTTTATTTCTTTCATTTCATGAGTGTGTTTGAGTCCATTATAATTCAAAGAACAGAATGGATGGTGTGTAACTCTTTTCAAAATATACTTCAAAAGTATTTTTTTCACTGAATTGAGTGAACAATTGAATTGAGTGAATTAATGCTCTACATTTTTATATGAAAATCACTCATAAAGAGCTCCAATAATGGGTAGAAAATTGCAATTAAGACACCTTTTTAGTCTGTTTTTAAGAGGAGAAAGATTTAAAGATTATGATTCATTGTACTTTCCATGAAGATGAGAATTATTGTACCCTTTCATTTGTTATTTACTATGTGGAATATGATAACATTGTAGAAAATAATTACATGGTTATTGGGATCTTAATAACAAGTTAATATTTCAGAGAGAGTGTCAACGATGCTGAAACAGCTTACAACATTGTCATTATTACTATGTAACCCCATTTCTGGTTAATAGAGTTTAACTTGCTTGCCACAACACCATTAACTAGGACATATTAACATGTTTTAGATGGCAAAAGAACTTCACAAATACAATATATTTTAATATAAATTTCCCTTTTACACAAAAAATTATTATTGCAACATTTGCTCTGTGGTTTTTAATATTGGCTGTGGAACCACTTTTAATACCAACCCCAAGAAGAGCATTTCAGCAGTTTTAAAAATCATGGGTTAAGCCCTAACTAGTTTTGCTCAGTGGATAGAGCCTCAGCCTGCAGACTGAAGGGTCCCAGGTTCGATTCCGGTCAAGGGCATATACCTTGTTGTGGGCACATCCCCAGTAGGGGGTGTGCAGGAGGCAGCTGATCGATGTTTCTCTATCATGTTTCTAACTGTATCCCTCTCCCTTCCTCTCTGTAAAAAATCAATAAAATATTTTTTTTAAAAAAAAATCATGAGTTAAGAAGTCAGATAATTCATAAAATTTACCATTACATTAATGGTAACAGGTCAACTCTAACATCAACTATTAACCAAATACATATTTATCTATGGTAATATTGCAGTCATTTAACATGTATAGGAATTTACTGTCACTTTTTAAAGAGATCTTGAAATTTCATGTGACCACTTATGAAAATGAAATAGATGACTGTTGCCATTTGAAGTATTTAGCTCTAATCTGACATCTTTAGATTCAAAGACTAATATTTTATAAGCTAATTATGCTTAGCAATACAGTTTCTCTTCTCCCTTAATCATAAATGTATTTCTTAGGGAAAAGAAATGTGAAGCAAAAGTAATGCAGAATATTTATATTTTAAGGCTTTGTGTGGTTTATTATTAATATTATTATTAATCCTTTAAATCTCAGTGATAAGGATTTAACTTTTCTTCATCTGTCTTCTTGTAGCCAATGGGAAATATTCCTATTGTCTCTCATTCTTCCTTTCAGAAGCATAAATATCAGTGGGAGTAGGGAAGATAATTTTATTTATTTGTGTTTTGTTTATTTTTAAAAAATGGAAAGTGATATGTGATAACTAATTGTAAATGCATGCTATTTATTTAGGTAGAGCGAGAGAATGAAACTTGCCTCTCAGGCACTTAAATTGTGAAATAGGTAAATATTGTGAAATGTGAATCCAGAGAAATGAAACTATTTAAAGGAATTTGGTTTTAGTTGTACAGATTTTTTTAAAATGAAGAATAACAATTGAGGAAGTAATCAAATTAAACTTACTACATTGTTCCCATAAATACTCTAAAACCATTAAAATGAAATACTAATTTTCTTTTACATTTTATTTGAATATTGAATACCTAACATACTAATTTGTTAAACTTTTTATTTAAGATATTATTGTTTATTATTGGTGCATACTTTTCCTTGCCTTATATATCTTATTTGATGGCCTAAAAAGAATAGCAAATTTGGTTTGAAATGGTTCTTTTAAACTTTAGTAAAAGAGGAATTTTTTGATGGTTTGTGATGGGTGTGTGTTCACTAGTATTTGGGTTTATTGTCAAATCATATACCCACAGCACAGTTCTTTCTATTTTAAAGCAGGGGGAAATATAAATATTTTAATGCCTAGATAATATTACTTTAAAATCAACATGTTAAGAAAGACCTGTCAAATTATGCAAATAATGAAAAAGTACCAAGTTATTTTTAAAAAAATAAAGAACTTTTAAACTACAGTACAACAAAAAGGAAAGTACAACTACATGTAGAATATTTTAGACCAAAAATAAAAATAAAAATAAATAAAAATAAAAAAATAAAGAATATTTTAGACAGTAAAAGAATATTTTCCATAAAAATATATTAATAAACCTCTAGAGCCATATCAGTAACTTTTGAATATATGCCTTTACAGTGAAATAAGCTTAAAATAAAAACAAAATATGCTGTGTCTATGAAATCTAACATGAGTTCTTTTACTATTGTAAAATATTTTAGATTTGTTGTAAATACTAATACAATGATCCCCTGAGTTTACTTGAATTACACAGGCAAGGAAAAACATTAATTTAAATAAATATGTATGGGTGGTTGAAAGTATAAGTATAATTTTAATTCTGAGAATATTGCGAAAGACCTGGAAAATAAATTATAGGAACTGAAAGTAGCATGGTCACTATGTGCGTGTGTGTTAAGCACATAATGAGATTTATGAAATCCATTTTCAGTACATGACTTTCAGACTTTTTAAAAAGTAAAAACTCCCTATTAAAAAGGCACTTAATTTGTTTTCCTTGTAAGATATGCCAGCTAAAAATTAATTTTCAAAAAGAAAATGGTTAAGGGAGGTTTCTACTTCATTTATTTGGATAGAGTAAGTCTTCCCTCAAACAAAAATTCTTGAAACACTGTTAAGAATAATTGATGATGGGCACCCAGGCATCTGAAAGAACAAGGAGTCTATTTTCCTTTGTTCTTGTCTGATTTCTGTTGAGTACAGAGATTCTGCCTCAAAGGGATAAAATGTCTCTTACTTTCAGGATGTTTTTAAAAACATGATTCCTTGAACTTCTGTAGGCTTAAATATTTTTATTATTTTGTATATTAAGTGATCTGTATAATGTTTAATCATTTTTATATAAACCAATTGGTATAATTATACTACTTTTAAATTTAAATGTATATGTGTGTGTATCTCTAGTAGAAAAACACCATCAGTTTAACATAGCCACCTGGTTTAAATAAATAATAAGATTCTAAGGCCTTGAAATTAAGATTTTAAAAAAAGAGACACCTATAATATTGTATGTCAACTGTAATTGGAAAAAAAACTATTTTAAAGAAAACAGGACACCAAACCTTCTAAATACTGTTGACCTTGTTTATACCATTTTATGCAAAAATCTAATTTTCTATAATTTTACATATTGAAGAGTATATAAATTCTGTGATAGAAAAATGTTCCCACATATGTCTGACTTGGAAAATATATTTATAAATATGTTGTCTTTAAAATAAAATTTGTATATCTTTTTTCTTTTTTTCCCCACTGACTTCCCCCGGCCTCCCTTCTTCTTCTTCTTTTTTTTTTTTTTTTTTTTTTTTTTTACTTTTTCTTAGCAATTGAGTACCATCTTGACTCTTGTTAGAGTGGATTTGTTGTGAAGATATTAAGGCTATAAAAGAAGGCATTTTCCTGAATTTATATTTTAACTCGTAGGCTATATTAATGACAGTTTTATAACTCATTCGTAATCTAATAGGATTGTTTGATATTTTAAAAACTCAAAACATTTCTTTTCATTATGCCTTACTAGTTTTTGTTTAGTACTTCTTATAAATGACAAATTTAGTAATTTGGATTGTACAAATTATTCAAAAGAAAAAGAAGTATAATTTGTTTTAAAATATGTTATTTTGGAAAGATGATTTTATTATATTCTTTAACAGTTTTTAAATTAATATTTCACTCATAATGCAATAGTTGTTTATTTAAGGGGGGAAAATAAATCTGAATGAAAATGGAAAGTGCCCTTTACTGCAGTCATTCAGTTGTTTAAAAATATTAAATCTGATAAAATGACTTACTGAAAAAATAAGGCTAATTCCCAAAAGGAAAATTCTCTCTTTGGAAATAAATTGTAAAATTATAAAAGTTGCATTGTAGAATTTAGTTAATGATTAACTTTGAGAGCCAATATACTTGAAAGTGGTTATATTAATATCTTTTAAAATACGTATACATTATTGATTTAATTCCTTTGACTTTATCACCATCCTCAATAAGTAAGTAGGAGGAAGGTATTATTATTTTTAAATTTTTAATATTTAATGTTGTAATTTGCTAGGGTTATTCTACATATTTGTTAAAGACTTTTTGTTGTGTGTGTGTGTGTTTGTGTGTGTTTAAGTAGAAATACACAACTTATGTTGTGAATTAGAGAAGTGCTTTAAATCCTGTTTCTATTCTATGAAGGAACCTTCTATTTTTTATATTCTGACCTTTCTATAAGATTGTTGCATATTAGAGCATTGAACCAAAGAGAGAGGAAGATAGTCTATGATGTGAACACTGTTTAAAAAGACATTTACACATTAATATTTTTATCATATCACTTATTTTCCATTGAAATTTTGATTGGAGTATATGCCATTTCAAAATCAGAAAAGAATTATAGTCAAATATCAGAATGGCATTTTTAAGAAAAACATATCCTATATAATAAAAGCATAGTATGCAAATTGTCCCCTCGACTGGGAGTTGTCCGGGAGTTCGGCCAGGGGGTGGGGCCGGTCGGGGGAAGGGAGGGAGGCCCCCCCTCCCCCCCCCCCCCCCCCCCCCGCCAGCAGCCGCTAGGGACCCTACCAGTGCATGCACTGGGCCTCTAGTACATGTATATAATTGTAGCATCAATATGCTGGAAGAAGAAAATTGTGAAAATAAATTAGCCAGCCAAATGTATGTTTCAGCATCACAAATGGCAATAGAGGGGGGGAAAACACCCCACTGATTTCAGAGTCTGAAGAATCTGCCCTATTTATATCCTGGGATTATTGAAAGGCTCAAGTAAAATGTTTGTGAAAACATTTTATAAAAACTAGCACAGGCTGTGCAAATGTAGGATGTTTGCTTTTGGGTGTAATGAATGCTTAGTTATTGCCACATAACTGTTTTTCCATCTTCTGGCTAGTGATCAGCCCCAGTGTCTTCACACTGGCTATCTTGAAAAATCCTATGATTTCTTACCTTGGTATTAATCTGGGAGTAAGTCTGGTGAGTTACAGATGGAAAGAGAAATAGACAGATGTGGTAGGCCAGTATTTCCAAAAAAAAATGAGTTGGTTCATGGTTAGTTTATAGCATTTTGTTCACCCCTAGATAATCCAGAGGGGATCCAACAACTAAAGTCACAATGTTTTAGCTTAGTCTTGAAATCTGGTACAAGTTTATCATTAAGGATGTAATTAATGTTCTAACAAGATTCTATTTGCGCCCTAACCAGTTTGGTTCAGTGGGTGGAGCATCGGCCTGCGGACTGAGGGGTACCGGGTTCGATTCCGGTCAGGGGCATGTGCTTTGATTGCGGGCACATTCCCAGTAGTGGGTGTGCAGGAGGCAGCTGATGGATGTTTCTCTCTCATCGGTGTTTCTAGCTCTCTATCCCTCTCCCTTCCTCTCTGTAAAAAATCAATAAAATATATTTTAAAAAAGATTCTATTGGCATGTTTTCCTGTGCAACCTGTAATTTTTTAAATAATTCATCTTATTAAATGAATCAATGTTTTCAGATCATGAGGCATTTAATATTATAAACTCTATAAACAGTCATTTTTCTTTATTCCTTGTACTTTTCATTAATGTTTTGATATCCTTCTTTTATATAGGACTTTGCCTCCCGAGCTAAGCTGGCAGTACAAAACCTAGTACAGAAGGTTGGATTTTTTGGAATTTTGGCCTGTGCTTCAGTAAGTAAATTGTATTAAAAGTGAGAAATTCCAATAAATGCTAGATTTATATTTTGATCTAGTTTGTTTTTAAAAGATACATGCCTGAATGAACAATAATGCTATCACTCTTAACGGGTATGTAATTTTATTAATCATTCATCTTACTCATCAAATGAGCTGTTTTCTGGTGAATATGTTCATATTTTGTTTATTGACTTTTAAGCATTTCATCATGCCATGATGACTTCAGACCTAAATAGCTTGATTCAGTAAGAACAAAAGCGAGAAAATCCATCCTTCCCATGGAGAATTTATAATGAAGTGCATTTAACCAAATAACAATGACTTCATTCTTTCCAGAGTTATAGATAAGTCATCGTTTTCCAAAGTTTCAAGCATTAACTATAAAGAAAATGTGTATAAAGCCTGCCTTAAGTGACGCTAACACATAGGTAATTGGAACGTCTGTGGCAAAGTTAAGGGCTACAGTGAACTAAGACGCTCTTTATGTCAAACATTTAATGTCTCTACTATGTTGTACCTGATTAATACAAAATAATATTGATTGTAAACTGTAAATTTTAAAAATTTTGTTTTACTTAATTAATGTCTCAAATTACAGATTTGCGAAACTGACGTTCTTTGATGGGTGTTTTATCCTGGTCCTTTTCTGTATAATAGAAATAACTACATTTGCAATGGAGCATTTTGATCCAAGTTTTCTTTGGTCACCTGTACACAATTGGTAGTTCAGTGGTGGATTTGACCAGAATAACTAGGTGCACCTGGTTGATAAAGATAAAAGCTGCCATTAAAAGTAAAATTCACAAAATTATTCTGTTGACACCAGCTATTTTATCCATTATGAACAAGAACAATAATACATCTTTGAGAACCCCCTTTCCAGCCTTAGCAAAGCAAATGGACAAAAAGGGGATCATTTGGTGCCAAAATTTCTAATCTGTTATCAACATTCTAGGCCTATTCTAAAGCATATCTGTGCCTGAATTACTATCTTTTGAACTTGGCAATACTAGAAATGTTCATAATTGAACTTTTTTCTTTTTAATGTAGAAGCTCTTTGAATCAATAAAATATATTATATTGACCTTAACTATTTGAGCAGTTTATAGGTATTTTGTAGTATGATATTGTGGGGAAAAATGGCTTTAGAGTCAGGCTTACTTAGGTTCCTAAACCAGTTTTGGCTTTTACTAGCTATGTAGCCTCAATCAAGTTACTCTCTTTGAACCCTAGGTTTTAATTTTCAAAATGGGGTAATACGACATTCATTGCAAAGGCTCATGTGAGGATTTAAGATTATATATGTGGATCCTCAGGCTCATATGTGAGGTGGAGCCTGATAAAAAAGGAAAACTATTAAAATTGTAATTCACAGAGTTGTGAGGGTCACATGAAAAATTTTAAGAAATGACAGATGTGAGACTGTGAAATGATATTGTTATTACATGGTTGTAAGTCAGATGAAATTGCATAAAGGCTTTGAATTTAAAAACAAAACTGAGTCATTGAATCCAAGTGTTACTAACAAAAAAATACTTGAATTCTAATTTAGTCATGGCACTGTTTTTAAAAGGACATATGTGACAAATATAACTAGACTTTTCTTTGAAAGTTCAAAAATGAAATGATATAAATTAATTGATTTATAAATGGTTTGGCCAACAGCCACAAGGACAGAGTACTTCTATGGAAGAAAAATGGATGAAGCACTCAAAATAGCTTGTGGTCTCTTTGCATTTTTATATGAAATTGTCTTTTAGCATTCTTGAAATGTGGGAATGTTTAGAAAAGGTATTTGTTGTGAATCACTTCTTTGTCTGGGACTGAATATTCAAAATATCTGAATCAGTGCTCTTGTATTTCCACTTGACTTTCTAAAATAGATCACACAATCCATGACCTTGGGCTCTCATAAAATAAAATATAAATAATGAATGTTTTATGTTGAGAAATAAGAGCACATCCACCTAAAAATATATTTGTGAATTTACAACAATGTTTGATATATATAGATGTGAGCACTTTCTAGATAATATTCTTATTTCAGGCTAAAGATTTTCAAACCTAGCAACTACTAAAATAATCTAAGGCTTTTTCTCATTTATATCTCACCTTAGAAAACAGTTACCAAATAGCCAACCAGTTTACTGAATGGTGTTAAATTCCTGGGGAATTTATCTAATTCTAATGTGATAGAAAAAAGGTATATTTATGAGACATTAACCATAAGTAATACAAGCAAAAGAATAGCTGATTTGCTTTGAACAGATTGAACAACAGCCTGAGATGAATATGAGACCCAGTTTATGGACACATTAGAATACTTGCCTCACCTGAACAGTCTAGTGCTGATCAAGGGACATACCTCTCTTTGCAGTGTGAGTAAGGATTTACTTTCAGGTGGTAAAATGAAACTGTTCTTTGGATTATATGCTGGAAGTTCCATTTTACTTATTTATTTATTTATTTATTTATTTATTTATTTACAGATTCCAAATCCTCTATTTGATCTGGCTGGAATAACATGTGGACACTTTCTTGTACCTTTTTGGACTTTCTTTGGTGCAACCTTGATTGGAAAAGCAATAATTAAGATGCATATTCAGGTAATTGTATCTTCTTATTCCCTACCTAATGATGATGAGACCATTAAAAAGCATATCTCTCTTGCTCATTACAAGGTGAATTGTTAAGATTTTGGTTGTTTCTTTTGGTTGATAGCTTGTTTCCGTGTTCAGCCATGTCATTTAGAGGTTAGTGAATTTTGTGCAGGTTTTCCCTGTCCTTGTAGGAAAGTTATGTCCCTTTATTATCTTTCTCCTTGTTTCTTTTCCTTCTTTCCTTCTACCCTTCTTCCTTCATCTCTTTGTTTATTTCACCTTTTGTTTTGTGAAACTATTTATGCAAGACTTATCAAACAAGTGTTCCCATGTAGGAAAATGCATATCGTTTTCACATACATGGTCCAAAAAATGTTTCTGAGCTGAGATAATTTGCCTTTCACTAATTCTACTTTTCTTTCACACACTCTATGTAACACTTCCTCTCAAGATACCAGTGTTCTTTACAGAAAAGCAGATACATGTTAGTGTTGGGGAGAATGGGGAAGAAAGGGGTCTCTGAAGAGGCAGAAAGATGTGGGTTGTGGTTAGAGAAGTGAAAATCAGCAAGCCTTCAAAGACACTTTTAACAAAAACGTTTAGTGTATACTATATGAATAAAGGAGAGAAAAGAGACTAAAAAAACTTAAATGAGAGGAAATGGATATGTGCTTCTAGGACTGTGATATGAACTGTTTCCTTCTAAGGGCAAATCTCACCAGAATAAACTAAAATTAACCTGGAAAGAATTCCTTAATCAATGAGGTTTGCAACAAAGAGTTATTCACCAAAGGAAAGGCAAGAACAGTGAGCAATGTCTGTGCCCTGGCATGATTCCTTAATAATTAAAAACACGTCCATCCCCCATGCTTCTTCTTAACACCTCTCCACCTCTAGTTCTTAGAAGAAAGAAGAGAATGAAAGAGAAAAATTTCAGCTGCTTCTACTGCCCAGTCTCTGATATTAGATTTTGGCATTGGAGATGAGTTATTGAACTTGTCCTGCCATGATAATTGCTCAGAATTTCAAGGATATGTTTTTCCTCCTTCAAGGAATATTTCCCCCCACTTATATTAAGTACATTGTTCAATGAGTATGGGTTCTGTAATATTGGAATGCTAGTTTCTTTAGTAAAGATTTAAAATATCATAACAGGATTTTTCAAGTAATAAAATATTGTGGTGAATTTTAAATGATTTTTCAGTGTACATGAAGATTTTTTTTATAGTCTTTTCAGTTCTTTCTGGGGAAAGAAAGCTAGGATTTAGCTGTAGGGAGTCCTTTGAAAGTAACAACAGATTTAATTCCCTTTATAACAGCAGTTTCTCTAGGGATCTATAAACTTACACATCCTACTTTATGTAATAATCTAAAAATTATAGTAAAATGTATTATGCTGACAGTACCCTATAGTGGTAGGATATGCAGCTAATCAGAGCTGTCATTACAGAATAGTCCAAAATAGTTTATTTTTAGAACATTTTCATTGTGGGTTTTTTTTTTTAAGTTATGATAATGCTTATTTTTTATGTAGTGTTTCACACTTTAAAGCACTTTATGTCATCTGATTTAATTATTCTAATCCTGGGAGGAAGAAATTATTACTCCCGTTTTATAATTATCAAACTTACAGAGGTTAATAAGTAATAGGTACCTAAAAGAGTGAGTAACAGCTGGAATTTGAACCCTAGTCTTTTGGCTTCAAGTTCAGTGTTTTTTTCCAGTCTTTTGCATTGTCTTCTTAACTATAAATTATTTACGTGATTAAGGAAACTGAATTGTTTGATGCCTGGGATTTATTAGGACCTATACCAGGCAGTTGGCATTGATTATCTCAGAACAATCCTGTGAGGTAGTTATTATCCATATTTCATTGATGAGGGAACTGCGTTTTAGAGAAGATAAAATACTTGCCTAAGGCCCAGGAATTCAAACCAAATTCTATAAAGTTAACGCTCATTCACTGTTTCTGAGTGGAAGGAAAAAAAAAAGAAAGTTATAATCCTTTCATGTTTCTGAAAGGAAAGAATCTGAGTTCCTTCACTAAACTGAGAACATGGGGTATGTTTGCTATGTTCCATTGTATCAAAGAGATGTACTTTCTAAAGGCATGTCACTTAGTGTACATCCAGATATAGCTCAGGGCAACAGACATTTCTCATTTTTTGGGTAAGAATACTAACAAGTAATATAAACATTATAACTATTTCTGAAACAGATTTTTCTGTAATCTAATAATAAACCTATCTCCTCTTCTGATTCTCTTCTTTCTCTCAGCTTAAACTAGACAACTTTCCTTGATAAATATTGTTATTTTTATTGATATTTTGTCATCTGTTAAACCTCCCCTAAAAATTTCAAATCAGCCCACCTAATAGTGTTAAATCAGGATTTCCCCTTCCATTGGACAAGTTGAAGTCCTCTGGCTGTAGAAGGAGCCTTAGAAACAAATAATGAAGAAGTTGAGAAGTCAGCATGCTCGCATATAATACTTCATGTACCGTACAATTTACTTAGCATGTGTATTGTTTATTCCATCTCTACCTTCCCACCCATCACTGCACACACTTATACAGGAATATAGGCTCCATGAAGGCAGAGATTTTTGTCTCTTGGCTCCCTGAGGTATTCTGCCTAAATAGCATCTGGCATGTAGTAGATACTTAATAAATATTTAATAAATGAATCTATCTACAATTCTTCTTACCATTGAAGGACCCTTCTTTTACAGATAGGTTCTTTTTTGTACATTCTGACACCAGTAGTTCCTATAACCATATCTTTTTTTCTTCCTAATCTCCCCTTCCCCTTGTTTCTTCTTTGCACATGGTCGAGAGGGTTGGTTAGTGATCTGTGCCTTTTGTTTACTTGGTAGAATCCCCCACTCAGACACATTTATTTCTTGCCCAGAACAGTGGAATTTTCAAGCTGTTACATATTTTTTTAAAAGTTATGATTTGTTCTTAAGCAATTAAATTGTGCAATTATCTGGGCATTGGCTTATTCTGAATGTTAGGAAATGATAGTAGAGAAAGCTTATTATGTTGGTGAGACCACTGAGAGAAAAGACCATTAGCTCTGTTTCTTAATAAAAGATTTATAGTTCCAAGTAACTGGCTTTTAGTATGGAAACTAGAAGGACCCCCATATATTAAGGCTTTTCTCCTAAATGATCTATCATAGTCTTATTAGTTTCATAATCTTCATACGCCATTTGTATAACATTTTTTATAAAATCATCATCCATCTTGTACCTGATTGACCTCTCTGTGTGCTTGCTTTTTCCATAAGATAGGTATCTTTTTCCATTTAACAGATGCATAAACAAACACTAAAAAAGACGATGAACTTTTTTTTATTCTCATTTCCTTACACATATCCTTACACTGTGCAGCTGCCAATACTAGGACATTAATTAAAATATCATTGCTTTATTGTCTAAAATAATAAGCTTTCGTCTAAAGTAGGCACTTTGCTGAGATTTATAATGAATAGGTTTTTTAATACATTTTTATTTATTTCAGAGAGGAAGGGAGAGAGAGAGAGAGAAACATCAATGATAAGAGAGAATCATTGATCGGCTGCCTCCTGCACGCCCCACACTGGGGATGAGCCTGCAACCCGGGCATGTGCCCTGACCAGGAATCGAACCGTGACCTCCTAGTTCACAGGTTGATGCTCAACCTCTGAGCCACGCTGGCTGGGCTAGATTTTTTTTTTTTTTAATAATTGTTTTTATTTGCCTTCTCTCCCTTTTGGTTACATAGGCTATATTATTTAACAAAAAACAACAAAGCACTAAAGGGTTTTGTTTTATCAGGAATTTGGAGAGAGAATCTAGAATTACTCACATTTAATCAGTTACTATAACTCCTTTAAAGCTAAACTTTAATATCACCTTCTTGAAGTTAATTAACTGTATTTATGTGACCTGTCCTTTCTCTGAACTTTTTTTAATCCTCACCTGAGGATATTTTTCCATTAATTTTTAGAGAGTGGAAGAGAGAGAGAAATATCGGTGTGAGAGAAACACATTAATTGGTTGCCTCCTGTACACACCCCACCAGGGCCCAGGACAGAGAGGAGCCTGCAACCAAGGTACATGCCCTTTACCGGAATTGAACCTGGGACCCTTTGGTCCACAGTCAGACATTCTATCCACTGAGCCAGACCTGCTAGGGCCCTTTCTCTGAACTTTGATATCACATTGCTTTTACCACCAATGGCATTTATAGTTTTTTCTTTAGATATACATATACCTATACATAGGACTTACCATCTTTCTACTGTGTATAGAAAAATTTATAAGTATCTTTAGGGCTTGAAGTATTCTTATCTTTCTGTTCCCTAAAATCTCTTAATAATGCCTTATATTATCCATAGTAAGTACATTTTGTAACATTTATTGAATTGAAAATATTTATTACACATTAGCCCTAAAGGCATCTTTACTTGAGAGGTAAAGTAATGGAGACTACCTCAATAACACCAAATTGAAAATGACCCAGGTCTGGTACAGATCCTCACTAATCTGTTGATTCCTTTGTTTGTACCCTAATCCTGAACAGCCAAGCTCCTTCAGGATCTGAGAATGGAACTTGCATGATAAAAACTTTCCATGAAGGATGGACAGTCTTTTCAAGAAGCTGTGGATTAGATTTAGCCTAAAACCCTGTCATCAGGCTGGTCAGCTTTCATTTCAGTGGTGGGGGCCCTGTGGGAACCCATGACTTCAGTTGTATACACCATTCTAAGATACATAAAACATGTGGAATGTCTACCCAGCCTTCGGTTTCATGACTCATCTTTTTCCCTCAGACATGGTCACGTATCCTAATAAGACTAGAACTGTGTTTAGGAAAAAACATCTTTAAAATACAAAGTAGGTCGCAAATGCTATTTTTTATAAAGAATTTTAAAAATTGCATTTAGGGGCAGCACCTCACCTTTTTTAGACTGTTAATCAGAATTGTGAATTTATATTGGTGTTTTTTGATGAGAGAAATATTTAATATTTTATTAATACTAAATAACTATTTTAATATTAAAATTGGTATTTTCTTTACAGAAAATCTTTGTTATAATAACGTTCAGCAAACACATAGTGGAACAGATGGTGGCTTTCATTGGGTGAGTAATTCTTTAAGGACTAATATTAGTATCACTGTTGGAATTAGAGGAAATGTATAAAAGACTTTATTGGGATAGAATTGTTGTAATAGCTCTTCACTTTTTGAGGAAATATCTTTTGCCCTATTATTAGTTAAATTGAAGAAGACTTTCTTGAACTGCAGCAGGGAAGGATGAGGCTCAGATTAAACCAAACATGTAGTAAGTCATGCACTTCTTGATTTAAAAGAAGTTTTGGAGAATGAGACTGTAGCCCCTCTAAAGAAATAAGAAATTCTCTTTACATAAAGACATGTGTTTCATTACAGTTTAATAATACTTTAATACAATGGCATGTCTTTTAGCCAGATGCACAGGTGCATTTAATTTCAATACAAACCTTATATAAAATATTAATATTTCGTAGTATAAGACATGATAAGATGGCATAATATTACCAAAATATTTCAGTTCTGAACCTATTGCTTCACTAGAGAAAAATTGGGCCATTTTAAAGGCTTCTATCCAAAGCTTTTATTTTCATGTGTATAGAAATAAGACTAGTTTTAACATATGCTTTAAATGGTAATGTTACAAGTTTGGGTAGTTCACGTTGCTAAAACAGTAAAAAAAAGCTCATTTTGTTTGGTTAATCAAATTAGCTGTCAACTGCAATGTGAGTACCGTCAGATATTAAATGAAACTTTTTACATATGTGAATTTTTATTCAGTGTTTACGGGAGAGAGGTTTTCTTTCATTTAATAGCATTACTGACCCATGGTGGGAAAGTGTTACTGTGAAGTGTCCTTTATGTAGTTTTAGCATAAAGTTTTATCTTAAAAGCCATTTATGAAACAAAACATTTAGAAACATTTCTGCTATTTTAAAAAAATGGCCACTTTGAGGTGAGTTCATGGGTGTTAGTTTTATTATTCTTTAAACCATACATGATATATTATATTTTCTCTTTTCTGTATATGGTATGTTTTATCAAAATAGTTTTTAATATTTTCTACTTAGTTTTTAATATAAAATTGAGGAAAAGCATATTCTTAAGAATATACTCCGTGGAGCCAGTCATTGGTTCTGATTATAAATGGATTGTAGCTTGTACATTAAAATTTAATTACTCCAGTTTTTTGTTGCTTGAATCCTTAAAAATAAAGTGGTTTAAGAGTAACCATATGTCGAATTCAAAAAGAAAGAAGGAATACCCTTGTTCCTTAGTTTTAAATACTATGAAGGCATTTCCTCTGTTCATAGAGAGCAGTGTTCCACCTTGAGAAAATTCTGAAGGACACATACCTAGCTAACTACAACATAAACCCACATTGTAGGAGTGTCTGTGCTCACAGCACCCTCCATTCTTCCTTTCTCCTTTTCCCATACTAAACATGTATAGAAGGAAGTTTCTTGGCTACTTTTACATCCTCACCACTGCCACCTTTTGTTTCCCCAGCCTTTGAAGTTTCTAAAGAATTAGTTAGCTCCCTATCTCATCTACTCACATCCAGTTTCATTCCCTTCTAATCTGATCATCATATTGCAGTTAGTAACTTAAAAAAAAATCTTGCCCGGCCATTCGTGACTCAGTGGTTGAGCATCAGCCTATGAACCAGGAGGTCATGGTTCATTTCCCGATCAGGGCACATGCCTGGGTTGTGGGCTCAGCCCCCAGTGGAAAAGTATCCTCCGGTGAGGATTAACAGAAAAAAATAAAATTAACAATCAATGAAAACACATATCCTTGGGTAAGGTTAAAAAAATAGTAAGTAGCTTAGTTGTATATTTCAGAAAAGGGAAGGAAGACAGTCAGAGTGATTCCCTAGACCCATTGTTGAGTTTTACTCAAAATACTGCCTGTAGCTTGCTGTAGAACCATTCTCCTTTAATTATTAGTTATCCGTCTTCACACTGTTAAAACTAAATGTTATAACAAATCATCAAACTAAACTAGGAAAGTTTGGAATATAGCCTTTTTAAGGGTATTTTAAAACTGTGTACCCATAATTAAGAAAGTGATGAATTGCCGTGGTAGAGAGAAAAATCAAAAGACAAAAAGTCAGCAACAGTTCAAATTTACAATAAAATTATGAGATACTAAGGCAAGGAAGAATGAAAAATGAATCTCAAGAGTAAGGATAGCTATGGAGTGGAAGATGAAAAGAACACACGGGCTTTGGACAAAACAAATCCAGATTTGAATGTGAACTCTACCACAGTTATTTAATTCCGTGTCCACTGTTCTTTCAAGAAACATGAGTTGAGTAGCATTTTTTTTTTTAGTACAATTTCTTTTTCTAGTTTAGGAGGCTACTGATACCCTTCCCTTTCCAACTTCCAGTCAAAATGGTGAAATGTTCTATATTAAAATATTATATAGTTTAGTTGAAACAAACTCATGTCAGTGATTTGACATTTCAAGGCATGTTTTTTAATTTTTTAATTTATCTTTGTTGTTGAAAGTATTACAGATGCCCCCTTTTTTTCTCCATTGACCCCCTCCACCCTGTACTTGCCTCCCCCCCCCCCCGCCCCCCAGGCCTTCACCACACTATTGTCTATTGTCTATTGTCTGTGTCCATGGGTTATGCATATAAGTTCTTCGGTTGGGCATGTGGATTTTTTTTTTCTTAATTGATTAAGGTATTACATATGTGTCCTTATTGCCCCATTGCTCCCCACCCCCACCCCCACTCATGCCCTCACCCCTCTGGTGTCTGTGCCCATTGGTTAGGCTTATATGCATGCATACAAGTCCTTTGGTTGATCTCTTCCCCTTACCCCCACCCTCCCCTGCCTTCCCTCTGAGGTTTGACAGTCTGATCGATGCTTCTCTGTCTCTAGATCTGTTTTTGTTCTTCAGTTTATGTTGTTCCATAAATGAGTGAGATCATGTGATATTTACCTTTCTCTGACTGGCTTATTTCACTTAACATAATGCTCTCCAGTTCCATCCATGCTGTTGCAAATGGTAAGAATTCCTTCTTTTTTACCACAGCATAGTATTCCATTGTGTAGATGTACCACAGTTTTTTAATCCACTCATCTGCTCATGGGCACTTAGGCTGTTTCCAAATCTTAGCTATGGTAAATTGTACCGCTATGAACATAGAGGTGCATATATCCTTTTTGATTGGTGTTTCTAGTTTCTTGGGATATATTCCTAGAAGCAGGATCACTGGGTCAAATGGGAGTTCCATTTTTAGTTTTTTGAGGAAACTCCATACTGTTCTCCACAGTGTCTGCTCCAGTCTGTATTCCCACCACAGTACACAAGGGTTCCTTTTTCTCTGCATCCTCGCCAGCATTTGTCATTTGTTGACTTGTTGATTATAGCCATTCTGACAGGTGTGAGATGGTACCGCATTGTCGTTTTGATTTGCATCTCTTGGATGATTAGTGATTTTGGGTATGTTTTCATTTGTCTCTTGGCCTTCCTTATGTCTTCTTTCGAAAAGTATCTATTTAAGTCCATTGCCCATTTTTTGATTGGGTTGTTTATCTTCCTTTTGTTAAGTTGTATGAGTTCCCTGTAAATGTTGGGGCATGTGGATTTTTAAAATGCTTTTCCTCTTGCCCTAGC
Source organism: Cnephaeus nilssonii (assembly GCF_951640355.1). Lineage (NCBI taxonomy): Eukaryota > Metazoa > Chordata > Mammalia > Chiroptera > Vespertilionidae > Cnephaeus > Cnephaeus nilssonii. The sequence goes on from NC_137090.1 coordinate 21,252,993, forward strand.
CGGTTTGGCTCAGTGGGTAGAGCGTCGGCCTGCGGATTGAAGGGTCCTGGGTTGGGTTCGATTCCGGCCAAGGGCACATGCCTGGGTTGCGGACTCAATCCCCAGTGTGGGTTGTTCAGGAGGCAGCCAGTCAATGATTCTCTCTCATCATTGATGTTTCTATCTCTCCCTCTCCCTTCCTCTCTGAAATCAATAAAAATATATAATAAAAATTAAAATAAACTGTCTTTCCTCTTAAGTTTTATGTTACATGTGTTCTCAAAGTCTCATTTTCAAAAATTTCTACTGACTGTGGTTGGAAAGGTAGACTACTAAGTGACTATTTTGTGTGCTCTGAGGAAAGATTGAGGGAAGGCCTACTTCTCCTTAAAGAAAGTACCCATTTCTTTTCTTTCTTCTCTGATTCATAAAGTGCCTTTAACCAGGACAAAGTTTTTATCAAAGATTACATAAATAATTCTTGAAGGTACTATTTTTTAGCATACTCTGAGCATTCTACATACAATTATTATTGTTGTTTACTTCTAATTGCAGCCATGTCTGATGCGTATTTATCTCCCTTTTATTAAGGAAATGAGCTGTGAGTGGTTAAAAATAATTCACTTATATAATTGTTTATTTTAGTGGTTTTTTAATTCATAAAAAGAGGTTCATACCATATGTAATCTTTTGGAACTTTTCACTTATTATATTGCTAATATCGTTGTGTGTTGCTGAAAATTATTTATTTTGACTGTTATATGTTCCATTGGGTAATTATTCATCCACTCTCCCTTGATAGATACTTCAAATGTTTTCATGTTTTTTTCTGTTTTGAACAAATGTGAGCACTTCTTAGCATAAGATAGGTGAGCACATAGTAAGGAGCCTAAGGGTCTGATGAAAGCACAGAAGGATAAGGTAAGTCAAAGAGAGATTGGACATAAAAGCAAGGTAACTCTTAGTTTTGATAAGTTAAAATAACTTAGTTTTGTCTAGGACCAAATTTGGGCAAAATCTCACTACTGGTGTGCCTGTGGCCTGCCAGGCCAAGGCTACTCACCTCCCCCTGGGTGGCAGGGAGAGTGTTAGTGTTGACCTGGGTGGCAGGGAAAGTGTTAGTGCTACAATTACATCTGTAGCAGTGAGGTTTAGTATTAATTTTATACAGGTTTGAATGCTACACTAATGACTAAAGGAAATATTCCTTCCCCAAAGGGCTCCTGGTCTCACTGTAACTATGGTGTTGCCAGCTGAGCATGATACCCTAAGTATGCTTTTGGACTCTGGTATTTTTAGTACAGTGTGTCTTTGTGCAATAGTCCTAAGGTCCCAGAGATAATGTAAGCCCTACTTTCAGAATTTACTATAATTTTATTTTATTTCATTTTAATTTTTATAAGAGTGTATTTAAGCCAAACTGATGACATATGCCTAGGGACAAGATCTCAAATGCTCTGGAGAATAACAGTTTTGCAGCTTCTTTTATGCATTTGAAGTTCCAAACATTACTATAATTTTAAGTGTAAATGATTCTCCTCAGAAATAATAATTAGTCGATTTATTTCTTGGACAGTTCTGGAAAATAATTGCCAGTGTCATTAGGTTTAGGGAAAGGTATTATATTATCCATTCCTAAATCAGAGGGTTTGTCTAGTTATGTATGGGAATCTGAACAGATGTAACGAATCAGTTAGATATTCTGAGAGAGGCTAGAATACAAATAACAGCCTTGAGAAAAAGCTTTTTGGTTTATGGTATGTTTGGCAGGAGGACAGAAAGATGAGGCATGTAGTGGAGTTTTTCACTCCTTGGTATCCTGGGTTGAAATAAGTCAAGGGACAGAACCAAGAACCAGGGAACTTGAGAGCTTCAAAGGCATTATATTTATTGCTGTCTTCTTTTTTTCATTAAGATTTAAACTGATTTTTATTTAGACTTTCTCTTATGAGAGAGACCTAGACATGTTTCTTAAAGAGAACCAAGTGTAACTTTAAAATGATGATTAAGATGACATGTCCGGTATTCTCACTAAAGAGAGATGAGAATTTCCAGAAAATAACATTAAGCGTATGACCCGTAACAAACCATATGCAGAACATTGGCTCATTGTCAGGTTGCCAGTGTCTTATTAGAAGACAGAGTCCCCAGTTTTACCACACAAGAAAGTTTCCATAACTCAATCATTGAACTTGCAGGGGGGCGGCGCGGAGGGGGGGCTGAAGCAGGGACTTTTTACCAGATACAGAATGTTCCATGCTCTTCTTTGCTGTCTCCTATTTCTGAGTTAACTTAATGTTTGACCTCGTAGTTGGACTTGCCTGTGGCAAGAGAGATCATTTTAACTGGGGAGTAATTAATGTTTGAATCTTAATGCTGTTTCTTGCTCCTCACTCTATAACAAGTGGTCAGAATGACCTATGTTGGCCTGGACATTTTCCTCTACAGAAAGAAAATCTGGTCCTTTCATTTTAAAATATAAAATGGTTCATGTACTTGATTCTCTTTTACTTTGATCATTGTAGAATAATCAGGAAAAGTTATGGGAGTGTGGAACACAAATATTTATATTAACTGAAAAAGGATACATGGACCCCATTTAAGACCCAGCTGCTGAGATTGTTATACACACTGATTTCATGATAATCTTCTGTGATTTAGGTCGTGTTAAAAAAAAACAGACAACAGGCCTAAAATGGAGTCACTTGTGTTAACTCCACGATACAAACTGAGACTTAATACCTAACTTAATTACAGTTGCAACCTCTCCCAGGAGTGGAATCTTAAACCAGTCGATCTGTAATTACCTGGTCAGCACTAGTGAGGTAACCTGCCTGTCCCCCAAAGGAAGGTGACCTTACACTCTTTGCTGGTGGCTTCCTTGTCCTCTCCTCCTTCTGCCTATAAGAGACTTATTTTATACAGCTCTTCAGAACTCCATTCTATCTGCTAATGGGATGCTGTCTGACACATGCCTTGTAGAATAAAGCCAGTAAGATCTTTAAAATTTACTCAATTGAATTTTGTTTCATAACAGTAGAAAACTCTTTCCTTTTCATGTCCTCTTCATATAGTTTATCTTCTCTTTTGACTCTAACTCTTCTATATTTGTGTTGCTGATATTGGGAGGCAGCATAGTTAAAGGTTAAAGAGGAATTCTGGAGTTAAACTGTTTAGATGAGAAATTGGCATTGTATTAGGAGGTTACTATTAACCATAATTAGAGCATTTCTGTAGAATGTTGAAAACTCAAACTCAGTTAAGTGTTCTGTAAATATTTGTTGGCTTCATTAATTCATTCTTTCATTATTAGGCGAGACCTCTTTGTATTATAGGCTGAGGGAAAGACTCGTGAAAAGCTAGAGATGGAAAATACAAATGAAAAAAAGGAAGGGTTGCCCTGGCCACTGTGGCTCAATGGTAGAACATCGACCCATGAACCAGGAGATTGTGGTTCGATTCCTGGTCAGGGCACATGCCCAGGTTACGGACTCAATCACCCTAGAGGGCGTGCAGGAGGCAGCTGATTGATGTTTCTCTCTTATCATTGACTAGAAGCCCGGTGCACGAAATTCGTGCACGGCGGGGGGTTGTCCCTCAGCCCAGCCTGTACCCTCTCCAATCTGGGACTCCTGGAGGGATGTCCGACTGCCTGAACCATCCCGATCCTGGTTCAGTTCATTATCTAGATGTATGTTTTACATTGTTGTGTAGGAGAATATTTTACCTTATTATAGATAAACCTGGTTGATGCTTAACTGCTCCCCTGCCAGCCTGTTTGCCCCCAACTTCCCTCCTCTGCCAGCCTGGTCACCCCTAACTGCCCTCTCCTGCAGGGTTGATCACCTCCAACTGCCCTCCCTTGCAAGCCTGGTCCCTCTCAACTGCCCTCCCTTGCAGGCCTGGTCCCTCACAACTGCCCTCCCTTGCAGGCTGGGTGCCTACCAACTGCCCTCCCCTGCTGGCCATCTTGTAGTGGCCATCTTGTGTCCACATGGGGGCAGGATCTTTGACCACATGGGGGCAGCTATATTGTGTGTTGCAGTGATGATCAATCTGCATATTACTCTTTTATTAGATAGGATAGAGGTCTGGTGCACGGGTGGGGGCCAGCTGGTTTGCCCTGATGGGTGTCCCGGATCAGGGTGGAGTTCCCTTGGGGCATGGGGCGGCTTGAGCGAGGTGTCTGTGGTGGTTTGCAGGCCAGCCACGCCCCCTGGCAACCCAAGCAGAGGCCCTGGTATCTGGAATTTATTTTCCTTCTACAATTGAAACTTTGTAGCCTGGAGCGGAGCCAAGCCTCCTGCTGCTCCCTCTGGGGCGGCAGCCATTTCTGTGGCAGTTAATTCACCTTCTACAATTGAAACTTTATAGCCTTAAGTGGGTGAGCCCGGCCAGGGTATGCGGAAAGCTTTGCTTCCCCTGTTGCCGCCGGCAACCCTGGCCTGCTCTCTCAAGCTCCATTCTGCCGCCATTTGTTTGAATTTGTTTACCTTCTATAATTTAAACTTTGTAGCTTGAGTGGAGACTTAGGCCTGCAACGGCTATGGGAAAGCTTGGCTTGCTCTGTTACCTGGGAAACCTTGCTCTCTGTGGCTGTAGCCATCTTGGATTAGGGTTAATTTGCATACTCGTCCTGATTGGCTGGTGGGCGTGGCTTGGCTGATGGGTGTGGCTTATGTAGCGGAGTGATGGTTAATTTGCATATTACCATTTTATTAGAGAGGATGTTTCTATCTCTCCCTTCTCCCTTCCTCTCTCTGAAATCAATAAAAACATTTTTTAAAACAATAAAATAAAACATTTTTTAAAAGGGAGGGTGTGGGTAGGAAATTTGCATTTAGTGAGCACCCACTGTTCCAGAGGTAGAGAAAGGTAATCTGCTTGAAGTTGAAAATTTGGACACGAGTGTCAGTTTCAAATGGCTGCTTTGTGAATTTAATAGGGAGTCAGCATGAATTCTTTCTGTCCACGCTCCTCTCATTCATTCGTGTATGTTCCTGGCACAACTGAAACTGGTTACTACTCATGTTACTTTCAGTGGGAAACCTACTGGTTTTGTATTGTGGGTATAAATATTTCTTTTTCTCTCATCATCCTACTAGATTAAGTTCTTTGAGAACTCATTACTTTTTTTCTTAGTTATCTACTACATATAGTGATTTTTAGCCTAAGTAATAATAATTGAAATAATTGGATTGTCCTTAAATGACATTGAGTTCCAATCAATACTATCACTTTTTTATCCACTCATCATCACACCGCTTTGAATGCTCTAAAAGACATGTCACCTTAAATTTAAAATTCTGCACACTATTCTTGATCTTTAGCAGTCCCTAGTGCTGATTTTATTCTTACAATTCAGTGGGTCTGCAAGCCAGCGACAGGGATTTGTCACCATATAAAGCTTCCTCTAATATGTCATTTTCTATAACTAAAATCATTTGGGGTTTTTTCTGGATTATAGCTCTTTTTATTAAAGTATAGTTGACATACAGTATTATTCATTTCAGCGTGTATAGCACAGTGAGATTTCACATTTATACACCTTACAAAGTGATCACCACAGAAAATCCACTATCCATCTGTCACCGTACAAAGTTATTATAATATTATTGACTGTATTTCCTATGTTGTACTTTAGGGACTTAGTTATGTTATAAGTTTGTACCTCTTAATCCTCTTCACCTTTTTGCCCATGAGCCCATCACCCAACCCTCTATCTGTTTTTCTGTGTATGAGTCTGTTTGTTTTGTTTGTTCATTTGTTTAGTTTTTTAGATTCCACACATAAATGAAATGATAAAAGTATTTGTCTCTCTAACTATTTCACTTAGCATAATACCCTCTAGGTCTATCCATGTTGTCACAAATAGCAAGAATTCATTCTTGTTCATGACTGAGTAATATTCCTCTGTGTGTGTATGTGTGTGTGATATATAGATGTATATATATGTGTGTATGTATGTATGTATTCACTTCTCCTTTATCCATTCACCTATTGAATAACACCTAAGTTGCTTCCATATCTTGGCTATTATAAATAATACTTCAGTGAACATAGAGGTGCATATATCTTTTTGTTAATCAGCTTAACAAACCACAACCGTCGGACCAACTATCTTTTTTAATTCGTGTTTCATTTTCTTCAGAAAAGTACCCAGTAGTAGAATTGCTGGATCTTTCTTTGTCTCTTGTTATAGCCTTTGTTTTAACGTTTATTTTGTCTGATATTTTAACACATTTTGTTTTGACAGCCAATCACTTTTACTTGATTCTTCTAGACCACTCCTTTAGCTCTGGCCTCATTCATTAACATAAATGTCTGCTTGTCTCCTGCTCAAGTCTAAATTCTGAAATGAGGTTTTGTTTCCAAAAGCTTCCCTTTAATGATAGCATATTTCACAGAGTAGCTGCTAATTATTAGGAGGTCTTCCCCTCATTCTGACTCTTACAGAAAACAATTCCAAATGTTCAAAAGCAAGGACAATTACAAATCCTTTTTTGAAAGATGCCTGTAATGGGAATATGTTGTAAGGCAGTAGCAACAATACACCTGATGTTTCTATGTAAAGCAGTGGTCTTCCTTCTGCACAGGCACTAAGAAAGGGAAGGTGTCATGTGTTTATAATACTACTTTAGCACACAATGGACTAACTTGAGTACAAAAGAGGTTTTAATCATTTGAAAGGGACACAGATGTGAATGAAATTCAAGACGTTTTAATTCCAAATCCTGAAGTTGAATCACAACGTATTTTAAATGGTGCTGGAGGCTATCAACCCAGACTTATAGATGAGAAAGCCATAGGTTATTTGTTGCATAAGTTTTATTCTGAATTTATTTTATTGAGGCAAGATCCTGAGATGTAAAGGAACTTGGTTTGGGCAGGCTACTTCATTTCAGATCCAAATGCAAGTAGAATACACCAGTTACCAATTTTTGTTATCAGCCTCAAAAATTGAAATTCCCCATTCAATTAAATGGGAAAATTAATAACTCATTCAAGTCACAAAGGAGTATTGGATCCCATTTTTACTAGGTTAAATATAAGTTGATTTTCAGGTAGCACCAGTTCATTTACTTGTCATAATCCTGGGTTTATTAGATATCAGTTTGTTTCTCTTTTTTTCCTATTTTCTTTCTCTAATCTCTGAGGATTAAAAGGCTATAATCATTCATGGAAATCAGCCTGATGGCCTTTGGCTTCTTCAGATTGCATCATAAATTCCCCATCCCCTCTCTCCAGAGCATTCTACCTTAGGAGGAAAGTTTCATTTTCAGGGCAATATATCATTGTTGAACCAGGCCAGGAGTCTGAGATCCATTCTGAGTCACCATGAATAGAACTCTAGTATTGGTTGGGCCCCCGGGAAACTGGTGGTTAAATACTCTGAGAATCTTTATCAGACAGGAAATGACAACTCATTAAAATACTAACCGTTAAGCCTGTTTAGATCACTGCCGAAGAGGGTGGGGAGAAAAATTTAACCCTGTAGTGTTTGACTAAAATGTGTACATTTCTGAAAACAGAATTATTTATAAGACTGTTATCAAGAAAGAAAATTTCTAGTCCATCATGTTGCTGAAGTTCTGCCAAACTGTCATTGCCTCTTTTATACAAAAGATGTAGTGGGGGTGGGAAGAGAAGGGGCTTTTTATTTCATCCCTGAAAGTATATCCTAGAGGCACCATAATTGTACCATTTAGTCTCTTTAGGAGAAGAGTCATCTGTTGGCTTTTTTATTTAGGGCTCTCCTTCTGTGCTCCTGAGCCAAATCTCAATTGATAGATTTCTCTGGAGTCAGAGTGTAAATTTGATGTTTTGATAGACTATAATAATCCTCAATCAAGAAAATTCTAAAGATCCTGATATTCCTTTGAAAAAATAGGTTTTAACTATGGGCACAGTCATTTGAGGTTTGGCTTTCCAGATTCTTTTTTTTTTTTTTCAGAGAGGGAGAGAGATAGAAACATCAATGATGAGAGAGAATCATCGACTGAGGAGTGAGCCTGCAATCCAGGCATATGCCCTTGAACAGAATCGAACCCGGGACCCTTCAGTCCGAAGGCTGACGCTCTACCCGCCAAACCAGTTAGGGCACTTTCCAGATTCTTAAAGGCCCTCTTCATAGTGGCCTATTAGAAGAATGAGTGAAAAAGAGACAGATAGTTCACATCTTTGTAGAAATATATCTTTTATTTCCATAATATGTTACCTAACAATCCTGCATTGAGTTGGTCTTCTAATTAAGCCTTAAAATATATTTTTTACCTTTTGGGAGCAAAGTGTAATATTTGTACCCATTACAGTTTAGCTTTATGGTAATTTTAGTACTTCCATTTATATTTATTTTGATCTTTGTTATTTTCTTCGTGTGTATTTTTGTAACATATATAACATTGTTATGGTAGCACATATGTATAAAATTTATATGTATATGGAAGAGTAAGAAGTCCACAATACAAAGGGGGCTTACAATAAGCATGTTGCAATTTATTATGTTTTTTCTATCTCCATTAATCAGATTTATAGCTTGTAATTCCTAGTCTTAACTAAACTAACCCTCACAAATAGGCAATGGATTAAAGAGTTTCCTATTAATAAACAGTAGAAGGAAGATAATACTAATAATGAACTCACAAGAGACAGCAAAAAAGTTGCAGCATTGATATTTCACCTACTCCTAGTATATGTCTATAGAAATCAGCCAAAACAATCTTAATGAAGGACAAGTGTATAATATGCCTTGAATAGTTACTAATGATAGCATGAAAGCCATCATAATTAGCAACACATTTAAAGTAATTTTTAGCCCTGGCTGGTGTGTCTCAGTTAGTTGGAGCATCTTCCAATGTACCAAAAGATCCCCGGTTCGATTCTCGGTCAGAGCAAGTACAACCAATGTTTCTCTTTCACATCCATGTTTCTCTCTCTCCCCATTCTCTCTTCCTTTATTACTTAAAAATAATAAAGTAATAATTTATAGAAGAGGGTGGAGGGGAAGAAAATGGTGATGGAAGGAGATTTGACTGGGGGTGGTGAACACAAAGCAACATATAGCCCGGCCGGTATGGTTCAATGGTTGAGCATCAATCTATGAACCAGGAGGTCACAGTTCTATTCCCAGTTAGGGCATATGCCCAGGTTGAGGGCTCATTCCCCAGTAGAGGGCATGCAGGAGGCAGCTGATCAATGATTCTCTCTCATCGACGTTTCTATCTCTCCCTTCCTCTCTGAAATCAATAAAAATATATATTTTTAAAAACAAAACAACAAAAAATATATAGAGATGATGCATTATAGAATTGTACACCTGAAACCTATATAATTTTATTAACCAATGTCACCCCAATAAATTCAATAAATTTTTTAAAAATAAAGTAATAATTTAAAATTTTTCAACTTTATTGTATATTTTAAATTTGTCTTTGTGCACTTTACTGTTTATATAAATATTATATACATACATCAAAAACGTTTTTAGACCATTGATCTAGGCTTCTTTGCCATTAAAAGCCACTATCAAAAAGTACCAATCATCGCCCTAACCAGTTTGGCTCAGTGGATAGAGTGTTGGCCTGTGGACTCAAGGGTCCCAGGTTTGATTCTCATCAAGGGCATGTACCTTGCTTGCGGGCACATACCCAGTAGGGAGTGTGCAGGAGGCAGCTGATCGATGTTTCTCTCTCATCGATGTTTCTAACTATCCCTCTCCTTTCCTCTCTGTAAAAAATCAATAAAATATATATATTTTTAAAAAGTACCAATCATCATTGGTAGTCTATTTTAAAAGATCTCTGTTATGCTTTCTGAATTATAGCAGCAGGAGAATTGATTAAATCCTCTCCTTCCTTTTTTTTTATATTATTCCTGCCTTGAATCTTATTCTAAAAGCATTTTTCTCATATTTTTAAGTTTTCAAAGGTTTAATCACACCTGAGTCCATCGATTTTCAACCTTTTTTCATCTCATGGCACACTTAAACTAATTACTAAAATTCTGCAGCACACCAAAAAATATTTTTTTTTCAGTGGTTGGAGCATTGACCGTTGGACTGAAGGGTCCCAGGTTCAATTCCCGTCAAGGGCACATACTTCAGTTGCAGGCTCAATCCCCAGCCCATTCGGTCGGGGCACACATGGGAGGCAACCAGTCCATGTGCCTCTCTCATCTCTCTCTCTCTCTCTCTCTCTCTCTCTCTCTCTCTCTCTCTCTATCCCCCCCTCCCTCTCTCCCTCCCTCCCTCTCTCCCTCCCTCCCTCCCTCCCTCCCTCCCTCCCTTCCTCTCGTCTCTCTCTAAATATCAGTGGGAAAATGTCCTCCAGTGAGGATTAATGACAACCAAAAAATTGATATAATTTTGACTCATTCACACTGGACAGCTATTGTTGTGTTGGTTGTTGTCATTTTTTTATTTGACAATCTAAGGGTTTAAAAGAGGTCAGTGCCCCTGACTTGACTAGTCATGTACTGCATGTTTTAAAAATTCTTGCAGCACACCGGTTGAAAATCGCTGCTCTAGTCTAGACAATATGATTCATCATCAGAGGTATGTTACATAAATTAGCCTCAAAGTACTTCACAGTGAACCAAAGGTAAAAAACCATTGTGCCCATACTTTCTTCTAAGAAAGATAAAGGCTCATTACCCTACAACCTTACTAGGAACCCATATCAGACAGTATGTTTTCTGGAAAGCCAGTGAAACGTACATGATCACATTAATGCTAAAATCTTCAAAAAAGTGGTTAAGAAAGGAACAAAGCCTGTATTAAATAAAAATTTACTTTATTAATTCCCATTTAATTCTCTTAGGCATTTCAACTGCTTAACTTTTATATAGGCCCTGTGTAAATAGAGCTAAACCATAAGACAAATTAATTTTTTTAAGATCATGTTATTTCTATGTTATTAAGCACTGTGCCCAGTTTTATGATGACACATAGTAACAAAATACACACCTGGCTGGAAAAATCCAAACAGAATCAGAATCAGGGACAGGAAAATTTCAGGTCTTCCAATAGCAAGTTCCAATTTGATCGCTATCTCTACGATGAAAAAGAGATTCAAAGTAAATCACATGGTGTGTTGCTTACTAGTATATCTGGTGAACCAGTTTGAGAGTTACACAATTTGAAAGGAGTCTCTTGAAAACAGGAGGAATGAATTTTTGGAATGGGTGTGTGCTTAGGACTAACCAACAAATGAAAATTTAAGCTTTGTGGAAAAACTAGAGTAATCACACCACCCACTCTCCATGCAGCCTCTGCCGATGGTGATCTTCCTCTGGAAGGTTTTCTGAGTTTTGTGGGTACAGAGAATAATGCAGACCTTCCTAATGGACCAATATGGGGAGAATTAAAAATACAGATTTCTGCCCAGCTGGTGTGGTTCAGTGGTTGAGCGTCAACCTATGAACTGGGAGGTCATGGTTCAATTCCCAGTCAGGGCACATGCCAGATTTTGGGCTTGATCCCTAGTGTGGCACGTGCAGGAGGCAGCTGATCAATGATTCTCTGTCATCATTGATGTTTCTATCTCTCTCCCTCTCCCTTCCTCTCTGAAATCAATAAAAATATATATTTAAAAAAAAGATTTCTTATCGGAAAAGTGATTTCCAGAAGCAGAGTCATATATGTATTAAAAACTGCAAAAATAATAGCTTTTGTTTGCATATTCAGTCAGGGCCCTTGACAGAATTTTGTGAAGAAGTTTGTCTTGTTTCTGTTTTAACACATCCTTAGGTATGTAAAGCACAGCAAAATACTGTTCCCACGAAGCCACTTCTGAGCTCTGGGTGGGTTGGACTTCTGTGGTTTTTTCCTTTACTTTTTTCCTGGGCTTTTGTTTGCATTTTATTCGTGTTTTTTTTTTTTGTGTGTGTGTGTGTGTGTGTGTGTGTGTGTGTGTTTTTACTTTTCCTTTATTAAAATCCATAACAAAAGTTCAAAATCTGCCATCAGATTAATTTGTTGGCAATTTGGTTTTTAATGAGTTATATTATCTGAAAAATGTGTGTGCCTGGAATATAAATTTCCAAGATATTACTATCACAAAGCTTTTCTACCCTCCATGTTGAAGGTCTATAGCAAGGATAAGCAGATGAGATCAATTTCTGTGTTTCTTTTCTTTTTCCTTTATTTACAGCTTCCTCACAGAGAGAAATTGGCTATTTATAAGGCTAAGTGAAGCATATTTTTAGTCCAACAGTTGACTAAAATAGGTCTGTGTGTTGGCTCTCCTTCTATTATATATTCTTCTGAATCACAAAACTGTAAGAACTTTGAATTTACTCAGTACACAAAGGACTTCCCCACTCACTGTGGGCTGAGATGAGCGTTCCCAGCCAGGTGCACAGGGTCTCTGAGTTTAACGGCTTTCAGAGGGTGGCATTTAAGCCATTTCCTAAGCCAACTACAAAAAACCACCCCACTGTGGTGCAGGTTACTCCTCCAGCTGCCGCCCCACCCCTCATATTTGCCTTAAATCAACCTTTAACCTTAAATGTCAGAATGGACTCTCACTTTTGTCTGCTGCTTGACTATAACTGGAAAGATGAAGCTGTAGGCTGGCATTATTATTTGTCTTAAATGCATGTTAATAGTGACAGCTGTGGTTTCAATTTTTATCTAGTCCATTACTAAAATAGTTGTAGTGTTAAAAAAAACTCTAGTAGAAGAGTGCTTTGTATAAGCTTAGGCACCTGCTCTACGCCATGGTTTGTAGAGATAGAGAAATGAAAATAAAACTAAAATTTTGATTAATATGTAAAATGAATTAAGAGGAATCTGATAATTGTTTATATAACACTTAAAACCAAAATATGTTAACTTTTTTTAGGTTTATTCAGATCATGTGGTATCTGTTCATGATAATGTTGATTAATATGTTGCAATGAAAACTTTTAATTTCTCTATTTTCAACTATTTTCCTAGTCTCTTATGAGAAACTGCAGCTCCCACCCCACCACCAAAAACTCTCCAAAGCATTGTAATACCATAGCAGCTTGAAAAATTAATCTCAGCATCAGCCCAAGATAATTCCTTTTTCCCCCAAGATAATTCTTTGAAAGTTGCCTATCATGTAAATATATAAAGACATACATTCTCTATCAGCTAAAGTGGATTTCCAATGGCAAATCATTTATCTTTTCAAATTCTTTTGAAGGGGGTCTAGAATGATTGCCAGGCCCCCCCTCATTTTCCTCAGCAACAAAAACAAATAGCATTTGGGTCTTGGTTCTTAATTTTCTCTGTAAATAATTACTTGACCCTGGAGCCCAAGTATGATTTGAGGCAAATTGTAAACCATATTTGTGCTCACTTCCATTCTGAAGGTAGAGGTCTGAAGAAAGGCCAAGGCACATGTAATGGCCCAGCCGGTGTGGCTCAGTGATTGAGTGTCCGTGAACCAAGAGGTCATAGGTTCAATTCCTGGTCAGGGCACATGCCCAGTGGGGGGTAGAGGTGGGGAGGTAGGAGGCAACTGATGTTTCTATCTCTCTGTCTCTCTCCCCTGTCTCTCTCTCTCTCTCTCTAAGATCAATAAGGGTATATTAAAAATAATTTTGTAAAAAAGACACATGTAATGGAATCCAGCACCTGGAGGACATCAAAAAGGGAATTTTCAAGCCATTTCTTATACACCCTAGCTGTTTAATAAATTAGCATACAATCATTTCAGCCTTTCTAAATGAAAGAGTTTTTTTTCGCATTTTAAAAAATTAATAACTTGACTATGCTATCCTTGGGAATTTAAAATAATGACATAGGTATTAAGTGTGAATGATTCGATTTCTGAAGGAAATGTCTTGTAAATCTGCAGTCCTCAAAGCCAGTCTTTGTGTATTTCACTAGAATTGTTCTCTTTTATATTCATGTGGTTTGTTTCAAGTGTAAATAGTGAGGTATTTGCATTCCCTTATGCATTATATAAAGAATTACCCAAGGAAAATCTCTCTTTTAAAGAGAAAGTTTGTAGTACTGCTGTTGCCCCGTTCTAGTCAGAATCAGCAGTAATAAACAGGAACATAGCTCAGACTCAGCTCTTCTGGTTTATCCCTCTAGTGCAAGGCCGCTTGAAAGTCAATGAGAGTGGACACATGATACAATATACAGATGCTGTAGTATAGAATCATATCCCTTAAACCTATGTAATTTTAATAACTAGTGTCACCCCAATAAATTCAGCTTTTAAAAAGTCAGTGAGAGAGAGACTGGGACTGTAGGTTAGGAGACTTCGCCCTTCTCCACCTCAGTGTGGGTCTCCTGGTCTAATCAGTGCAGCCGGAGCCTCTACTGCATATGTCCTTTCAGGGTTTATTTACCCTCCTTCAGTATTTGCAAAGGACAGCTTCACCCCCACACCAATCGCTCTCCTTCCAGTTCCTTTGGAATATGTCTCTGTACCCAAAAAAATTAAGTATTGATTTGTAAATTCTTTTGTTCCCAAATCAGTGTGTGTGTGTGTGTGTGTGTGTGTGTGTGTGTGTGTGTGTGTGTTGAATCCCCATAATGATTTTAAGTCTCTTGTGGGCATGGACTACTTCTCCCCCTGCCCCCACCCCCTACCCCATAGCACCAATTACAGTGTTGGACACAAATAAGGACTTCATTAAGTGTTTGGTGGTTTATAATTAAAAGGATTAAAGGAAAGTGTCAGCCAGGAGTTATATATTTGTTAGCTTCCGGTAAATATAACAGCAAAAAATTTCTCTTCCTTTATTCCTCTGCTTTTTATTACAGAAAGCAGCAACTGAATTGTTCTAGAAATTAGGTGAAGTTAATCTAATAGTTGCTGAAAAGGGAGCGCATTAGGCACATGTTGAAATACCTTTTGCTGGCCCGGGAAAGAGATTGGGTTCGTTTACCTTTTAGCCTATTAGGCTGATGGGAAAATCAAGGGGGCAGAAAACAGAGATGTTTGGTTTTCTAAGTTGCCCCAAGTTACCATTTTAAAACCCGCCTGCAAGCATTTCTAAAACGGGAGTCCGGTAGTTCCAGTCACCAAACCGGTTTAACTGCACTGCCTCCCCTTATTCTGGGTGAGAGGGAGCTCCGAGCTCATAAACTTATCAGAGGTCGCTGTCCCAATCATCTGAGAACAAGTTGTGTAGTGATGTGCCGCAGTGTCGGTGCAAGCCTTCTCCCACACACCATGAAGTGACTCCAGGTTCCTAGTTCCTTCTTTGTTCCTTTGTTAATCACTGACTTCTGGCTAGTGGGAGGTGCCCCCCATTTGCTAACGCGTTCTTTTTGGGAAGGGATGACGCACAGATTGTCCTAATAAGGACTTAGATTGGGAAAGCACCGCCCCCTCGAGAAGATGGGACAAGTCAGAGAGAGGGCGGGCAGTTTCTTTTTCAACTAGGGATGACACAAGCATAAGTCATTTCCTTATTAATCGGTTCAAACCAGTTCTTACAGGAACTGGTGGTGATAAATGTGGGACTTCTCAGAAGTCATTCATTTTATTCTTTGTGCCACACCAGTGAGCAGCCACAGCTGAGCCGGCCTCACTCTGAGGATGAACTCTTCTGTGAGAAGCAAGGAGCTGAGCTCCTGCTCTCTCCCAGCCTTGTTGGTGGGAGAGATTTTTCTCCTTTATGGGGTTGTTAGAGTTCTCAAGACTTCACCAGCTCTGCTGATAGTTTTACTTTTTTTTTCTTTCTACCAATCCCTGCTTTTTGAATCCAGGCGGTAAGTGGATTTTTCCTTAACATTTTTCCTTCTTTTCTTCCCAAATGTACCTTTTTCCTTGGGGTATTGTCCCCGCCTCCAGTGCTGTCCCCGGCATAGGTCCATCTCTGCAGAAGCCATTCCAGGAATACCTGGAGGCCCAGCGGCAGAAGCTTCACCACAGGAGTGAAATGGGCACACCACAGGTGAGACCCCCCCCCCCTCCTCCCTCCGTGTCGGGCTGGAATCACACTCCCGGGCTCACTGCTTAGGCACAAATAGGGTGAGGCTCGTTTGCAAGTCTTCCCTCACAGGCGTGGAGGCTCCATGGACTCTACTGGGAAATGTGTCTCAATCAGAACATGTAACTTCTGTTTTGTACATCTCCCAAAGTCAAGGGTAGGGCTAATGGAAAATAATAGATCTGTTATGTAGATGGAGTTACTGCCTTGATCTCAAATTATTTATTAGCAAGTATACTTTCTGAATGGATTTAAAAGTTGACATTTATAGCTTAACAAAACTGAGGTCACTGGAACATCTCCCTTCATTTTTGCACTATTTTTCTTTTCAGAGGTGGGAAAATAATCATTTTCTAATAAACCAAGGCTCTTGCTATAGCTGAACATAAAAACTTTAATTTAAACTAAGCCTTTTCTGTGAGTAGTTCTGTGACAAAGGGAAACGACTAGAAGATGAGTGAGCAGCAGCCTGCGATGGGAGGCTTGAAGGAAGCATAGCGGGTTGTTTGGGCTGTTTGGTTGGTTGGTTTGGGTGGCCTAGTACTCGATGCGGCCCTGTGCTGCCCTCAATTGACCAAACATGATTTCAGAAATAGATAACATTTATGTTTTAAAAGCTGCTCCCAATCCTGGAACAAGAATATATAACTCTTTTGACACTGCCCTGTACAGTGTCTGCAGACTTTATTCTTAGGTAGAAAGAGATAAGGGATGGCCTCACGGCCGCCCCATTCTGAACCATTTGCTTCAACATGGACTTAATAGCCAACAGAGTGAAATCTTAATAACTGGGGGTAAAAGGGCCCAAATGTCTTATTTCAGGGTAGCTAGAGACATGAGACTTTTCATCTTTAATTGTTTAGCATTTCTAGGTTATAGGCTCCCACGGTCTCATTACTTTTCCTAAAACATTGTAGATGACCCCTGTTTTACTACTGCAATGATGAAGTGTTTCTTGTGGCTTATTCTGCATTTCTTCCTGCAGGGAGAAAACTGGTTGTCCTGGATGTTCGAGAAGTTGGTGATTGCAATGGTGTGTTACTTCATCCTGTCCATCATTAACTCCATGGCACAAAGTTATGCCAAAAGAATCCAGCAGCGGATAAAATCAGAGGAGAAAACTAAATAAGCAGGAAAAGTTTTTAACAGCAGGAACTAGAATGGATGGGTTCTGCCTTAATTGGGAGGACTCCAAACCAGGAAAAAAACTTCCCTTTTCCATCCTGTTTCGATTTAACTTTTTTTCCCCCCTGAAAACAGTTTAGTCCATATTTTGCACTGACATACTTTTCCTTTGTGTGTTAAGGTAAGGTGTCCACCCTCAATTCAATTCAAGTTGTATTTTTTGAGGGTGGAATGGGATGTTCAGCAGCAAACTTAACAGAAACTGGCCTTCTATTGGTTACTTTCAAAAGGCCCACATAGTACAATTAAAGAATTCCAGACACCATAAAAAAAAGTTCCTAAGTATGTTAACTATGTCAGGCTTTTTAAGCTTGTCACAAATGACTGCTTTGTTTTTCTAAATCATCAAAATGTATATAAGTATTAGATGGGATAACAGTCTTGCATGTCTATCATGGTACAATTTAATATGCCATCCTGCCCAGCCTTTCCTCTCCCACCTACCAAAAAAAAAAAAAAGCCATTTTATGATGCGTTGCACACCCTGTTGGGAAATTGATCTTTAAAATTTTGAGACAGTATAAGGAAAATCTGGCTGGTGTCTCACGAATGAGCTGACACCATTTTTTATTCTGTATATTTAGAATGAAGTCATGAAAAATCTTTATAAAGACCTCTTTGATCATTCCAAAATTGTGTTTGTTTTCTTGAGCGTTTTGATTTTTTACTTCCTAGTAGCTTCTACCAGCTGAACAGCAGCCTTGCCAAATCCACCTACAACTGTAATTTCTTAAGCCTTTTGTTTATTTGCATGAAAAGAGACAGCACCGATTTTTGTTGCTGGAATTGGACAGCCAGCTGTACCCCGGCGAGATGGTGCCGTGAGGATGGGTGTCATGAGGGTATTTCTTGGATTGTGAAAGCGGTAGAGATGGTAGTATGCAAGTCAAAGAACACGGGAGAGAGAAATAACTCATTAAAAAAAAACTACACTTTTCTCGTGTGTTAATTTTAGCTCAGCATGTACTCAGTTTTAACAGAAATTTTCTTTTATATGTATCTTAATTTTATTGTCCTTTTCAGTTTTGTTCTTATGTGTTTTTCCTTCGGGATGTTTCAAGTTGAACTTGATCATTTTGTTTTGCTTGAGAGGGAAATAAACAATTTCACTTTCTTCCTTTAGGAAAATTGGTACTGACATTGTGTTGAGAATAGAATTGGGTTTAAATCTCAACAGGCCAGAAATGCCTGGTTTGTTTGATCAAATCCTGCCTGACTGTCTGCTTGTTGTGCCACCCGTCGTGACATCTCCATGGCCGTACCACCTTGTCGGGTAGCTTATCAGACTGATGTTGACTGTTGAATCTCATGGCAACAGCAGTCGATGGGCTGTCTGACATTTTGGTATCTTTCATCTGACCATCCATATCAAATGTACCCATTCAAACATTACCCAAAATCATGGTTAATGATAAAAAACAAAAACCTCTGTCCTTATGTTTAGTGGCACTTGGAGTCTTTTATGCCATGATATTGCATAGTCAGAAGGACTTTATGGGGAAATTGGGATAGTCTCCGTGGCCACAGCTAAGTAAATAAAGCATAAGCAGCCTGCCTGGTGGGTTTTGAAAAGGTTATTGATCATTTTTTTCCATCCAGGGACTTCCTAGCAGTGTGACTGTTTACCTTACTTAAAGAGCAGTGCCCAAAGGCTTTAAACAGATTCACATTAAAATCATAATTTTTAGGTTCTTTAGGGTTAGTGTAAGTTTCTAAGTCGGCTTCTGGTTGTGTTTCATCTGTTTCCTGCATTTTCCTTTGTGTTTGTCTAAAGAGGAAAGCAAATATGAGTGGTGCCACTTGTACTAAACCTTTGGGCTTTGTTGGTCAGTTTATTTCAGGGTTGGGGATTAGAAAAACGTGGTGTCTTAGGCTGAAGGTCTGACTTAAGGGTGACAGTTGGTTCGCTCTCTCGAATAAAGAGCAACTCTGCTTTCCTCACCGTGTGCTCAGGCGTGGCGCCCCTGAGGGTCCTGCTTGCTGGCCTTGTGTTCCGTGTGTGTTTGTTCCTTTCTTAGATCAGAAGTGGATGCAAGCAACTACATGATCCCAGAGACATGCCTAGTTAATTCCAGCTGGTGAGAGACCAGAAACGTTGTAAATGGATGTTTGATATTACTGCAAATAAAGAAAAAGGGCCTGGGAATTCTGATTCCATCTCTATTTTGTTTAAGCCTCATTTTGTGCCTTAAATATCTGCAATGTTAAATCACTTCTCAACTCAGTGACTGTCAAGGAGTACAATACAACCCAATGCCACGCATCAGCAGTTCACACTGAGGAGCACCTCCCTCCAAGCCTCACGCGGTGGTTTCTGTGTTCTCTGAGAACAGCCTCTGGAGTGTGGGGCTTGAAAGCAGGGGAGAGTTTTACTTTCATTTGTATAATGGCCACTCTTCCCATTCTCTAGAAATCCAGGAAAAGACGGTGCTGGGGGAAGCTTCTGGAACGCACTGGTTAATTCAGTGTCTGTAGCAGCAAGTGCTCCTGTACAAACAAGCTCAGCCCATGTGCTGTCCATGTAGCTTCCGTGGGACAGCGTGAGACTCATCTACTTTAAGAAAGTTTTTAACTCGGCCTAGATTTCATCTATTAAAAAATATATAGGTAGCAGGTTGACTGAAGGATTAAATTAGATAAAACGTAAAATACTGCCATAAATGTATGTCCCCAATTTTTAATTTATCAAAGATAGTATTTGATACACATGCAAGAATTTTACAACATTCCACTTACTCCAAAAACTTTTTTAAATGTTTTCAGTACATGCACCCTTGTTTTGGAGTAGATATACTCTGTCTAAAGAAGTTAAATCCGAGGTACAGATTAAAGAGAAAAACACAAATTAGTGAACTAATGACTTGATTAACAAGACAAAAACCTTTTAAAATCTGAAAATAGGCCCCCAGCTAGCCTAGATAAGGTACAAAGCACCAATACACAAATATACTGTGAAATCATTGAAAATAACTTTCCTAACCCTCCCGCCTTATAAGTAAATGTTGACAGCTTATTTATTTTTATTATAGAGATAGTTAATCCTAATAAATCTGGAAGTTAGGGGGGAGGAGTACCAGCTTTTAGTTTCTTGTTAGAAACTCCACCTAGATTAACGAGATTTGATGGGTGTAAATAGGTTTTAAACAGGGCTTTTTAAAATTTGGCTCGGTGGCAGGCGAGATCTTCCTCGATAGGCCTCAAAGTCTCATTTCTGCTAGAAAAACACAAAAATTTGTTTATTTTATTCATTAATAATTAGTTATTATTAATGTGCTCACAAAAGGAGCACATTAATCAGGAGTTGAATAGCCATTTTTTAAAGCCAAGTAACTTTCCATCTCTAACTCGCATTGATCAGAGCTTTTCCGCCTGCCACAAAACACGGTAAATGAAATGCTGCACCAAACTGGCATCCGAAGTGTTTTGTTCCTTTATTGTCGAAGGCAACAAGAAAGCACATAATGTACTTGAAAATTCTAGAAGCAGCTGAGTCATTAGTGTCTGGTCGTCAGGGGCTGGGGTTCCTGTCCCTCCCTTCCCAACAAGGCCACGAGTTCACCTGAGGTAACGCGTTTGCCTTGGGGGTGAGGCCTTGGATTGCAGCAAATAAGCTACATGTATTTGCATATTTGCCCTGTGCTCACGAGAGGGATTGTAAGAAAAACCCGTTCTGGGCAGATGCTTACTCATGGCCTTTAGAATTGCTTGGTGCTGGGATAGGCAGGTGCCAACTGTTTGCTCATTCTCTTTGACCGACTGGCCTTGCAGTTTGCTGTGTGGGTGTTGATACTACTAAATTAAACACACACACAACATTGTTTTAGCTGGCCCCCGCTCTCCACCCAAACACCCTGGATCCATTTGAGATCTGAGATTCTAATTCTGTCGTTGGGAGACCGGCCCAAACTGTAGCCCCGAGAGAGTGAGTCAGTTGTGAGTGGCTGGCTGACTATGTGGGAACAGAAACGAACGCAGGGTAGAGGGTTTGTCAGCCAAATCCACAACTGTGTGGCTTTTTGAAACCTTTGACATCTGCTCCTCTTCATTCAAAACAAACTTGAAAAAGCACAAGGTTGCTTGGCTCCTTGTTCCTTTGTGTCCGCAGCAGTTACCGCTCTCACTTGGAAAGCCTGGAGCCGAAGTTAGAAAACGTGGGATCTTCAGGGCTCGCTTCAGAGAGGGTGGGACTGGGCCGCCTGGGAAAGGGAAGAGCTGGTTGTACAGCACACAGTGTGGAAATCCCCTTCGGGGGTCATCAGCCCAGGTGCTCAGCCCGGTTGTTAACCATTTCCAAGTGACTCAAAGGACACGAGGGAGGGTTTGGACACAGGCCAGCACTATGCCTACAATGCAGTCTTTCTTTGCATTGGAGACCGCATTCCTGACATCTCCGAGAGGGACCCCTCAGCCACCTACCTACGCTGACAGAGCCTCCTTTTGAGGGTTTCCCGGGAGGAGCATCCACAGCTTGCTTGGATGGCCTCCCGCCCAAAGCTCTTGGAGGAAAAGCCCTGTTCCTTCAGAGAGGCCTCTGGAGGCCGCTTTCCCCTCCCCCCAACTAATGCCAAATACGGCATTTCCCTGTGTTGCCATCTGGCCCCTCTGGGCAACAGCGTGGGCAGCGTTTACCTTCAGGCCACTTTCGACTGACCCAGCCGCACTGTATTGCTTAATTGTGTCCCAGGTGGTTTCCTGTGGGGAAAATGCCTTTGTGGAGGGGGCGGTTTGGAGAAGGGATGGTTCTGTCTTTCCCTGGAGGTGGGGAATGACTGGTCCGGTCACTGTTGTCTCGCTTGGCTTCTCGCCAGGTTGTGTTGGAAACGGAGTACCCTGGGTTCACTCCTCGTGTCACCGAGAACATGCGCGCAACCTGTGTTCATTAGTTACACAGATGAAAGCGCAAAGTAATGAGAGGAGGCCTTTCTCTGTTTCATTTTTAGTGCCGCTCAGCCCCCTAGTCACTCTCACTCGAATGAGGTCCTAAGTACCGGTAAGCCTCTTAAAACAGCCACCCTCTCTCTACCTAACCTCACATTGTTCGGCCATACTCCAGGCTCTTCAGACACCTCTGCCTCATCCTGCGCATTGCACCAGCCCCTACCCATTTCCATGTCCCCTGTATGGTCCTTTCTTTGTGCACAGCCACACAACACCAGCAATCAAGATTAGCTCCCCAGGCCCTGGCTGGGTAGCTCAGTTGGTTAGGGCATTGTCCTGATACACTAAGGTTGAGGCGTCAATCCTCGGGGCACATATAAGGAGCAACCAATGAATGCATAAATAAGTGGGACAACAGAGCGATCTCTCTCTCTCTCTCTCTCTCTCTCTCTCTCTCTCTCTCTCTCTCTCTCTTTCAAATCAACAAAGAAAAAAAGCTTAGCTCCCAGGAACCTCCTTCGACGCCCTGTACCAGGAAGTGGAGTGGACACTATAACTTGATGATTGTTTGCTTACGTTGTACCGGCCATTGTTTTCAGTGCTGTCTTACGTGTATTGTATTTAATCGTTAAATCCTTATAAACAACCCCATGAGGAAATTAAAACAGAGAGATGCAGTAATTTGCTGGAGGAAGCAAGGAAGTAGCAGAGTTAGAACTCACACCGAGGTGTTCTGGCTCCTGGCCACTCAGTTCTGCAGAAAAGTCCTGGCTTCTGCGTGACTTGTTTTATCTCGTGATCACAAATAGGCCACGTAGAAAGGGAGGCAGCACAAAGTCGGGGCCACAGCCTACAAAGTTGCTGTTTAAATGATGAGCGGCCTTTGTCCTTCCCTGGGCCGAGGGTTGGCAGCGCCAGCTCCTGTGTGGGCAGGTTCCCAGTGCGGTGCTCGCCGTAATGGTGATTACAAAGCCACTTCTGTTTGTATAGACCTTCTTTCCAAAGCACTTTCCCATCTTCAGTGTTATTTGATCTTCATAATAACCCTATGAAATGGTTAGGGCCAGGAGTGGCATTAGCCCCACTCGGGGAGGGGGCGTGAATTCACTTTTTAAATCTCTTCTGTGGTAAGGCACTGTGGGAAGAGACAAAGGTGTTGAAAACTGATATTCCTCCACGAGCGTCCAGTCTTCCTGGCGGTATTAGGCATATATGCAGATAACTGTGTAGAGCGAGATCAATGCCAGAAGAAAAGAATCACTGAGTAGGAAGGATCCATCCCACAAGGTTTCATGAGGATGTGGCATTTGAGTTGCCAGGTAGGAGTGGAGAGAGGGAAGGTATTCTAATTAGAGAAAGCCCGGTGAGAGGCACTGGGAAGGAACAGGTGGGGGCCATGTGAGGGGGGGCGGGTAGAATAGAAGAGATAAGACCAGTGAGTCATCTACCTCCTGTTATTCTTGGCCTTAGCCCCGTTTTGTTTCCTTTAAAGTAACTGCGTAACTCATAACTGTTGTCTGTTTTCTGGTGTTTGCTCTGTTTTCCTCCACCAGAACATAAAAGCCCCATAAAGGCGGACACTATTGTGTTGTCCTTTGCCCAGAGCCAAGCGCAGGGCCTGGCACTCGGGATGCTCCCAGCGAGTGTTTGCCGAACGAATGTTGCCATAGTTCAGGTGGAGCAACCGTGGAGATTCAAAGGCAGGCAGGAGGTGCTACCTGAGTAGGATCCAGGGTAGTCGGCAAAGATGGAGTGAAAGAGGTGGCGTATGGGTGCAGGAGGAACCGGAGCCCTGGCTGGTGGCTCAGTGGTTGGAGCCTCATCCCGTACACCAACAAGGTTGCAGGTTTCATTCCCCGTCAGGTCAGAGCACATACCTAGGTTGCAGGTTCAATCCCCAGTTGAGGTGGGTCCAGGAGGCAACCAATCGATGTTTCTCTCTCCCTTGCTCTCAATCCAAAAATCAATGAAAACACATCCGTGGGTGAGGATTCAAAAAAGGAGAAGGAACCAGAGAGCCCTGAGAATGCCGGTGGATCATACTGAGCCAGGAACATAGGAGGAGGAGCAAGTTTGAGGGAGAGAGACAGTTGTGTTTTGAACATTCTGAGGGGAGATACTGAGCAACAGAACAAATGGGGGGAAGTGGGGGGTTCCTATGGGTCTGTATCTCGGGTTTCCTAAATTCTAAACTCCTAGTCCAGTGGTCGGCAAACTCATTAGTCAACAGAGCCAAATATCAACAGTACAACGATTGAAATTTCTTTTGAGAACCAATTTTTTTAAACTTAAACTTCTTCTAACGCCACTTCTTCAAAATAGACTCGCCCAGGCCGTGGTATTTTGTGGAAGAGCCACACTCAAGGGGCCAAAGAGCCGCATGTGGCTCGCGAGCCGCGGTTTGCCGACCACGGTCCTAGTGAATGTGCTATCCACTAGACCGCTGTCACGTCTCCCTGTCAGACAAGAAACTGGACTTCTCTGGAGAATCCTCTAGAGTAATAGGGCCTCTGTACTTTCTCAACGTTAGGGGTGGGGCACATGCAGCTCCTGGGCCATATAAGGCCCACAAAACCATTTGGTCGGCCTTGCCAAGGCAGTAGGATTAAGTTAATGAAATGTTTGCGCAAACAGAGCAGGCTAATTTTTAAGTTGATAATTGCGTATGGCCCGCGAATGATGTAATAAGTATCCAAATGGCCTTTACAGGGAAAAGGTTCAGAAGTGATCATCTGAGCCTTAACTGGTTCTGATGCCCCACTGTTCATGAAGAGATGGCCCCGGGGCTGGACCGTGGGCCGGAGGAAATGGCTCTAAGTTTCCTCTCCTCCGCTGTATCCTGCTTACTCAACTGGACAGATTGTCTGTCTTTATAAGGAGAAAAGTTTGACAGAGTGATTTCCTGTATATTTCTGCTCGCGTCCAAGATTCCGGTAGTGCCAGCCTAGACAGTAGGGGCTGGCACCTAGAACCCAGATGTCACAGGTATTCCCAAGTACACACGAGGGCCTGCTCCCAACCGCCTCTGCCAAGCCAAAAGGCAAAATTGCAGTTTTATTGCACCTTCTAGAGCATGTGGTCACGGCGGCTTTCCAGCTGGCTGCTTTCTTGCTGGGGTTGTTTACATGTTTCAGTAACTGAGTTATCCTTACTGAAGTTGGCTGGATAGGAGTTCAGAATAAATGACAGATGACCAGAATTATACCACTCACCAGGAGCACCAGAGGTCAGGAAAAAAGAGATTTACTTGTGCAATAACCCTTTGGTGGGAAGGAGGTACAGAACTCGAGTATTCCACTCTCAGGCAGGTGCAGTTTTCGAAGCCTGGGGAGTCACTATTCCTGGTTTTCTGATAGAACCATGCCTGTCTGATAAAAGCGTGTGTAGGGGAGTGCTTTGCACAACTTAGGGGAATAAAATGAGGCTGAAAAATAGTGCTTTTAGGAAAATACAGATTTCAAAGAAATTTCCAGAATTTCAGCATTTTCTTCAAACATAAAGAAGCTGAGCATAAAACACATCCCCGGTCTCTGCAAGGAGGAAGTACAAAGTTCTTTAACACACAGAAGCTTTCCTACTTCATACACTTCTTTTCAGGCTGCTCCCAGACTCGTGTGTGTGCTATTTACTAGACTTTTCTGTAGTGATAATAGGGACCACAGAGTTATTCTTTAATGTCTCCCTCCTTTGCCCCCAAATGAACCTGGAGCATCCTGTAGTTCCTACAACCTTCTGATGTGACAGTTTATAGAACAGTGATGCTGTTTACTACTCCAGCCCTTGTTCCTGCCTTTTGATTCATTTGAATTCTTCCTCCATGCCTCAGTCTGCCTCCAGGTGTTAATATGCCTTTAAAAATCAGTTATTCTATCTCTATATTGTTTTTTAATATATATTTTATTGATTTTTAAGGAATGGAGAAGGATAGAGAGTTAGAAACATCAATAAGAGAGAAACATTGATTCAGCTGCCTCCTACACACTCCCTACTGGGGATGTGCCCACAACCAAGGTACATGCCCTTGGCCGGAATCAAACCTTCAGTCCGCAGGCCGACGCTCTATCCACTGAGCTAAACCGGTTAGGGCTCTATATTGTTTTTTTTTTTTTTTTTTTTTTAATTTCTTTATTGATTAAGGTGTCACATATTTGTCCTCATCCCCCCATTCCCATCCCACACCCCTCCCCTTGGATGCCCCAACCCTCTGTTGAACTTAAGCATTGGTTAGGCTCATATGCATGCACACAAGACCTTTGGTTGATCTCTCCCCCCTCCCCCCACCCTCCCCTATCCTCCCTCTGAGGCCCGATAGTCCGATCGATGCCTCCTTGTTTCTGGTTCTGTTCTTGTTCATCAGTCTATGTTGTTCATCATTTCCCCTAGATGAGCGAAATCATGTGTCACTATAGATATACTTATAAGAATTGAATGTGCGACGAGCAATAATAGTTATGCTGACAGGCAAATGAATCAGTCTGTGGTGAGTTTCTTTCTGGACCAACAGTTCTTTTGAGACCCAATATCAATGTCCACCGGTTCCCTATGAGTACATGTCGGCACTGACCCCTCAGCTCTGGATGGTGGACAAATGGTGGTAATGCAGGTCCGACTCCCTCTGGTTTGGTCTCGGCTGGACCCAGGGGCACTGCTTCACCCGGATCCAGGGGCCCACGGCATCGCCCGGACCCGGGGCCAGGCTCACCCGGATCCAGGGGCCCGCGGCCTCGCCCGGACCCGGGGCCCAGGGCTCACCCGGCTCCAGGGGCCCGCGGCCTCGCCCGGACCCGGGGCCCAGGGCTCACCCGGCTCCAGGGGCCCGCGGCCTCGCCCCGACCCGGGGCCCAGGGCTCACCCGGCTCCAGGGGCCCGCGGCCTCGCCCCGACCCGGGGCCCAGGGCTCACCCGGCTCCAGGGGCCCGCGGCCTCGCCCCGACCCGGGGCCCAGGGCTCACCCGGCTCCAGGGGCCCGCGGCCTCGCCCCGACCCGGGGCCCAGGGCTCACCCGGCTCCAGGGGCCCGCGGCCTCGCCCCGACCCGGGGCCCAGGGCTCACCCGGCTCCAGGGGCCCGCGGCCTCGCCCCGACCCGGGGCCCAGGGCTCACCCGGCTCCAGGGGCCCGCGGCCTCGCCCCGACCCGGGGCCCAGGGCTCACCCGACTATATTGTTTTTAAGGCTTTGTTTTTTAAAAAAAAACTGCAAGCAGCCCTAGCCGGTTTAGCTCAGTGGATAGAGTGTCGGCCTGCGGACTGAAGGGTCCCAGGTTCGATTCCGGTCAAGGGCATGTACCTTGGTTGCGGGCACATCCCCAGTAGGGGGTGTGCAGGAGGCAGCTGATCGATGTTTCTCTCTCATCGATGTTTCTAACTCTCTATCCCTCTCCCTTCCTCTCTGTAAAAAATTAATAAAATATTTCAAAAAAAAAAACTGCAAGCAAAAGAAATGCATAATACAAAAAAGAAGTAAATCCCCTGAGAAAGACACTCCCCAAAGAAAAGACTATGAAATCTGGTGTGTACCCCGTCAGCCCTGCTCAAAAGTGCCCAGAGCCTCCTCTTCTTGGTCTTAGGGGCCTGGCAGGGGGGGTGGGAGGGGGCACCACAGGGACAGACAGGACCACTGAGGCTTGTCTCCCATCTGTATCTTCAGGTTAGTGATAGATGGCCCATCCCTGTCCTTACTGAACAACATTAAACATTACCATAGAGACAAATCCATGTGTGTTTCCGTAACAACAGTTAATGGCCATTTCTGTCTGCCTCAGCTACTATAGTACATGTAACTGGAATGGTGGAGACAGGGAGTGGCCAAACTTTAGAAGGCTTGGAATTCCAGAACAAGGAATTTAGATTTTAGGTAGGGATTTCAAAACAAAGGAACTTCTTTATTCTCTCTCTCTCTCTCTCTCTCTCTCTCTCTCTCTCTCTCTCTTAAAATATATTTTTATTTATTTCAGAGAGGAAGGGAGAGGGAGAGAGAGATAGAAACATCAATGATGAGAGAGAATCATTGGTCAGCTGCCTCCTGCTCACCGAACCCGCAACCTGGGCACGTGCCCTTGACTGGAATCGAACCTGGGACCCTTCAGTCTGCAGGCCAACACTCTATCCACTGGGCCAAACCGGCTAGGGCTCTTCTTTCTCTTAATATAGTGTTTGCATTTATGTTGTCTTAAAATGCTTTTAATTATATAAGAGGGCTTCAGAGACAACATATTTTTAATTATATTTCTACTTCCAGGTCCTTAGTTTCATCTAATAGTTGTGAGATCTGTTGTTAATATGGGAGCTTTCAGGGGCTTCCCTGTGTGCCTTTAGTTTTGCAGCTTTCCATCTCCTCCACTGTTTCTTAGACAGTGAATATGGATGGAGTCTCTACCAAGAGCCAGGTATTTGCTTTGCAGCAAAGAATATATGAAATGGTGAGCTCATGGACAGGGGCCAGGTTTAACTCATTTGTAAAATCTGCCTCTGCGGTTTTCCTTGTAGGTGTTCAATGGACGTTTGTTGAATTCAGCTCACATCCTGACTCATACTGTTCATGTGAGCCCAGCTTAAGCAAAGCCTCTTTTTTTCAAAAAGGAAACACCCATCTTTTGCGTTATGTCATGATTCTCACTATCATGTGCCTATGAACCTCTGGCATCTAGTAAGGACAAGTTTTGTTCAAGTCATTCCTGTAATTCCCAGGACTTTGCTCCTGAAATGTTGGATAGAAATACAATAGGAATGCAATGCAAACCATATATCTCATTTTTAAATTTTTAGTAGCTACATTTTAAAATCTAAAAAGAAACAGGTATACCAATTTGTATAATTTATTTAACCTAATTTGTCATTAGGTTAAATGAATTATTTCAACAATAACATTTCAACAATTAATTTAAAATATTGTTATTTTACATTTTTTAATTCATATTATCTTCAAAATCCATGAGTATTTAAACAGCACTAGCCACATGTGGCTAGTGGCTACCTTATTGGACAGCATGGGTATAGAATCTGAGTTTTTGTGTACTCACCATGTAAATAATTAAATCCAAATAGGACAAGAGAGCCATCTTATTGGCTGCATCATTGGCAAAGGAGATAAATTTAGATAAGATAGAATTACTTGCTAAGGGACACATAATTTAGCTTACTGTTTCTTTTTATTTATATATTATTTTTAAATATTAATTTTAGAGAGGAAGGGAGAGGGCGAGATATAAACACCAATGAGAGAGAATCATTGATCAGCTGCCTCCTGCACACCCCCCACTGAGGATCGAGCCACAACCCGAGCATGTGCCCTTAACTGGAATTGAACTAGGACCCTTCAGTCTGCAGGCTGACGCTCTATCCACTGAGCCAAACTGGCCAGGGCTTACTGTTTCTTTTTAAACTGTTCTTATACGTTATTAGATTTTTCATCATTAGGTGAAGTCCACAATTCAAAAACCATCAAGTCTTTTTTTTTTTTTGGAAATGCTTCTAAGCTATTATCAGTTATCTGACCCTCCTTTTCATCTTCCTGCTGCACTGGCTCCCTAGCATCTAAATGATTGTCTATCTTTTCCCACCTCTCCTTCAATGCCATATCTTCTCCAACACTGATCCCACACTGGGTTCCCCCAAAACTTGAACTATTTACATTGTTTATCTTAACTTCATGTGGAAGCATTCCTGCTAGTGGAAATGGAATTCTATTTATTCATAAGGCTGACAGTGCATCGTCTGAGACACTTCTGAGTACAGGAGTAGGAAATCATTTAGTTAAAGATGTAAAGCCAGACTTTTCAGTTCACATTCCTAAAACTCACAGGAAACAATGTGATTGAACAGATAAGCAAATATCGCTTTAATAACTGGTTAGTTGCCCAAAATGACTAGGTAGTGGGTAAAGCCATAATGGGTAGGTAGAAGAACAAGAAGGGGTTGACTGCCGAACCTTGGGCTCATGGAGAGAGAATAGTGGGATAGGAACGTATGGAGCATGTTTTTGAATTTTTTGGACAGAATTTCAAGTGTGATAAACATGGTGGTCAGCAGAAGAATCACTGGTATGTGCACTGGGGAGGAGGTTCTGCAGAGCCAGTGAGGAGGCATTTCAGACAAACTGAAAGCCTAGACTAGAGCTCCCGCTTCATTGTCCTTGCCCATGTACCACATCTTTCCCGTAAAAAAGTTGACGTGGGCATGGGCAAGACCCAAAGCAATAATAAGGAAGCTAGAATTGTAGCACCAGACATCCAAAAGAAAGTAACTACATTGTAAGCATCTTCATTTGGTCTATGTGGAATTGGTCTCTGTTTCTTAACATCTGTTCAATGCCTGACACTGAACTGGTTGAATGACTGACAGAACAGTGAATGGTGGGCACACATACTGAGTTCTAAGAGATGGTTTTGTGGTTTTTTTAAAAAATATTTTTATTGATTTCAGAGAGGAAGGGAGAGAGAGAGAGAGATAGAAACATCATGATGAGAGAGATTCACTGATTGGCTGCCTCCTGCACGCTCCCTACTGGGGATTGAGCCTGCAACCCAGGCATGTGCCCTTGACTGGAATCGAACCCGGGACCCTTCAGTCCACAAGCCAACGCTCTATCCACTGAGCCAAACCAGCCAGAGCTAAGTAATGGTTTAAATAAAGGAGAAAGATGTTGCAGATTGACTGGCTAGCATTGGGTGGGGAGCACCCAAAGATCCCCAGAAGCAAGAGGAAATGAATGGGAAGAAGCAGGTTTTATAATCTGAAGAGCTCTCGGAGAAAAGCATAAATGGGGGAGACTGAAAAGGGTTGAAAACAAAGAGCAGTTGGAATTACACTGTGCTCACTGCCTATAGGGGTGCATCCTGGCCCTATAGGATGATGTCTGAGTGAAAACAGTGCTCCGGGGCCCACCAAAGAAACTACCCGTCCAAAGCTGCTGTATCTGTTTGCCCAGGAAGTTACTTAGTCTATGGTCCTAGCTGATTGGCCGTTTTGTGCACACAAAGTATATTTGCAATGCCACCCCTTATCTTGAAGTTTGGGATCAGCTTCTTTGTGTTAATTTTTGAGTCAAAATCCTAACCCTAATAGTAAATAGATAAAAAAAATTCTGTGTAAATGTTTAAAACAAGTTTGCAAATATTTAGGTCCACATAAGTGAGTGGACTCAGAGCTCTGTCTAATTGGGGTTTACTTTTTTAAAAAATGTTTTTTTTTTTTAATTGATATTAGAGAGAGAGGAAGGGAGAGGGAGAGACAGAAACATCCATTGGCTGCCTCTTGCACACCCCACACTGGGGATTGAGCTAGCAACCTGGGCATGTGCCCTGACCGGGAATCAAACCGGTGACCTCTTGGTGCATGGCAAGATGCCCAACTTACTAAGCCACCACTAACTGAGCCACCCTGGCCAGGCAGGGTTTACTTTTAATATTCACCTGCCATTGATTCCATGAGTTGCCAAATTAGTAATATACTTGTCCCTATGGTACCTTTCTTAAATATAAAATGATTTCAACTTAAGACTTTCTTTAAGCTAAACTTTAAGCAAGTTTCTTCAGAATCAGCTTACCCCTGGTGAGATCATTCAGTTACAGATATTTACTAATGCTGGTTTAGTTTGGAAAATTGATTTAGTCTTAGGATCTCTTCAGTGCCAAACAATTACTTTTAATGTTATTTTGTAAAAATTATGATGTAATTATTTTTCAAGTGTACTTGGGTTAACAAAATGCAGCAGTGGGGCGTGCCCTTTAGCAGCTGAATAGACAGATAGACCACTTTATACATTCCTTAGAAATAAGATATGGTTCAGTATTTTAAATCATAGCAACAGTTGATAAGAAAAACAGCAAAAAGGTAATCATTTCCATATGGAAAGAAAAGGAAGAGTCAGTGAAGCTGTGAACTGTCATTTTTCCAAATAAAAATAAATCACCACTGATAGATTTGGCAGAAAGGGCAAATGTTCCTATTTCCCACTTTACATTTGTGAATACATCACACGTGGTGTGTTTTATTGAAGTACACCACTCCCTGCAAACTCAGTTGCCAGCTTGCAATTGTGTTTTGTCCTGAGTGAAACCGACACCTCTGGATATGCCAATTTCATCAAGCACAGTATTTCCTTGGTGATAATTTTCTCAACTTAGTGAAATTTTGGTGAAAGCTCTTACCCCTTTTTTATGAAAAGCATATAACCATCTTCTAAATACCTATTAATAATTTAAAAGCACTAGTTGGAATAAAATCAGTTTCTGCCCTGGCATTCCAAAATCTAAAAGAAAAACAAACCCAATTTTCTGATAACCAAAAAGGTTAAGAAAAGCAAACAAAATAACCATTTACTCATTTACCTTCGTATTTAAGCATGATGTATATTTATTAACAAAATCCTGGCTTTATTTTAAATAGCTGCTTAAGGTAGAAAATCTTACCTGTTATAGAATAAAATATACAAGATGTTCACCCTGTAATATTTAACAACAGCTCCCTCTTGTGGTTCAGAACATTCATTTCAAAGATAAATACATTTAAATACAGAATAGCAATTTCTTAACTTAAAATTGTGCTGTGAAAGTTTAGCACATATTTAATGAATCCTTTTTGAAATGAAGAGGGAAGAGTTAGGCATATAGGGACAAAACAGAATATTCCCCTTTTCTGGATAGTCCCAGCGTTCCAACATCTCAGCAAAGTGTTTCCAAAGTTCTTTATAGAAGCACCAATTTTTTTGTGTCTTGCAAATTAAAATACCAAGTAGATGTTTTCATTGAAAAGATGATATTCTCTATTTAAAAGGTTCTTCTCCTATTCTGTTGGCATAGTATGCAGAAGAAATAAGCATTTGACTTGGCTGGCTTTAAAAGATCAGAATTTGAAAACATACAGTGAAAATAGTATTGAAAATATTTTAGTCCAAAAATGACGTAAGGCATTTTTCCCCTTGAACCCTTTGTTCAAGATCAGAGATTGCGGTAACTGGCAACAACCTGTTCTAACAATGTGAAACTGTCCAAAAAGTCCTCTTCTTCAATTCCAAACTTTGTGTACTGATGAATGTAGGCTCTGGCAAAAGAAACAGAAAATGTAAAATGAAAAATACCAGACAGATAAATAACTATTAAAATCAAGCAATAAATGGACCTTTCCCAGCTCATGAACATTTAAAGTCTTCCTTTTGCTTCAATGTTGGCTCCAAAGATTAGCAAACTTTCAAAGTTTATGCAGGCTCCCTGCCTTTTTAGTGTCCAAGAGAGTGACAATAAACTTGGGAATCCTAGTTAATCAAAGTGGAGGCCTTGTCCAATTATTTGAGGAATTTTTCTTTGACAGCTGGTCACTGTGGCGGAGGTCAGGAAACCTGATAACACATTTCTCAATATGAAGTAGACATTCCTTAGTATCAAATATTGCACTTGCAATATTTCTGAGCAAGATAAGGATCTCTTCTATTACTTCAAGGGTCTTATTTATTTATTTTTAACATATTTTTATTGATTTTAGAGAGGAAGGGAGAGGGAGAGAGAAAAAAACATCAATGATGAAAAAGAGTTATTGATCAGCTGCCTCCCGCATGCCCCCTACTGGGGATCGAGCCCGTAACCCAGGCATGTGCCCTTGACAAGAATTGAACCCAGGACCCTTCAGTCTGCAGGCCCATGCTCTATCCACTGAGCCAAACTGGCTAGGGCTCAAGGATCTTATTTTAGAAAACTATCTTATTGTCCCTGTCTTATAATGAAATTTCTGCTTTAATTTCATTTCAGGTAGAAACTAATTTAGTCAACAGCAATAATAATAATAAACAATGACTGAGCATTTAATAGTCAGGCACTGCACTAGATGTTTTTACATGATTATCTCATTTAATCCTCACCACAGGTCTTCTCAGTTTGGACCCATTATACAGATAAGGAAATGAAGCCTGGAGTAACATGCCTAAAGTTTCACACCTACAAAGTGGTAGCCATGCTTACTCCACGTTGTGGATTGAACGTTTGTGTCACCCCAAGGTGATGGTATTTAGGAAGTGAGGCCTTTGGGAGGTGATTAGGTCATGAGGGTGGAGCCCTCAAGAATAGGATTAGTGCCCTCACAAAAGAGGCCTGTGAAAATGCCTTTACGTGTCCTGACACAGAGAAAGACACCACCTGTGAACCAGAAAGTGTATTTTCACCAGACATCCAATCTGCCATCACCTTAAACCTGGACTTCCCAGCCTCCAGAACTGTGAGAAACAAATACTGATTCTTTCTAGGCTACCCATCTCATGCTATTTTTGTCAAAGCAGCCCAAACAGGCTAAGATGTTATAGATCCTGCCTTGAGTTTTAACATTATATTATCTGACTAAGGTTAGAAAGGATTGTAGATTTATCTTTTACTTACTTTGAAGCAAACATATTCCATGCTTTGCCCACAATCATATCAAGTGGTTTTACTAAGAACTGGCTGTTGCTGACCAATGCTGCAGACTTCTCATATTTGTTAAAGGCTCGCTGGGTTTTCCACATATTGAAAGCATTATCAGGTCCTAACCAGGAAGTATAGAGGGCTGGATCTTTAAATCCCCCTAGAGTAAAACAACATAAGCCATTGTTCACATTGTAAATCATTAATTTTGAAAACAAATAATAAAGGAATATTTTCTTATGCACTTCACCAAATACCTTTTGTTTTGCCTTTTAAAACTAGCCTTACATTTAAAAAGTAAATTTTTAAAAATTAAAAACTAGCTTTACATTGCTTTTGATAAATGATTTATACTCATCATAACAAAGAAAGAGAGAAATATCAATGTGAGAGAGACACATTGATCAGTTGCCTCCCGCACATGCCCTGACTAAGGCTGGGGACCAAGCCTACAAACGAGGTACATGCCCTTGACCAGAATTGAACCCAAGATCCTTCAGTCCGCTGGCCAACGCTCTATCCACTGATAGAGCATCAAACCGGTTGGGGTGAAATGTTCTCTTTTTAATAGTTACTATTTATCTAAGGGGTATTACAAGAACTAGATTGTTTAGTGTTCTTTATATAACAGCTAGAAGCAGCCAATTGGACACTGCTGAAACCATCTAATAAGGATAATATAAATCTAGAGACATGCCATAGAAACACAAAACTAACAAGAGAACTGCTCTTTCAACTTCTTGAAATTTTTGTAACAAAATGCTTGGCATAGAGACCACTAGCTGTCCCACAAGACCTGTTCTCTCTCTTTAGTAACAAAACCCCCAAATTTTAACTGTGCTCATGGTGACCTTGCAGCTAAGTGTGGCACGTGATTCAGTCCCAGTCAAATGGATATAAGCACCAGTGTGGTGTGTGACTCTAGGAGGAGGAGGTGTGCCCTTCTTTGCTCCTTTCTATGTGAGTTGGTGGCTGAACTCTAAGGGATGTCTTAGAAGGAAGAAGCCATAAGGTAAAGACAATAGAACAACCAGATTCAGGAAGAAAGAATTAAATTGGTATCTTGTTTAAACCACCCCTATTTTGGTGTTCAGTCACATACTAACTGATAAAATGGTTTCATTTTGCTATAAAAACACATAATTATTATTTTCCTCTCTCTAAGAATAAATTCAGGGACTTTATTTTTAAACCATGTGTACCATAGGCATGTGCCAAAAGCACATCTTAATTTTCACCTTAACCCCTGCTTACCCAGATCCGCACTGTGCACCTCTTTTCCACGAAGGATGACCAAGTTAGCAAGGGACGTGTTAAAGTGAAGGCTCTTGTTGACAGACATTCTACCAAGAGTAGGAGCTCCTGATAACGGAGGCCGCACCTGCCAATCAATACCTACCAAAAGAAAAAAACAAAAGCAGGAGATGTTATGAATGGCTTCGAACAGGAAGAGAAAAATATATTACAGAACTTATGTATTTTACATAAATTTTTATTTGATAACTAAAAGTTTTTTTGCTGCTAAGAGAGGGTGGTAGCCAGCCTCCAAGAGGAACCCCAATGACTCTTGCCTCCTGGAATTCAGGTCCTGGTGTGATCCCTTCCCACATGGGACAGGGCTGACCTTAATCACCAAAAGGGTGGTGCAGAAATGATGGTGTGTGACTCCCAAAGCCAGGTCATAAAAGACACTGTAACTTCCGCCTGGCTCCATCTTGGATCACTCATTCCTCCTGTTGCTAGGACATGTGGAAACAGATATACTGCTGATGGCAATATTAGCGGGGTCAGTCTTTATATAGAGCAGTTTGATAACAAATGAAGAGTTTTAAAACTGTATTCTTCAACCTTGTTAGCGATGTATATATATTTATTCATATATTTATATACATGAATATTTATATGTTCAAAGCTCTATTATAGAATTGTACACCTGAAACTTAGATAATGTTTTTAACCAATGTCACCCCAATAAATTCAATTTTTTAAAAAAGCTCTATCTATAAACTGTGAAAAAAAATGTTAACACCCTAAAGTCCCTCATAGGAAAATGACTAAGCAAATTGTAGTTTATTGACCTAAGCTCAGCACAGCACATCTTACACTATCCTTAGGAACACAGTGTTCCTTGAGATGTTAACAGGTTTTGCTAGAAAAACAGGTATACACTGTGGCCCCAAAAATTCAGGAAGCATTACTTTAAGATGTGAACTATCCACCTATCTCCAAACCCCAGGCACTATAATCTAAAATCCCTAAGGAATTACAATTAAATGTAGAAGAAATCCACTTTCATAGTATTGAAACCTAAATTATTGTGGTTTGTGGTAAAATATACACTACAAAGATAATACTTAGTAGTGATTTCCAGTTAAACATGACAGATTGAATAAACAAGTTTACTGCCACTCTCTCCCCAAATCTCACTAACAAGACAATACAAGGATTTTTTTTTTAGGCATAAGCAAGAAAAAAGGCAGAGGAGATAATGGCAGCAAAATGTTGGAAGCTGGAAAGCAAATGAAGGAGTGGTTACTATTTAGCAACCAGGGAAAGCTGAAACTCCTGCGCCCAGTGGAGGTCCTGGAGGCATGCCAGGCACTTCTAAAAGAGGAAGAAACAGGAGGATTAGTTAAAAATCTGGCTGAGAAGCACTGAGAGCCCCAGACCCTTCCCACTCCCTGCAGCAGGGGGGGTGCACCCCTCCATCAGGAAGGGCTAAGCCACCGAGGCTCTGGCCTGAGGGACACTATTGCTGGGCCACTGTTTCAGGCTCTGAAGATATAGCAGAGAACAAAATAGATTTTTAAAAGAACCTTTATGTTCTACTAAGATAAACCAAAAAGGTCCACATTAAGGAATTTCAAAATGCTGAAGACAGAGAAAATCCTAAAAGATTCAAGAGAGAACAAAACAGGATTAGGAATCAGATCCACTTCTCAACAGTAGCACTGGGAGCTGGAAGATGATAGAGCAATGCATTCAAAAATACTGAATAAAAATTATTCCCAACCTCGAATCCTTTACCTGGCCAAACCATCAATGTCGTGAAAGGGCAGAATAATGATATTACAGGGCTCAACTATGAGTATTTACATAGCAAAAATAATTCAAACATTGAAAACCTGATCTAGTCAAAGTGTGTGTGTGTGTGTGTGTGTGTGTGTGTGTGTGTGTGTGTGTGTGTGTGTAGAGGCGTGTAAGAAGGTTCTATCCTCCATTTTTACATTAGGGAGGCAATTGATAATATCTAAATGTGGAAAATAAGATAAGTAACAGTATAAGCAAGATATTTAGAAATATGGAGGCAAATTCCAGAAGCAGCAGCTAAAAACATGGAAAGTAAGGCATCAGCTGGGCAGTGGGGGAAGTGTAGGACAGGGCACTGCTCTTTTCCTCATTATAAATTCATGCAGGACAATTACTTGGCTTTTAAAAAAAGATTGAGATATAATATACATACACTGCAAATGTATGTAAACAAAATCCGTAAATATTTTATGTTTATAATACAAATCTGTAAGTATTAAAATGGATTTAAGTATACACTTAAGTGAGTTTTAACTACTTGATTTTTTTAAAAATATATTTCATTGATTTTTTACAGAGAGGAAGAGAGAGGGATAGAGAGTTAGAAACATCGATGAGAGAGAAACATCGATCAGCTGCCTCTTGCACACCCCCTACTGGGGATGTGCCCGCAACCAAGGTACATGCCCTTGACCAGAATCGAACCTGGGACCCTTGAGTCTGCAGGCCAATGCTCTATCCACTGAGCCAAACCGGTTTCGGCTTAACTACTTGCTTTTTTAAAATTTTGTTAATATATTTTTTTGGTGATTTCAGAGAGGAAGGGAGAGGGAGAGAGAGAGAAACAGTAACAATGATGAGAGAGAATCATCGATTGGCTGCCTCCTGCACGCCCCCTATGGGGATCGAGCCCGCAACCCGGGCATGTGCCCTTGACCAGAATTGAACTGACCCTTCAGTCCACACGCTGATGCTCTATCCACTGAGTCAAACTGGCTAGGGCTTAATTACTTGTTTTTAAAAACTCTGTTCATATATTACTTTGATAAAAATAAAATGTAAATAAAATTAAATGTCACACTTATCCGAAATTATTTTGGGAAATGACACTGTGAGGTGATTAGGAAGCCCGCCCGGGATGTCCTGGTGAGTCAGGCTCCTCCTTGGCCAGAAGAAGGGGCCATTATTTTTTAACTGGCCCAAGCCAGTTTATATTGAGAACCCCAGGCATTCTTCCCAGCTTTTGGGCGACATATTTTTAAAATACCCTTTACCTTCTTCCATTTTCGCATTAGAAATGAGCATCTGTCTCAAATGCTTGAGGAGGCCAGCCCAAGTAAACGTGCTGTATGCCAGGGAGTGCTCAGACATTTGGGGAATGTTTCGAACACCCAGCATCTTGAATTCAGGATGGGGAACTAAATTCTCCATTAAGTCTCCTGTAAGGAAAAAAAAGAAATCTTAACTAAAATTTTAATTCCATATTGTTCCTGTTGGTCTATACACAACCACAATTTGATGGTCTTTGAGTATTTTCTCCTCCAAGCCAGAATTGCTTAAATTTTAAAATGTAAATAAAATTTCAGAGGTAGTCTATTAAAGACTATGTATTTGCTTCATTTTGGCACCAATTTTAGCATGAGTGAGAAATAACACTTTGCCAAAAAAGAAACAAAGAGTTTAGAAGCCAAGTAACTGTTTATATGAATGAAATATTTAGCTAACAGAGTAAGCATAAGAGTTAATATGCTTTTATTGTCTTTCTGTATTCACTAAATATTCCTTTAGAAATTTTCCTAGTTCTCTAATTTATTTTATCTAGTTAAATGATCATCGGAACTGTGAGAAACAAATTTATGTTGTTTACATGCCACCCAGCCTACGAGTTATAGCAGCCTGAGTGGACTAAGACAGACTAATCTATGGACGTCCTGCCTTCTCAATCCATCAGTCTTCCCCTTTCCCTCTCTTTCTTTCTTTCTTTCTTTCTTTCTTTCTTTCTTTCTTTCTTTCTTTCTTTCTTTCTTTCCTTTCTTTCTTTCTTTCTTTCTTTCTTTCTTTCTTTCTTTCTTTCTTTCTTTCTTTTCTTTTCTTTTTGTTTTTTTGTTTTGTTAAAAAAAATCCTCACCTGATTCACCTGATGATATTTTCCCATTGATTTTTAGAGAGAGTGGAAGGGAGAGGGAGAGACAGAGAGAGAGAAAAAAAATTGATGTGAGAGAGACATATCAATTGCCTTCGCACATACCCCGACCAGGCAAGGGATTGAGCCTGCAACTGAGATACATGCCCTTGACCAGAATCAAACCCAGGACCCTTCAGTCCGAGGGCCGGGGCTCTATCCATTGAGCCAAACCAATCAGGGCAGTCTTCCCTTTTCTTCACCTCCCTCCTTATGCAGCTCCTTGCCCTTCTGACTCACCAAATCTTTCTGGTGAAAAAATCCAATCTTGGATCAGCCTGTGCTTCTCCTTCTCTGTGCCTGACAGAGTATAGAAAGTCACCCCAGATGGCAGACAGGGACCCCCTCAGAAT
Source organism: Cnephaeus nilssonii (assembly GCF_951640355.1). Classification (NCBI taxonomy): domain Eukaryota; kingdom Metazoa; phylum Chordata; class Mammalia; order Chiroptera; family Vespertilionidae; genus Cnephaeus; species Cnephaeus nilssonii. The sequence continues at coordinate 21,292,906 of NC_137090.1, forward strand.
TCACAATCCCCAATTGCTTTGTTGAGAAGGTGATGTCTCTTCAAACACTTGAGCAGAACTATGTGGGTATCTGAGGTCTTTAGTGGACTTACGTTTTAAAAATTGAGCAATTGAGGAAGAAACAAAATTGGAGGAAAGCTAAGGGACCCGTTTTAGACGCAGTGTGTTTGGAATGTCCATGAAATGTGTACATAGAGATGTCAGGAAGGCTGCTCAATATAGAAATCTGGAGCTTAGGGAATTGGTCAGAGTTGGAGATAAACTGGCAGGTTGGAGAAGACAAGTGGTATTTAAAGCTGTGGAACTGGGGAGAGGATCCAAGACTAGCATTTAGAGCCTGAAAAACGGAGGAAAAAAGGGAATAAAAGGAGTAGTCATGGAGATAGGAAAAAAATCAGTAGAGGGGCTGTCACAAAAGGGAAGAGGAAGAATGCAGAGAGATGACAGAGATGGCACCTACAGGTCTGAGCACACTGATGAGATACGAGGACAGTGGGAGAAATCAGTGATATGAACTGAGGAAGAGGTGGCAGGAGAGGAAGACAAGGGGGAAAAATGATAAATCCATTCAAACATGCTAAATTTGAAGAAGCACAAGGTAACTAAGAAAACTGGGATAGGGAAAGAGAAAACTATTTGGGAAAGAGATTAGGGCGGGGGGGCTAGGGAGGAGGGATATAGATTATAGAGTCATTTGCATCTGGATGATTTGAACTGATAAGGCACTATTTGCCAAATAAGCTGAAAAAAGAATGGTGGGTTTATTTTTATTTTTTATTTTTATTGATTTCAGAGAAGAAGAGAGAGACAGAAACATCAATGATGAGAGAGAATCATTGATTGGCTGCCTCCTACACACGCCACACTGAGGATTGAGCTTGCAACCCAGGCATGTGGCCTGACCGGGAATCGAACCGTGACCTTCTGGTTTATAGGTCGATACTCAACCATTGAGCCACTCCGGCCGGGTGATGGGTCTTTATGGAGTGATAAAAATGATGGTTGTACAACTTGGTGGATATGCTAAAAGACACTGACTTGTACACTTGAAATGGGTGCATTGTATGTTATGTGAATTATACCTCAAAGCTTTTCTGAGAAAGAGAGAGAGAGAGAGAGAGAATTCTAAAGAATAGTCTATGGGCATCCACCACTCTTTAGAGAATTGAGTAACTTCCCAGAACATTCCAGTAAGACAGTTCAGAGAGCTAAGCAGCTCCTTAGGACGGCTTGTGAGAAGAGGGAGCCTGAGAGGAGAGGAGCCAAGAAAGAATAACTCCGAGGCCTTCGGAACATAGACTTTCCTGTCAATGACACACAGGAGGACCAATACCTACAGGAGGACCAATACCTAGTGGGTTTCTTCTGCAGTGAGAGGAGCCTTCCTCAGAGTACGTAGGCTGGAACACACTTCCCAGCTGGTGGGCGAGGACTTGATTTATATCTCTGAAGGAGATCTGCTTGATATTCATCAGTTTTGCACAGATCTTATGAAGAGCATCATTCTCGTGAACAAGGAGGGCGTCTGAAGCTCGGTACAGGTGAGAAAGAGTCAAAATGGAGTTGTAATTCTGAACAATAACCTGGAGAGGAGCAGGTCAGAAATAAGAAAGGCGGGAGAGAAGAGTGGTTAAGAGGGTGGATTCTCAGGGCATCCTGCCTGGGATCAAGTCCTGGCTCTATCACTTTCTGGCTGTATGACCTTGTACAAGTTATTTAATCTCTCTGTGCCTCAGTTTCCTCTCTGTAAAATGGGAATAATAATTATACCAGCCTCCTAGAGTTTTAAAGGTTGATGACAGAATGCATGTAAATCACTAGAACAGTGCCCTGTATATAGTAAAGATTCAATGGATGGCCAGCGTTACTACCACACTTTCTTCCTACATCATTTCCTAGAGTGACTTATCTCACCTCCATGTTATGATTTCTCAAGGTCTCTGCTTCTTATACTGTAGATAGTGGGACTAACTCAGGAATGTGTCCCGGAGAGAAAATGCACAATTGTCTTCTTTGGAATTTTTAGAGACCAGGACACCTCATCTGTTTGCAAAAGTTTGAGCAAAGTTAAATGAATTGTTCACGCAAGTACCATATTGTATAGTCACTCCTGAAGCAGTAAGTTAACATTTCCAAAGAAAGGGTCAGATCAAATTTTTGCCTACATGTATTGCAACTGCAGCAGGATTGAAATATAAAAATGTAAAAATTTCAATGAATGTGTTCTTACCTCACCAGTTCCATAAGGCCATATAATGTGATTCATTTTCAAAGCGTTGGAATACTGATCTTGTAAATTCCGTGTAATGAAGGCTCCTAGCCCAGATCCTGTGCCTCCAGCCATACTCATTATGATGAAGAAACCACTCAAGGAGTCACATTTCTCTACTTCCTTCTGGATTAGGTTCATTATAGACTCTGCATGTCTGGGTCCATGAACAGAGTAACTATGCAATGCAAAAGGAACAAATACAAACACCTTACAGTTTAACCAGAGATATGCAATGCAGAGAGAAAGATATAGGACAGAGAAGGCTTTGTAAACCCATGAAAGTGAACTAACTCTCATGAAAGGCACAAAATTTAAAATACACAAGTTAAAACATACTTAACAGGAGAGTAGGAATGCTAGGACAGTGAACTGATTAGGTACAGAAAATCCTGTTACAGGCCATTCCTTTAGCTGGAGACTCCAATTACCAGGTAGTTCTGTAAGGTTATGGTACAACATAATATTCAATACTCATAACAATACTCCTAAAGCAGTGGTTCTCAAACTTTTTTGCACATTACAATCACCCAGGGAAGCTTTGAAAAATCCCAATATCCGGGCTTCTTCCCATACCAATTAAATCAGAATTTTTGAATTGAGCCTAGGTACTGGAATTTCCCAAAGAACCCCAGAAAATACTACTGCCTCATTGTATTCCCTATTAGCTGGAATACCTGCGCAATGAAGATATTATATTGATAATAAGTTTGTTGGCAGAATGACAGTGAAGAAGTGGAAAACCCTGCTGCAAGAGGTCCACGGTTTCATCATTACCTGGACCTGAAGCACAGACATACATGAGATAGAATGAGAGTTTCTTCTGGGTGAAGTCAGAATAGTAATTTTAAGATTATGTGCACAGTATATCAATCGTGCAGTTGTAACTACACTCTCTACTAATCGACTATGTAGCTGTATCTAAACTGAAAAATCATGATGAATTATTCTTACCCATATGCCCAGTTGTTTCCAGAACCTTGTTTTTGACAGAAGCATGAACGCTGGCCATATTTCCATCGGCCAGACTGGGAAGCCTTTGATAGTGTTTGATTGATAACTTTAGGTTCCATGTCAACAAGTACAGCCCGGGCAATTGGAACTAGAGATGGGGGTGGGGGGAATAAAAGAATAATATTTCATATGTCATATTTAGGCTAACACAGAGTATAAACTTCTAAGTACCCCTCCCCCCCCCACAAAATCTGAAGTATGAGGATAGAAAGATTGGTCATACTGCTCAGAAATCAAGGTGGGCAGCAGCAGGTATATGCAAATGGTTCATAATGTCTAGCATTCTGCTAAGCAGGATGAATCAGTGTGAGTTACAATGATCACTGGGTCAGGGCTACAAACATCTGTTGAGTGCTTACAATGTGCCATGTACTGGGAACACAGAGATGAAGACTACACCCATCCAGCCCTAGAAGGCCTAGTTGGAGATGAAACACTTAATCACTGTATCATGTGATGACCCATGACAAATCCACACTGAGTAGTATATTCGGAGGTACAAAATACCATGAACACAACAAGCAGTTTAGGATTGTTGAAGCAGATGATAGAGGAGGGAGTAGAAGAAGTGATGGATGGAGATGGAACATAGGCAGGGCTCAGATCTTGGAAATCCTTGTGTACAATGTTAAAAGCTTGAAATGAACCACTGAAAATGTTCAAGCAGGGGAGGAATAATCAGATGTCTTTTATTAAAAGATGTTTTTATTAATTTCAGAGAGGAAGGGAGACGGAGCGAGAGAGGAAACATCAATGATGATAGAGAATCATTGATTGGCTGCCTCCTGCACGCCCCCTACTGGGGATCAAGCCCACAACCCGGGCATGTGCCCTTGACTGGACTTGAACCTGGGACCCTTCAGTACGCAGGCCCGCTCTATCCACTGAGCCAAACCAGCTAGGGCCAGATGTCTTTTTAATACAGCAGTGTGGAAGATAGATGTGATAGACACAGGAGTTTAGGCAGGGAAACTCAGAAAGAGTGTCTTGAAACAGTCCATGTGAGAGAGGACAAGAGTCAAAACTAAGGCGATGACAGTGAACATGGAAAAGGCAGGAGAGTTTCAAGAGATATGTAGGAGGTAAATCAAGCAGATCTTTTTTGAATATGTTTTGATTTATTTCAGAGAGAGGAAGGGATAGGGAAAGAGAGAAACATTGATGAGAAAGAAACATCTATCAGCTGCTTCCTGTACTCCCTGGCCCCTACTGGGGATTGAGCCCAAAACCCAAGCATGTGCCCTGACCCGGAATTGAACCGTGACTTTGACACTCAACCATTGAGCCACACTGGCTGGGCTAAATTAAGCAGATCTTGATGTCTGCTGGTATGTGAGCAGTAAGAGCCCAAGTTTTATTTATTTATTTATTTATTTATTTATTTATTTTTTTAAAATATATTTTATTGATTTTTTACAGAGAGGAAGAGAGAGGGATAGAGAGTTAGAAACATCGATGAGAGAGAAACATCGATCAGCTGCCTCCTGCACACCCCCCACTGGGGATGTGCCCGCAACCAAGGTACATGCCCTTGACCGGAATCGAACCTGGGACCCTTGAGTCCGCAGGCCGACGCTCTATCCACTGAGCCAAACCGGTTTCGGCTATTTATTTATTTTTTAAAATATATTTTATTGATTGTTTACAGAGAGGAAGGGAGAGGGATAGAGAGTTAGAAACATCGATGAGAGAGAAACATCGATCAGCTGCCTCCTGCACATACTGGGGATGTGCCCACAACCAAGGTACATGCCCTTGATCGGAATCAAACCTGGGACCCTTCAGTCCACAGGCCGACGCTTTATCCACTGAGCCAAACCGGTTAGGGCAAGAGCCCAAGTTTTAAAGGAAAAATAATGAATGATGCTGGATATGGAGATGCTGACTTTGGGAGATGCAGGTGGAGACATCCACTAATTGTTGCCTGAAAGTGAGGCTAGGCTAGAGATTTGAGAGTCATTCGTGTAAAAGATGTCACAAATTACAAGAGAAACTGAAATTGCCCAGAGAGAACTATACACGTGAGGACAGAGGAGCACCTGAGATACAACCATTGGAGAAGAAAGGTTCAGATTCTAAGAAGAAGGAGTTTTAAGGAGGGAGTTTTAGAGTTAGTTACCAAATCCAGTAGAGAATTAAGTAAATTAAGAAAATAAAACAGTCACTGGATTGGGTAATTAGGCTAACACTGGGAACTCTTCTTAGAGCAGTGTCAGTGGTGTAGGGCAGAAGCAAGATTATAGCTGGTTAAAGTGGGTAATCCTTGAGACTCTTAAAGAGGTATAGTCAAGAGATAAGTTTTGTTTTGTTGTTTTGAAATTGGCAAGATCTGAGCATGCTCTTGTGCCGAGGGGGAAGATGCTACCATAATGGCAAAGGTTGTTAACACAGAAACAAAGGATCAAGTGCAAAGTCATTCCCTAAAAAGATGGGAAGGGATGAAATTCAGACACGATGTGGATGGCCTGGCCTTGAAGTGGTTGGTTATGTCAGAGTAAAGGAGAGGACTGTGAACCACACATACCTCCATTTTCCTCCTCACTGAAGAATCTTTCTTTGCAAGATGCTTGATATGCCTCATTCTCTCTTTTAGAGCAGAGTCCCTGGGGACAGTGTGAATCACTAAATAGAGCATCAAATACTTCAAAACCAATCTGATTGCCACACTGACCAAGTTGCACTGTTACTATTGACATGCTGAGACACAAACTAGGCCTATTTCCTCAAAAAAGTGAGCAACCTGTAATAGAAAAATATAGGTTTTGAGAACCACTACATTATCAATAACTAAAGAACAAATAAAATGCCATGTGTGTTAATATACATCAATAAAATACATAATTTAAAAATGCCATATGCATATATGGTGTTATAGATGAAATAGCTATGTCGTCTAAGGAACCAATCATTTAAGGAAGTTGTTCTTTTTTCTCTACATGGTTTTGGGATTTGGAATTTATTGTACCCAAATCTATTCATACACAGCTCAACAGTTTCCAAAATTTGATTTGTATTCGCTATTTTCCCATGCATGCATTTAAAACAAAACATAACAAAATTGGTTGAAGGAATTAATACTATACACTTCCCACCACAGGGACACATAGAACGCAGAAGTTAACTCAACAATTGTACATTTATTGATTAACATTAATTTTCTCTCTTCTAAATAATGACTTTCTCTCTCTCTCCACCAATCACCTTTCTGGCCTGGTAACTACAGTAACATTTATAAGAAAAACTGTGTTTAGCTCAGGTAGGACAGCAAGGAAGACCAAGCTTGGAAAAATTGGACCAGATGAAATATTACAGCAAGTCTTCACTATTTTTTAACAAAGAGACAATTTTTATTTTTTATTTTTTTGTAAATACCTCACACCAGGTCTATGCAGCACTGGAAAGAGCAGTGACTTGTAAGCCATACTCTGTACTCATAATTTTTTTCTTTTTTAAATATATTTTTATTGATTTTAGAGAGGGAGGGATAGAAACATCAATGATGAGAGAGAATCACTTATCAGCTGCCTCCTGCATGCCCCCTACTGGCGATCGAGCCTGCAACCCCGGCATGTGCCCCTGACTGGAATCGAACCTGGGACCCTTCAGTCTGCAGGTGGAGGCAGTATCCACCGAGCCAAACCAGCTAGGGCTGTACTCATAATTTTCAAACTACCTTGCAAACGAGGTATCATTACTCTCATTTTAAAGATAAGGAAACAGGCTCTGAAAGGTTATGTGACTTTCCCATGCCCACTTAAGTAATAAATAGCAAAGCCAAGACTCTCCCTTTCCCCACTAATCCTAGGAGTTCCCCCATTAACCCCACTCACTGACAGCCCCAGGACCAGCCGTTTCTGTCCTGTTCAAACTTCAGAGGGCCATTATGCGCATGCTCACTTTCAACACCCAAAAAAACTAGGGAGAACGAATGCGCATGTTCCACAAACGCAGAGTTTTGTTGTATTTTTTTTTCTTTTCCTATTCATAAAGGTTAATTACGCATGTTCAATTTCAATTTATCAACTTCAGACACGGTACGCATGCTCCCTGTTGATCAAATGCTTGAGCTGACAATGCGCATGATCTAGCTTCCACGAGCGGCTTCGGCTGGGCTTCTGCGCATGTGTCTGCCAGTACCTCACTCCTGGCGATAGTTGTACGCATGTGCATTGCCCACAGTCGGCTTCACAGAACCTTGTGCGCATGCTCTCGCGCTGAACTTGAGGAGCCAGTCTAAGGCCTAAGCGCAGACGCACTGAGCTCAAGCAGCCAGTGATGGCGGCAGCGGCGGTGGTGTCTGCGGTGAGTCCGGGCCCATGAGGCGACGACGGAGGCGGGACGGCTTCTACCCAGCGCCGGACTTCCGAGACAGGGAAGCTGAGGACATGGCAGGAGTGTTTGACATAGACCTGGACCAGCCAGAGGACGCGGGCTCTGAGGATGAGCTGGAGGAGGGGGTGAGGCCCGTGGTCCCGGGGGGCCGGCGGTGACAGGGCCGGGCCGGGGCGGCGGGGCGGCGGGGCGGGCCCGGGAAGCCTGGCGCGTCCGAGAGCGCGGAGACCCAGGGGGTGCGTAGTCTCCTGGACCAGCTGAAGCGCCGCGCGGCCCGAGACAGGGGAGCGGGCGGGGCGGACCTGGCCCGAGGTGAGAGGCCGCGGCGGGGCTCGCAGGTGCAGGTCGCGTCCCTCGCCCCAGAGCAGCGCAGCCGGGAGCAGCCAATGCAGGGAGCGAGAACGGGCGCGTGGTGGATCCCTCCAGCTGACCTGAGTGTGGCGGGGCGCGAGTGGTGTAGCGCGTGTTGGGGGGGAGGGGGACTGCGCTTGCTGGGTGTCCCCTAAGTGCAGATGAAGTGCGGAAGGGTTTCCCTTCGAGTGTAAGATTTCAAGTATTAAATCTTCAGACCTCCCACAACCACCTCTCTTCTCGGCCTGTCGCTTCTCTCCTAGGAAGCGCTCAGCTGTTAGAAGTGACAGCTGAAAACTTCTGTCGGGAGTAGCGCTGCCGCTGCTGTTACAGCCACCAGGAGTTTTATTTCGGGAGCAAGGGGGCTCTGCTGCATCTTCCAGGGTTTGTTTGTTTGCTCTTTTTTTAAAAAACAAAAAACAAAACAAAACTCCTTCCGTGTGACTTTTTTTTTTTAAAAAAAAGCATTTATAACAACACACGGCATTTATAACTTACTTCCTCCCCCATTTGAAGATGTCTATATTTTTTCAAAATACTTTATATAATTTTGGGGTGGAAAAAAACCCAGCGTTGACAGCTGTGATTTGGCTTGCCAAAAATAAATTGCTTGAACTGAGACTTGTGAATGGTGGTGTGAGGGCTTTCCTTGCTGCAATCTAGGGTGTTAAATGTAGAATTGTCTTTCCTATGCATAGCTTGGTTTTACCTTTGCTGTCTTAATAGTTTGTTATTGTTTGTGGAATATCATTCTTTTTTTTTCCAAGATAAATTTATTGAAAAATCACAAATTACACCTTAAGTTTAAAAATGGTGTTGTAAATCACTGATTCTGGGCAAATCCTTATGGTAATTTAGATTCTAAATTCCATTGTCTAGATGAGTACATGTCAGAAGTTTGCTCTAATTACATAAGGGGGTTTCCCTTTCTTTCCTTCATCCAATTTTTCCCTTCTGGCAAGTTGTGCCCTGCTTATTGACCAAAGATTGAGATGCTTATATATAGAAAGAAATTTGAAAACTTTAAGAAACTAAAATAATACTGTTTTTTCCCCCCAATCAAATGAGTCTAAATCAAAATTAGTTTGGAAGGTGGATATTGAGATGTGTACTTTTTAAATATGTTTGCATATGTAATTCCAGTTAGCCTTTTAATGGAACATTAGATACACTAATACAACTTGAAAACAAAATGGGATTACTTTCAGTACATGTAGTATACTCTTGTCACATATTGACAGTGGCTTTGGGGTAGGGGTGAAACCTGATAGGAAGGATGCTTTATAAAATCTGATAGAATTTCTAGAGCATTGGTTTATCCCAGAAGTTAAAGGAGGTAGCAGTAAAATACTGTATTAAGATACCTATTATGACCTGGAACCTCATTGGGTTTTGGCCTACTCCTGGACATTGGTTCTGTTGGGTACAGGCAAATAGGATTTTGAGAGTGTGTGGAAGGGGAGGCCGGAGAAATTGGTAGAAATAGGAAAGAAAGAAAGGGGCTAACTTTGGGAAAAAAAGCAAAGGTAATTAGAGAGGATTTTGAGGAAGAGCTTTCAGCAAAATAGTATATCATACTTAGCAGTGCTTTTGGAATTGAAAACTTTTCTTTTGAGTATTATTTTTTAAAAATATATTTTTATTTATTTCAGAGAGGAATGGAGAGGGAGAGAAAAATAAAAACATCATTGATGAGAGAGAATCATTGATAGGCTGCCTCCTGCACGCCCCTTACTGGGGATCAAGCCCACAACCCGGGCATGTGCCCTTAACCGGAATTGAACCCGGGACCTTTTAGTCCACAGGCCTACGCTCTATCCACTGAGCCAAACTGGCTAGGGCTTGAGTGTATTGTTTTAAGAGGTGCCTCAAGGTGGAAAGCCAAAAACAGTTGCAATGGGATTGGGTTAGCCACCCAAGGAGATTCAGTGATATCCAGGTTCTTCCAAAATAAAATTTAAATGTTCTGAAAAATGAGAGAAGTTTGTATTTTTTAGAAAATCAAGCTATTGTGAGTTTATAATAATACTAGAGGCCCAGTGCACGAAATTCGTGCATGAGGGATGGGTCCCCTCAGCCCAGCCTGTACCCTCTCTAATCCGGGACCCCTTGGGGGATGTCCTACTGCCAGTTTAGGCCCGATCCTGGGGATCGGGCCTAAACTGGCAGTCGGGCATCTCTCTCACAATCCTGGACTGCTGGCTCCTAATTGCTCACCTGCCTGCCTGCCGACCTGGTCGCCCCTAACTGCCCCCTGCTGCCGGCCAGGTTGCCCCCAACTGCCCTCTCCCTGCCAACTTGGTCACTCCTAACGTGTGTCCGCCCCCCGCTGGCCTGGTCACCCCTTACTGCCCCCTGCCAGCCTGGTTGCCCCCAACTGCCCCCCCCCCTGCTGGCCTGGTCACCCCTAACTGCCCCCCCCCCCACCGGCCTGGTCACCTCTTACTGCCCCCCCCGATGGCCTGGTTGCCCCCAAATGCCCCCTCCCCCGCCAGCCTGGTTGCCCCTCACGGCCTCCCCCACCAGCCTTGTTGCCCCACGCAGCCTGCTGTTCAGTCGTTTGGTTGTCCCTCACTAACCCTCCTGCCGACCTGGTCGCCCCACGCAGCCTGCTTGTTCAGTGGTTTGGTCCCTCACTAACCCCCCTGCTGGCCTGGTTGTAGGCAGCCATCTTGTGAGAGTGTGATGGTCAATTTGCATATTACCTCTTTATTATATTAGTTAATATTCTGACTATTTGCCAATTTATAACCTTTGGTTTAGTACACAAACTTTTAAAACATTGGTGCATATCAGAGTAGCCTCAGTAAGGAAACTGAGGCATAGGCCAAAGAGATGATTGGCCAAGACCATGTAGATAACTAGTGGTAGTGTTTTTTGACTCAAGTCAGCAAGCTTCACTACATAGGTTCTTCATTGCATTTACTAGTCTTGTTCATAAAGTACCTCTTTGTGGTGTGTCAAATGTGAATTCAAATCCTTCCAGTCATGCTCACTGACTATGTGACCTACAATAAATTGTTTAAGGTCTGTGGTACTTTTTTTCACTGTAAATGAGGATTGTGTGAGATAAAGTCTTTAAAGTACTCTTAACAACATACTGGCATATTAAGCAATTAGCTAATTCATGGAAATATAGTAGCTTGTTAGTGTTACCCATTGCCAAGGAACCAATCATTCAAGTTTACTCTCATCTGTGCCTAGAGACTTAATAATAAATGCAGTTATACTAGTACAGTGGTCGGCAAACTGTGGCTCGCGAGCCACTTGCGGCTCTTTGGCCCCTTGAGTGTGGCTCTTCCACAAAATACCACGGCCTGGGCGAGTCTATTTTGAAGAAGTGGCATTAGAAGAAGTTTAAGTTTAAAAAATTTGGCTCTCAAAAGAAATTTCAATCGTTGTACTTTGATATTTGGCTCTGTTGACTAATGAGTTTGCCGACCACTGTACGAGTACAAGAGGCTGCATTTTGGGGCTGTAATATCTTTTTCTGAATTAGATATATTACACTGAATGAATCTGTATTAGTAAGTATATATATTCTTCAGAAACTAAAAGATGAGGAGAGTAATTTAATACATTTATAGATAAAGTTGAATGTCTGCTACCTAACTAAAAAAAGACCCTGATTGATTACCTCAGAGGATGATTATAAAACCAATGGATAAGAGTTTTGTTTTTTTGTGCCTTTTTTTGGGGGGGGGGGTTATTTTTTGTTTGTTTGTTTTTTGTTTTTTGGCTGATAATAGTATAATTTGGGAACAGTAAGTTGAAACTAAGGGCAAGTTTTCCTCTAGAGAATTTTTCCCTCCTCCTCTAGAGATTTTCATTAGATTATGAAAATGTTGGAAACCTTTGCTTTCTGTGGAGACACAAAGTTGAAGTAGAAATAGAAAATTATAATGCAATATTTAAAGTCTGCAATTTTTACTCTAATGCAAAATTTGAATTAGTCACAGAGCTTACTATGTGAGTTTCAGATTGAAATATCGGATTTTTATTGAGCAAAAAGTTTAAAATTTTTAGTGCTTTGAAAAACAAAAGTGCTAAATAGATAGTATGCATTCAAATATTCATGATTATGAAAAATTATAGAAAAACAACTCATTATCAATGTTTAATCTTGCATTGTAGTAGATATTTACCATAAAGTATTTATATATGTTTTTAAATCAATTTATTGTGGTGACATTGGTCAATAAAGCCATACAGGTTTCAAGTGTACAACCCTAACACATCATCTGCATACTGCAGCGTGCACGCACCACCCCAAGTCAAATCTCTTTCCCCTACTATTTATCACCCCTTTGCCCTCTTCCACTTTCCCCCACCCGCCTTTCACTCTGGCAATCACCATACTGTTATCCTGTCTGTTGTTTTTATTGTTGTTTTGCTTAATCCCTCACCTTTTTCACTCAGCCCCGCAACCACTTTCCCCACTGACAGCTGTCAGTCTGTTCTCTGTATCTATGAGTCTGTTTCTATTTTGTTGGTTAGTTTATTTTGTTCATTAGATTCCACATATAAGTGAAATCATATGGTATTTGTCTTTATCTGGCTATTTCACTTAGCATAATACTCTCCAGGTCCATCCATGCTGTCACAAAAAGTAAGATTTTCCTTTTTATAGCTCAGTAGTATTCCATTGTATATATGTACCACAGCTTTTTTTAATCTACTCATCTACTGATAGGCACTTGGGCTGCTTCCAAATCTTGGCTGTTGTAAATAACGCTGCAGTGAACATAGGGATGCATATATCTTTTTGAATTGGTGTTTTGATATATTCCCAGAAGTGGAATCACTGGGTCATTTTTAATTTTTTGAGGAAACTCCATACTGTTTTCCATAATGGTTGCATTGATCTGCATACCCACCAACTGTGCACAAGGGTTCCCTTTTCTCCACCTCCTCATCAACACTTGTTTGTTGATTTATTGATAAAGCCATTCTGACAGATTTGAGCTGTGGTTTTAATTTGCATTTCTCTGATGATTAGAGACATTGAGCATCGTTTTATATGTCTATTGACCATCTGTGTGTCCTTTTTGGATAAGTATCTATTTAGGTCCTTTGCCCATTTTTTAATTTAATTGTTTGTTTTCTTGGTGTTGAATTTTGTAAGTTCTTTATAAAATTTGGAAATTAACCCCTAGCCGAAACCGGTTTGGCTCGGTGGATAGAGCGTCGGTCTGCGGACTGAAGGGTCCCAGGTTCGATTCCGGTCAAGGGCATGTACATTGGTTGCGGGCACATCTCCGGTAGGGGGTGTGCAGGAGGCAGCTGGTCGATGTTTCTAGCTCTCTATCCCTCTCCCTTCCTCTCTGTAAAAAATCAATAAAATATATTTAAAAAAAAGAAAAAGAAAATTAACCCCTAACCAGATGTATCATTGGTGAATATGTTCTTCCATTCAGTGGGTTGTCTTTTCATTTGTTGATGGTTTCCTTTGCTGTGCAAAAGCTTTTTAGTTTGATGTAGTCCCATTTCTTTGGTTTCCTTTGCCTGAGAGGAAAAATCAGAAAATGACATACTACAAGAAATGCCGAGATTTTACTGCCTATGTTTTCTTCTAGGATTTACCCAAAAAAATTTTAAAATTTATTTATTGATTGAAGAGAGAGAGGGAGAGAGAGATTTGTTGTTTCACTTATTTATGCATCCATTGGTTGACTCTCATATGTGCCCTGACGGGAGATTGAGCCTGCAACTTTGGCATACTGGGACGACGCTCTAACCAACTGAGCTACCTGGCCAGGACCCATTTTTATTTTTATTTTATTATTATTATTTTTTAAAGCAATGTCACCCTTTTATTTTATTTTGTTTTTTAATATACTTTTTATTGATTTTTTACAGAGAGGAAGGGAGAGGGATAGAGAGTCAGAAACATCGATCAGCTGCCTCTTGCACACCCCCCGCTGGGTACATGCCCTTGACCAAGGTACATGCCCTTGACCGGAATCGAACCTGGGACCCCTCAGTCCGCAGGCCAATGTTCTATCCACTGAGCCAAACCGGCCAGGGCCAGGACCCATTTTTAAATAACCCAAGATTCTGGGTAAAGTTTACCCCTTTTTCCCAATTCATCTGAATTACTGAATCTTACTTTGTAAGGAAATGTCTGTGAACAGCCAAGCAAGTGGATAAATGATTTAATGAATATTTGGATTAAGAATATTTTACTGATTTTGTAACAATTTACTTAAATTTTTGTAAACTGTGCTCTTTTTCATTGGGACTTGAGGTATATTGAATTTATATGCAAATTTAATTTAAAACTACAAAGTTTTAGTCATTTTGGTGGGCTAGTTTGAAATAGTGTATCTTGTATAGTACCTTAGATGCTCATGATTCTATTTTGTCAGTCATAGTGGCACACACAAAAAGCATTGATTGAATCAGAAAGCTTAAGGCAACAAAAAATATTTGAATGAAGAGATTCCTGTGAAAGAGAGTTGTCAGTATGTGTTATATAATGTTAGTTTGATGCTTCTGTTCCAGAAGGTAACGGTAGGAAGTTATAAGCACAGATGCAAGTGGTAATACAGGTCTGGCCAGCTCCGGAAATGAAACATAGCCATGGGGCATATATTTCTAAGTGGCTTCTAAGTCATGGTTCAGTGTTAACTACTTTGTGGTCTTTAATTTAGAATTAAGTAAAACTAACATTAAAGAAAACATTTTATAATCAATTTTACTGTAGCTGAGAGAAATTAGTCTTTTGTCTTTAAAGTGAGGCCATTATAGGTGATTATATGAAACACCAGAAACAAAAAAAACTTTTAGCCATAGCTGGTACCTCCCCTCCCCCAAAACTATATTAAGTTGAAACTGCAAGAATATTTTTTTCTTGGTACTGCCCCATCCATATGCTTCAGTCTAATCATGAAACATACATCTTAGGTGTTAGGTGTCATCTTGACTTGTACACACCATGAGCGAATTATGACTAAAAACTTGTGTTGTTTTCGGCATTTCAGCATTCTTTCATTGTGTAAGAATACTATCAGTTTTCTTTGTGTATCTTGACTGTGTATGGCAAGCATATCAAACTCAAAGGCTAACATGGGCCAAATAAGGTTTAAGTTTATGTGGGCAGCAAAAAAACAAAAGTTTCAATTTTCATAGAAACATATGCTTATTTCGATAAAGACATACTGAATACAAAGGGCTGAAATAAATGAGTAATTGTTAACAAAATAATAGAATATTTTAGTAAAAATTAATATTTTTTCTTGAACATTAACTTACCAGACACTGAATAACTGTACAAATAAGCATAACGCAAATAAACCTATTTTTCTTGTTCTCCGAAAGCGAAATATTTCCTGTTGCGCTCACCAAACAAGTCAGTCCAAGACTAATGATGTGTCATCGGCTGCTAAATATTTGCTACTAGTATTAGTGGCGAGAAATTGTGCACCTGCGCATAAGGTGTGTAAGGGAAATGAAGGCAACACGATTATAGTAATCAGACATTAGCAAACGTTGTAGTTCGTTATTAATAATTACGTATAACAGGATATTGAAAAATAAAGTTATGAAATTTTTATCAAAATGTTTCTTACATACCGTTATATTGGCTGGGCCGCAATAATATTCATTGTGGGCCACGAGTTTAACATGCTTGGTATACGGGTACCTTTGAAGAGAGATGTGTTCACTTAAATAATTTTTGAATTATCCTAAAATTTTCAATTAAAACTTCTAATTATTATTATTATTTATTTATTTATTTTCCATTTTTTTATTAAGGTATTATACGTGTACATATCTTACCATTGCCCCCCCCGCACCCCACTCCCATACTTGCCCTCACCCCACAGTGTTTTGTGTCCATTGGTTATGCTTATATGCATGCATACAAGTCCTTCAGTTGATCTCTTATCTCCCCACCTCTCCCTAACCTTCCCGCTGTAATTTGACAGTCTGTTTGATGCTTTACTGTCTCTGTACCTATCTTTTTGTTCATCAGTTTATAATGTTCTTTATTATCCATAAATGAGTGAGATCATGTGGTATTTTTCTTTCATTGACTGGCTTATTTCACTTAGCATGATGTTCTCCAGTTCCATCCAGGTTGCTGCAAATGGTAAGAATTCCTTCTTTTTTATGGCAGCATAGTATTCCATTGTGTAGATGTACCATAGTTTTCTGATCCAGTCATCTGCTGATGGGCACTTAGGCTGTTTCCAAATCTTAGCTATGGTAAATTGTGCTGCTATGAACATAGGGGTACTTCTAATTGTTTTTAAATATTTTTAAAAATGATTTTTAGAGAGAGGAAGGGAGAAGGAGAAGGGAGACAGAGAAACATCAATGAGAGAGAATCATTGACTGGCTGCCTCCTGCACGCCCTCTACTGGAGATCAAGACAGCAACTCAGGCATGTGCCCTGACTGGGAATTGAACCTTGACCTCCTGGTTCATGGGACAACACCTAACCACTGAGCAAAACAGGCTGGGATAAAAACTTCTAATTTTATAGAGCCTATTTTTAAAAAAAAAATATATATTTTATTGATTTTTTACAGAGAGGAAGGGAGAGAGATAGAGTCAGAAACATTGATGAGAGAGAAACATCGATCAGCTGCCTCCTGCCCACCCTCCACTGGGGATGTGCCCACAACCAAGGTACATGTCCTTGACTGGAATCGAACCGGGAACATTTCTGTCATCCTAAACAGAAACTTTGGGCGTATTTACAGTTACTCCTCATTGCCACCCTTAGTGTTAGGCAACCACTAGTCTACTTTCCATTTCTATAAATTTGCCTTTTCTATATATTCCACATAAATGGAATCATGCAATATTGGCCTTTTGTGTCTGGCTTTTTTTTTTTCACATAACATGTTTTGATGATCATCTGTGTAGTAGCATGTATCAGTACTTCACTCCTTTTTAGGCCAAATAGTATTCTGTTTTATGGATCAACCACATTTTATTTTTTAAGTTTACCAATTGATGTTCATTTGAGTTGTTTCCAATTTTTGGCTATTGTGAATAATGCTCCTGTGAACGTTTGTGCCTTAGTCTTTGTGGAATATATATTTTCATTTCTCTTGAGTAGATAATTGGGGTAGTTTTGCTGGATCATATGGTAGCTCTATGTTTAATTTTTGAAGAAACTGCTTAACTGTTTTCCAAAGTGGTTGTATGATTTTACATACTTGCCAGCAGTGTATGAGGGTTCCAATTTATCTACATTTTTGCCATACTTGTTATTTTTAAAAAATTTATATTTCAAAATATTACATATTTCTTCGTCTTTCCCCCCATTGACCTCCTCCACCCTCCCGAGGCCTACCGCATATTGTCTATGTCCATGGATTGTACATATATGCATAGAAGTTCTTTGGTTAATCTCTTCTTGTCCTCCCTCTCCACCCTTCCCTCTCAGATTTGTCAGTCTATTCCATGCTTCCATGTCTCTGGATCTATTTTGTTCATCAGTTTATTTTGTTCATTAGATTCCACATATCAGTGAGATAATGTGATACTTGTCTTTCTCTGACTGGCTTATTTTGCTTAGCATAATATTTTTCTGTCTTTTTTTTTTAAAAAAAATATATATATATTATTGATTTTTTACAGAGAGGAAGGGAGAGGGATAGAGAGTTAGAAACATCGATGAGAGAGAAACATCGATAAGCTGCCTCCTGCACACCTCCTACTGGGGATGTGCCCGCAACCAAGGTACATGCCCTTGACCGGAATAGAAACTAGGACCTTTCAGTCCACAGGCCGACGCTCTATCCACTGAGCCAAACCCGTTAGGGCTATTTTTCTGTCTTTTTAATTAGTGGATGTGAATTAGTACCTCAGTGTGGTTTTGGTTGGCATTTTTATAATGGCTAATGATGTTGAACATCTTTATGTGCTTACTGGCCATTTTTATATCTTCTTTGGAGAAATACCTATTCAGATCCTAACCCAATTTAAAAAATTGGGTTATCTGTTTTTTTAGTATTGAGTTGTGGAAGGTCTTTGTATATTCTTATTCAATGGGTGTTTTTTTCCCACTCTTTCCCCCCCCCCCCTTAAAATGTGTTTTTATTGATTTGAGAGAGAGAGAGAAACATGGATGTGAAAAACACCCATCGGTTGCCTCCTGCACGCCCTTTACTGAAGATTAGGACTGCAACCTGGGCCTGGGCCCTGACCAGGAATCTGGTGACTCCTGAACAGAATGATGCTCAGCCAACTGAGCCACACAAGCCAGGGCTTCACCTTCTTGATAGTGTCTTTTTGAAATAAAAGAGTTTTAAATTTTGAATAAGTATTTTATTTATTTTTTCTTTAATTATTCATCCTTTTGGAGATGTGTCTTTAAGAAATCATTATCTACCCAAAGATCATAAAAATTTACTTCTTCCTAGGTTTCTTCTAAGAATTTTATAGTTTTAGCTCTTACATTTAGGTCTGTGATCTATTTTGAGTTAGTTTTTTTGTATCGTGTGGAGTAGGGGTCAAAAGTAATTTTTGCTTGTGGTTATCCAATTGTCCCAGCATCATTTATTGAAAGACTTCTTTTTTCCCCATTGAATTTTCTTGGCATCTCTGTAAAAAATCAGTTGACCATAAATGTCAGGGTTTATTTCTGGGCTCTCAGTTCTATTTAATTGACCTGTATGTCTGTGATATGCCAGTACCGTACTCTCTTGATTGCTGCTGCTTTGTAGTACATTTTGAAATCAGGAAGTGTCAGTCCTCCAACTTTGTGCTCCTTTATTGTTTTGCCTGTTTTGGTTACCTTGCTTTTTGTGCATTTTAGAATCAGCTTGTCAACATCTGCAAGAAAGGAACCTAGGATTTGGATAAGATTGAGTTGAATCTATAGGCCAATTTGGGTATTATTGCCATCTTAACAATATTAAGCCATCTCATCGATGAACATGGAATGTCTTTTGATTTAAGTCTTTTTAAAAACCATTTTCTTTGGTTTTAAATGGTACTCTCTGTAGGTATTCTCTTAAAAAATAACATACTTTTGAATGAACTAAAATTTCTTTCAGTAATATTTTATAGTTATCCAGTGTACAAGTCTTATACTTATTTTGTTAAATTTTAAATATTTTATTCTTTTGATGCTATTGTGAATGAAGGTACCTTAATTTTATTTTTGAATTATTCATTGCTAGTGTATAGAAGGTTAATTAAATTTTGCATTTATTTATACCATGATCAGAATTAAATGTTTGGCCAGCATGACTCCTAACAATTTGAGAGTGTTGTTTAATTATTTTGATTTGATCAGCCACATTGTGCACTGCAGTATCTTCAACTGGCTGTGGTTACCTTAGGCTTAGTTAGGTTATAATTACAGAGGTGTTGTCTCATAGAATTATCTTAGTCTTGAGTATAAGAATAGCACTTTGTATAAAACATTGGATTTAGTAACACAGACTTAGCATGTAGTACCTTCAATTTCATTATACACAAAATATATGTAATTTTAAAAAAATATTTTTTTTTTATTGATTTCAGAGAGGAAGGAAGAGGGAGAGAGAGATCGAAACATCATTCATGTGAGAGAATCATTGATCAGCTGCCTCTTGCATGCCCCCCACTGGGGATCGAGCCTGCAACCCTGGCATGTGCCCTTGACTGCAATCAAACCCGGGACCTTTCAGTCCCTAGCACTACACTCTATCCACTGAGCCTAACCAGCTAGGGCTCCACAAAATATATGTAATTTTTGAAAGAAAAATCACCTGGTTTTATTTGTAGATCATTGATGAGTAGCATCTGTATCTTAGTTGTAATTTAAATTACAAGTATTTTTTGTGTACTTTATTTTGTCTATCATTTGCCATTAAAGTTTAGAGAATTTAATGTAAATAAGTAAATAAGTAAGCAATTTATCAAGCCACCCCTACTCCACATTTGCCATTAAAGTATAGAGAATTTTTAGTCAGTTTTATTTCATTTATTCTCCTTCAGTAATGGGGTAAAGCATTAAATATTTTTATTTTATGTGTATGAGATGATTTATCTTTAAAACTTTAACATATTTTTCAGGGTCAGTTAAATGAAAGCATGGACCATGGGGGAGTTGGACCATATGAACTGTAAGTTTATATCAAAATATTTCATTGTCTTTCTTACAAGTAGGTTTATCAGCTCTAGTTCATAGCCATCATGTGATTCCAGAGAACTGTTCTTAAATAGCTAGTTATATATATAGACTTAATTTATTGAGTTTGGCATTAGTATTGTAACATATCCAGGATTTTGAGATTATGTATGGATTTTGAGAAAAAGATAATCATTCAGATTCAGTGTATATTGAATATGAGTCTGCATTTAATATAGAGAAACAACTTTTCTTACTGAAAAATAAAATTATGAGAAATGACACCAAAAGTCAAATGGTTCTTATTTTGCTTGTAATACACCATTCAAACTAGATTTGTGCAATCTAAAGTCATTTTAGGCACGCTCCATTAGGGGAGTGGCATGGTGATTAATGTGCTCTATACCCTAACCCTTGGCTTGAGGGGAAACTGAGGAGTCTTTAAATCATGTTCATAGCAGATATGGAAAGATGTGTAGCTATAGTGCATTAGCAAGAATTTATGTAGCATAAAGACTTGAACTAATTGGTATTTTTAGAAAGTTCCCAGGTTTTCTGCTGAAGCTGCCAAATGAAGTTGGATAATGCCTGACCTTAATAGACATTTTGAATTAACTAAATTTGAATAACTGGAAGACTTTTTCCTTTTGTCAGCTTGATAAACTTGTTCTAATTTATCTTAGTTTGGGGGTGCTTGATGCTTGTGAAAATACTCGACAGCACATTTTGTAAACTAGCAGATAAGTAAGCAATTTATCAAGCCACCCTAATCTTGACCTACCATGTCATTGAATCATGTTTATTTAGAACACAGATAGTAAATTTACTATCATGTATTTTTCCCTTTTACTAAATTGGATTACATTTCTCTTTCTCCTCTTTCTAACAATATGCTGAAAGTAATTTAACTTTTTGCAAATTTACTTTTGGTTTTGCTTTTCTCCCCAGTGGCATGGAACATTGTGAAAAATTTGAAATCTCAGAAACTAGTGTGAACAGAGGGCCAGAAAAAATCAGACCAGAATGTTTTGAGCTACTTCGGGTACTTGGTAAAGGGGGCTATGGAAAGGTAGGAAGTGTTTTTGAAATGAGAGGTGTTGTCTGTCTTAGGTTGATTTTTTTTATACCCTCTTTTCAGCAGTCCTCTTCAATCTTTGTTTCAGTAGTCCTCTTCAGTCTTCGTTTGCTAGCTATCAGCAAAGGATATAATCACTTAACCCTGTATTATTTGAGGGATGTACAGTAGTCTTCCTACCAACACACATGTAAAAGCATGGCACATAATTTATTTATTTATTTTAAATATATTTTATTAATTTTTTACAGAGAGGAATGTTTCTAACTCTCTATAGTTTTTTATAGAGAGTTAGAAACATTGATGAGAGAGAAACATCGATCAGTTGCCTCCTGCACCCCCCCACTGGGGATGTGCCCGCAACCAAGGTACATGCCCTTGACCGGAATCGAACCTGGGACCCTTGAGTCCGCAGGCCAACGCTCTATCCACTGAGCCAAACCGGTTAGGGCGTGGCACATAATTTAAATAGACAACTATGCCAGGCAAAATCTATTAGAGGATTCATTTTTTCCTTTGGTTTTAAATGGTACTCTCTGTAGGTATTCTCTTAAAAAATAAACAAATCACTCCTTACTTTCAAGAGGCTTTGGTACAATATTTGTTACTGTTGTCTGTTTGGTTTTCTTTGACTTGTAGTATCTGCCAAGGGCCATGTGGATATTTATAACATCATTTGTGGGCCATACAAAATTATCAACTTAGAATTATCCTGCTATATTTGGTCAAACATTTAATTAACTCATCCCTAATGCCTTGGCAGGGCCAGATCATATATGGTCTGCGGGCTGGACGTTCCCCACCCCTGATCTAGAGCAAGAGTTAGAGAAGTTGAAGTATATAAGAAGGGAGAAGAAAAATGAAGAGAACTTCTTAGGTTTTGCTCAAGGCTTTCTAATTTAAAACCTAATTTTTGTGTGTTCTTTCCAAGGCAGTTTATACCTAGTCATTCTCTATCAAAGCTTCAGAACTGATTATGCTATTGTGTAGAGTTAATTTTTATAAAGCATGACTTTGTATTATATTTTTAGGTTTAAGGATACATTCTAATATGTTCTAACCATCTTGAATATGTAACGCATGCACTTTGAATCTCACATATTTTAGCTGTTGCATGAAAATGTTTTACAGCTAGCTATTTTAAGGGATAGGTAAACAGTAATTCCTGTCAACTATTATTAAGTAGTTTTATGTGAAGCAAGAGCAGTGGCATTCTTGGAAGAACTTTATGAAATATTTTATAATTTTTTAAGTTTGGTATTATGCTTCTGGGAACCCTGACTATAGCTTTTTAAGCAAACTTGTATTTTATGTATAAACATGGAGGGCTCATCATTATATGATCATTGCCCAACTTTGCCACCAGATGTCAGCAGACCATATAGGAAGGTCCCATGTTGTGGAACAGATTTCCCTAAGCACAGACCTTCTTGGAACTAGTTTTTATAAGGATATAAACTACTGTATCATTTTTTTTCTTATAAATAGGAATTAAGGGAATGTGGCTAGCATAGTTTAGCCTTTAATAACACCCAAACACTTTTATTTTTTTATACAGGTTTTTCAAGTACGAAAAGTAACAGGAGCAAATACTGGAAAAATATTTGCCATGAAGGTGCTTAAAAAGGTGATACCTTCCCTCCTCTTTCCCCCAAACTATATTCTTAATTACTATAAAATCCACATTTTGGTCTAAAATTCTCAGTCAGTAAATATTTCTTACACAATTGTAAGTCCTCTTAGAATGTGAGATATGTTTGATTATTATTATAACTATTTTTTTTCTATTTGGTGAGGGTAGAAAGGAGAACTCTTTCAATTCTCCTCTGATGTAACTCCTTTATCTCTTTGTTCTGGTCTCCGTATTTCTAAGTAATTTAGCATATCATGCTATCACTTAATACATCCATTTTAGAATTATGTACAGACTTCCTATTTTACTCTTTTTTTTTTTTTTTTTACCCCATCCTCCCTTTACTCTGCCCTCTCATTTTGCTTCATTTTCATTGAATCTACTGTTTTCCCATACCTTCCAGCAACTCTGTAAAACATTTTTGAGGCCAGTATTCTGTGGTCACACTTATTAGATAATCTATCAGTTCTAGGCATAATTGTCATTATTGGACTTTCCCTTTACCATAATTCTTGGAATTCTCTTGACTCCTTCGGTGTTGGATTCTTTGTTTCCTGGATCCTATATCTTCCAGTATCAGTGTCTGTAGATCCATTGGTATGGATCAATTGGTGCTGAGAAAGATCCTCTATTCTTTTGCCTACAAAAAGCATTCTGGAGCTAGGTGAGAGAGAGGAGATGGAGATCTCACTTTTCCACACTAAGACTTGTACTGAAGTAATTTTTACTTTAGCACTCAGTCTTACTGATCCTTCACTCTATTTTTTCTGGAAAGTACATCTCTGAGTGAGTATTTCCCTGGCTGGTTAGTGTGGGGATGGGAACCTTGTTGGTGTATCTGTTCCTTACACAGACTTTCAGATAATCTCCCTGTTTTTAGTCCTCCACCTTCTGCCTGCTGCAGTCCCTGATGACTGATTTTTCCCCACTTTCTTTTTATTGTTGCCTCTAATTTTTGAACCCTGCTAGGTTTCTGTTGATGGAATGAACTTATTTTGAGTTATTCCTCTTGGGCAGGCATTTAGGTTTGATCATACTCTACTCTACTAAATCATGTACTATTGCGTTATCCCCTTTCCGCCTTTTTTTGAGGTGTAGAGTTACTTATGTTTCCTACTTTTATTGAAGATGGATTATGTGTGTTTGGTTTCTTGTTCTTTTTGTTTGGGATTCATTTCTGAAAAGATCACATTGTCTTAAAACAAGGGTTAGTCGAAAATTATTAAAAGATAATTAAAATTATTTTTTGAAAAAAGTATATTTTTTTGTTGTTGTTTTTTAATTGATTTCAGAGAAGAAGGGAGAGGGAGAGAGAGATAGAAACATGAATGATGAGAGATACACATCAATTGGTTGTCTCCTGCAAGGGCCGGAGATCAAGCCTGCAACCAAGATACGTGCCCTTGACTGGAATCGAACCCGGGATCTTTCAGTCTGCGGGCCAGTGCTCTATCTACTGAGCCAAACTGGCCAGGGCAATTATAGTTTTTAAAAAAATATATATTTTATTGATTTTTTACAGAGAGGAGGGAGAGGGATAGAGAGTTAGAAACATTGATGAGAGAGAAACATCGATCAGCTGCCTCTTGCACACCCCCTACTGGGGATGTACCAGCAACCAAGGTACATGCCCCTGACTGGAATCGAACCCGGGACCCTTGAGTCTGCAGGCCGACGCTCTATCCACTGAGCCAAACGGGTTAGGGCCAGTTATAGTTTTGAATGCTTTGGTTTTTACCTTCTTGATTTTCACTTAAGATATAAATAACTTCTTAACTTAAAAGCTGAGGAACATACTATGGCCACATAGTATTGGTGATTGTTGGTGATTTTTTTAAAGAAGCAATTTAGGTATTCTAAACATCAGTTCCTACATTAGCAAGTCAGGATTAATCTGCTGTCTGGCTTTCCCATTGAAATAATTTGAGATGAATGATTTTTTAAAAATCTGTAAACCATATTAGGTGTAGAATTGAAGACAGTATAATAATACTTGTTCTAGGAATGTTAAAAGAAATCCTGGTCAAAATTCTTAGAGTAATTCATTCCTTTTGACATATTGCTTATTCATGCCTAGTAATCAGGACTGACCATAATTAGTCGTAATGATATCTTGAGTGAGGTATGTTTCTGGCACTGGTATCTGTAATGAAAAGAAGAGGTTGTTTTTTCCCCCACTGTTGGTGGGTGGGTGTGGTGTATTGGGAAATCCATAGACTTAATTACTGCTAAATGTCAGGCTTCCTTTTTGGGCCCAGGCATCTAAGACCTCTAACTTGCTTGCCTCTCCCTTCACTTAACTACCACTCCTTCCCACTTTCAGGGTTTTCCTTTCCCCAACCCTAGCTAGAGAACCAGATACTGTCCCAATCTTTTCTTGGTGTGCATGAAAGCTCACAGGAAAAATAATGTAAGAGAAGAGGTTGCTAGGGTTAAGCCCAGGGTTTTAATTCCTAAATCCCTAGGTAAGATGACTATGTATGCTCATTTTGAGTTTCTTCTGATTTTTGTTTGTTTGTTTATATTAATCCTTACCCTAGGATATTGAATTTATTGGGATGACATTGGTTAATTGTTTTAAATCATGGCTTCATAATGATATCCCTAATCCCAGTCCAATTTCATTGGGTTCTTCTGCCCTAATTCCATATTTACATTTCTGTTTTTCCATAGTGAGATGCCTAATGGTATCAATAAATTTACTCATTTGCTCAGTTGCACGATATATGCATAATAGTTTGAGAATGCCAATACTACTAACAAATACAAACCCACTAAATGTGGTTTAAGATTTCTTAAGTACAGCATAGGAACTATATAATAAATAATATTGTAATAACTATGTTAATCAGCTTAACAATAACCCACAACCTTTGGACCAACTGTAATAACTTATGTATGATGCCAGGTGGGTACTGGAAATATCAAGAGGAACACTTCGTAAAGTATATGATTGTCTAACCACCATGCTATACACCTGGAACTAATACAAAATAATATTGAATGTAAACTGTAATTGAAAAAGAAAAAAAAGATTTCTTTGCAATTTTTGTTACGATATACATATATTTTATCACTTAAATATCTTTTTATCTACTGTGGTAAGCTTTTTTTTTTTTCCTTGTCAAAACAAGGCCACCAAAAATTAGGTTGCCTCCCTAAAAAAATGGGAGAGAGAGAGGATGTGATAAGCTTTTTAATTAACATTTAATTAAGTATATGTATTTCTGTTGTATTCACTTTTATTTCCCTCCCCGATCCTTGTTGATTTAATTTTATTTTTGGAATGTATAAAATATTAACATAGTTCAGAATTCATAATCTTCATTTTATAATCATAGTAATATTTGATTTAGGCCAGAAAAAAAAATGAATGAGAAAACCATTAAGGCATTACTCAGAAAGCATATCTCATTTTCTTTCCTACCTTTCTACTGTCATTAGCTTTGGTTTATCTTAGTTGTGTTTTATAATTGCAGGTATAAGCAGATACATATATATATATTCTTATTTCCCCTTTCTTACACAGAATGGTAGCATACAGTGTAAACTGTCATGCCATACAGGCTCTTTTGCACCTTGCTTTCATAGAGATGTTTCCATTCTTTGTATAGCTTTTTTACTCAGTGCGTAACTAGTCCATAGGTTTTCAGCCAATATTTTGTGCATGGGCTTTTAGTTTGTTTCTTATGTTTCACTTTTACAAATAATACTGCAACTAATAACCTTCTGTACATGCTTTTTCATGTTGCTGGAGGTGCACCAGAACTTAGTCCTAGAACTTAGACTTAACATATCCAAAACAATGCATTATTTTTCCCCAAAACTTTTTTCTTCCCTTCCATTCCCTATTACTAAATGACACCATTATCTATCCTATTACTTAAATAGAAACCACAATATCATGATTTCTTCTCATAGCTAGATAGTCAGCAAATGCTAATTATGTATCTTTACCCTTTCTTTTTTTTTAACTTTCGTTTTCTTAGTTACAGGTCTGAGTTCTTGCTTAGTTCACTGTACTGGCCTCCTAACAGCTCTCATTTCATTTCTTCTGTAGAACTCAACATTGTTACTAGAACTGTCTTTCTGAAAGGCAAGTGCTTTTCATTTCCCTTACCTCAACATTTCTCCTCTGCCTCTAAGATAAGATTCAAGCGTCTTTGCTTAGATGCCCAGGCCTTCCATTTCCTGGCCTCCACCTACATCTTCCACCTAATCTCTAACCACTTCTAACCATACTGAACTACTTATAGAGTTGCTAGACACATGTTGTCTTGTCAAGCCTCTTTTGCACTGGGAATGCTTTTTTATGTCCTCCACATTTTGTCTTAGTAACTTTTCATGATACAGCTTAGGTACCACCACCTCAAG
Organism: Cnephaeus nilssonii; assembly: GCF_951640355.1. Lineage (NCBI taxonomy): Eukaryota > Metazoa > Chordata > Mammalia > Chiroptera > Vespertilionidae > Cnephaeus > Cnephaeus nilssonii. Next base: position 21,320,033 of record NC_137090.1, read on the forward strand.
GAAGACTTCTTGCCAGGTCAAGTGCAGTTTCCCTGTTGACCCATAGCACCTTATGCTTACCTCCATTGACTTATCTCTCTTCCCTGAGACTTTGGGCTCCTGTGAGCTAGAGACTCCTTCTGTTAGTTCTGCTTTCTTGTTACAGAGCCTGGAGCATAGTAGACATTCAACAGTTAATGAATATATGAATAAACTTAATCTTTTTACATTTAAAAAAAAGTATCTTTAGGTTTGCATTTACATGTTCACTTCAAAAAATCCAAACAGTGCAGATATATATATATAAGAAGTACATGTCTTCCATTTACACCTATCACAATTTCTAGTGGTAACTACAATTAATAGTTTAATATTGGCAAGAAAAGCACAAATTAGATTTTCCAGTTACTATAGAATCAAGTGTCTACTGTTTTGTTCTTATAGATCATCTCTTTTCCTTTAGGCAATGATAGTAAGAAATGCTAAAGATACAGCTCATACAAAAGCAGAACGGAATATTCTGGAGGAAGTAAAGCATCCCTTCATTGTGGATTTAATTTATGCCTTTCAGACCGGTGGAAAACTCTACCTCATCCTTGAGTATCTCAGCGGTCAGTACACACAGTTTGGTGTAATTAATTGCATTTGCTCCAGAAACTGGGTCAAACCATCATTTTTCAATGGAAAAAATGCTTTTTCCCAATGTGATCAAATAGCTCTTAAAATTGATGAATACATTGACATAAAGAATTCAGATGTGACCAGGTGTTTCTTTTTGCAGACAAATATGAAGGAAACTTTAAAGAATAAGTTTTTTTCCTCCCATCTGTAAAATTTTATCTTAATTCCTTTGTAACCAGTTACTTAACAAAATAACAAATACCTAATTAATAGTGCCCATCAAATTGACTGGGTAAGATACTATAATTGGATAAGATACTATAACTCAAATAAATCATTAAAGTATTTCTTTCTAAACTGAAGTGGAAAACTCAATAACAGTATTAAGATATTGAGTATTTTTGGAAATTCGTCTTAAAACAGAAGTATTTTGGAAGGCAGCTATGCTCACCACTATACCACCAACGCCAAACAGAAGTATTTTGGGTTAATGTAGCCTTATTGATAAATTATGCAATTAGATTAGAAATTATCCACATTTTCCAGGGTTTACCACCTCCTAGAAACTATTTGCTCCAGATATCATTTCTAGCTCACAGCAAACAAACACACTTGAGTTTTCTAAAAAATAGAGATTTCCCAGTAGCATGTAACATGGAACAGAAAGCTGCAGAATTTAGTAACTTTTTTTGTGACATTTGCCAGTTTTCTCCTGTAACTTAATTTTGACATAATTTCAAATTTACACAAAAATTTGCAAGAATAGTACAATTCCCACATACCCTTCACCTAGATTCCCCAAGTATTATCATTTTACCACAATGTTTTGTTTCATCCGTGTCTTTCTTTCTCTCTATGTATATGTATATATGTGTGTGTATATATGTGTATATACACACATGAATACATATATACATAGTTCTTTTCTGAACTATTTAAGAGAGTGTTGTAGACATGATTTCCCTTTGCCCCTAAATACTTTAGTGTATATTTTCTAAAATCAATGATAGTATCTTATATAACTATACTAAAATTATTAAAAATAGGAGATTAACATTGATACAGTATTATCTCAGTTTTCTTTAATCTGGAACAGTTCCTCAGTCTTTCTTTGTCTCTCATGACCTTGACATTTTTGACAAGTACAGGCCAGTTATTTTATAGACTCCATCAATTTGTGCTTATCTGATGTTTCCTCAGGATTAGTTTCAGGTTATGCATTTTGGGGAGGACCATCCAAGTGACATTGTTTCCTTCTTCATGTATCAGATCAGGAGGTACATGAGATATATATATATATATATATATATATATATATATATATATATATATATATATATATATGTCTTTGTCCCATTACTGTTGATGTTAACTTTGATCACATGTATAAGGTGGTGTCTGCCGGTTTTTATCCTGTTGAGGTTTTCCCTTTGTATTTAATAAGTATCATGAGAAGATATTTTGAGGTTACTTAAATATCTCGTCTCTCATCAAACTTTTCACAGATGGTTTTAGCATCCATTGATTCTTGCCTAAAACAGTTAACTCTGATGGTTGTCAAGTGATTTTTTCTTATTCCATCATGTCTACTTCATTTGTTATTTGGCATTCAGCTGTAATGATGAGCTTTCCCGTCCCCTCCATTGAAAAAATTAATTTAAGACTTATTTATCTGTTTGTTGATTTATATCACTGTGGACTCATGGATTCTAAGGTTATTCAGTGGGATATAACCCTTTATCATCACTTATTTTGATACTCAAATCGTGCCATGCTTTTTAGAAGGCTGCTGCTAGGTACTTCTAGTTTAAGAGTTATGAGGCTATGGGCATTCACTAACTTGCAAAGATGGTTTTAATTATATACTAACATTTATCCACTTACAGGTAAAATGTTAGAGAAGCTTTAATCGAGATTTTTTTTTTTTAACTCAGGTCTGGAATCTATAAAAAATTTTAAGTTCATAGATATAAAACCTAGAATTCCAAAACTTACATATTTCACATAAGAGTGGGGACACTGTTAAAAATAGGATCCTGAGGTCTTAGTTTTAAAAGTATTATTTTTAGAATCTGTTTTTTATTTTTAAGGCGCTGATGTCTTTTAATTATGGTTGAAAGGAAAGCACAGACCCTCTCATTAGAAGTAGGTTGGAAATAAAGATTGTTTTATTTCTAATGTCTTCTTTGTTTCTTTACAGGAGGAGAATTATTTATGCAGTTAGAAAGAGAGGGAATATTTATGGAAGACACAGCCTGGTAAGTGAAATTTTTATGGTTGCAAGGATTCAGGTAATGTTAAAACAAAGCCTTATTCCCACTGTGGGCAGTCAAATGACTCAATAAATTGTTCGGGAGCCATTCAATCACTCAGGACTTAAAGGGGGAGAAGCAGCTTTGGGACTGGGCAGCTTTTGGAGGTCACATCATTCCTTTGCCTCCAGGCCTTGGGTGCAACGCTCTTCACACCAGTTCCTAACAGAACCATTCTCACTGGGGCTTTCTTTCCTTGAATTGGTAAGCTGCCTGCCTTGGTTGTGGGTGAGTTTGATTTTCCAGTGAAATTTTATGTGTGGAAGAATGGAAAGTATCAGCAATCACCACCTTTTTTTAGACTTTCCAGTTCCCAAGGGGCAGTCTTAGGCAGGTGTTAAGTCTGCACATATCATCTATGGATTGATTCTATGGCCAGGATGGGATCTACCTTCCTATTTCTTCTGTACACATTCTTTTGTGAAATGATAGTACTGGGTAACAATAAATCAGTTGATCCTACACAATAATTGAATAAAAAACACTTAAATGTTTTTTTTACCGTAATTACCAAACTGCATTCCATTGTTTAATTTCAGGCCTTTTCTAACACAGAAGCTGCATTTAAGAGCCTTAGGGATGAAGTGCCCTTTTTTGGAGGAGGCTCTCTGAGCCATGTTGGAGGCTGTTTGGGGTCGTGCTGGCTGTGAAACTGCCTCAGTCCTCTAGGACACACCCTCTCCATCCTGGAGTAATCTGCAGGATTGCAACATTGTTATGCAGCCAGTATTGCAGTGCCTTGTGCTTTTCGAATCCAGACAGGGTTGACTCAGCCCTTTATTCTTTTGAGGTAGATAAATTTGAGTGTCACACAGTTTATAGTTGTGGGCTGTCTGGCAAGAGGGAGGGCAGATACTATGGGCTTGTACTGTGTATAAATAATGCAGCTTTATTAAGTAAGGGATGAATGGGCTTCTAAGGATCAGGTTATATATAAGGTATCTTCTCAAACTAAGATTTGCTCTTTGAGAATAACAAAATTCTTATTTCCTATGGGATTTTAAAATTGGGGGTGGGTGGGAGAAATTTGTTTTGATCTGAATGACTATTGGCCTAGTTCCTACACAGACAGAACAAAACATGACCAGTAACAGTTTGGCATATTCTGGACTTCTTTGCAATGTTAGCATTATGTTCTAATGATGAAATAAAATATTTTATAGTTTCACGAAAAAGTGAAACATGTCTTCATGCCTTTTGGCAGCATCTTATGCCATCTCTTTCCCCAATATTTCTCCTGCCATTAATTTGGTCTTTGGTGCATGTCTATTTCTTCCAAGGTATTTTGCTCCATACATAAAACTGCTTTGAGTAGATTACTCTTTTTAATTTTTATTAAATCACTTTTGTTTCCAGCTTTTACTTGGCAGAAATTTCCATGGCTTTGGGGCATTTACATCAAAAGGGGATCATCTACAGAGACCTGAAGCCGGAGAATATCATGCTTAATCACCAAGGTGGAGATATACTGTAAACAATTCTATAGTAAATAACCATCCTAAAATCCTCCCACACAGGTCATGGTCATTTTCAAAGCCCCATATTCACATGTCTATTATTATATACATTCTTCCCTCAGAACTTAAATGACATCATGATACTTGCTGAGATTTAAATATTTAGGTATTTATGGTTGATGAGATTAAAGGGAGTTGAGGATAACTGATCACTATACTACATTTTTTAAATTCTTACCCTTTATAGCTTATCATTTTTTAGAAATCCTTACATAAAATGTGGTGCGCCAAAGCCAGTCCAAATACAAATTTTAGTTTATTCCTTAAATTGGAAAGTGAATCTAATTTTACATATTGGATTTTCTTTAATGATGAGAATACATAATTATTAGAAGCAGTACTTTTTTTTCTTTTTTTTTTTACAGAGAGGAAGAGAGAGGGATAGAGAGTTAGAAACATCGATGAGAGAGAAACATCGATCAGCTGCCTCTTGCACACCTCCTACTGGGGATGTGCCCGCAACCAAGGTACATGCCCTTGACCGGAATCGAACCTGGGACCCTTGAGTCTGCAAGCCGACGCTCTATCCACTGAGCCAAACCGGTTTCGGCTAGAAGCAGTACTTTTATATGATAATTTTTATTAATGCTATAAAAAAGGACAGGCTTAGAATTGAACCAAAATAATTGATGTAGCTTTGGAAATAAAATACTTAGTAGGCATCAGGTTATTCTTGCTGTTCAGTTGTAACAAAAAACATAAAAATCAAAGAGATCAACCGAAGGACTTGTATGCATGCATATAAGCATAACCATTGGACACAAAACTCTGGGGGTTGAGGGCATGTATGGGAGTGGGGTGGGGGGGGCAATGGTAAGATATGTACACATATAATAACTTAATAAAAAATGAAAAAAAATCAGATATTAATATTCTGTACAGCTATAGGGCCTTGATTATAACCGCATGCTGCTGCAGACAGTTTAGTTTATGTGAGAGTAATCTGGGCTGGGTAGACTTGGCAATTCAATTCACGCACACTCCAAAGGAGCAACCAGCTAACCAGGATATCTGGGGGGCTGCTGATCCTTAGATGTCTGCAAAGTGATGCACAAGGTAGTTAACAGTTTTAAATCCTTAGGCAGAAAATGGTGTATGGACAACTGATGCCTGTATGAATGTTTCAAATTGTGCTTCCTCCCTACCTTTCCCCCTCGCCCCCCAATTTTCAGAGAGAGAAGAAGAGATAGAAAGAGAAATATTGGCCAGTTGCCTCCCATACACACCCTAACTGGGGATTAGACCTGAAACCTGGGCATGTGCCCTGACTGGAATCGAACCCATGACCTTTTGGTTATGAGATGATGCTCCAACCAACTGAGCCACACCGGTACCTTTCCTTTCTTATTTATTTATTTTTTTAATGGAGATATACTATATTTAACCAAGTACAACATGGGAATATATATGTATTTCCCTCCCTCCCAGTTCTGCACACTTGGATATTGATTCTGAATTATAAAGCAAAGGATAGAATAGGGAAGTGACTAGTTAACTTCTTTGATTCATAAGCTTGAGTGTGTCAGGTGGTTCTGTGAAAAGAAAGGTCATAATTCTTCAGTGTCAGAGTAAAATACACATTTACATTTGAATCAACAGGCCATTGCCTTTTATTTTTTCTGAAATAAACCTGGAATAGTAGGGTCCCTGGGGTTGTTGAACCACTGGATATCTAGTGACAGTCCAGTAAAGCTGAACTTGAACTGAAATATTCTTTGTAAGGTGGTGAGTTTATCACTTGCCTGAATCTGAGATGATGGTCCCATGTCATGTAGCAATTTCATTTCTTTTTCTGAACTGGTAGTATATTGGCAGGATGATTTAATTTGTTATAGTGACTTTCTGAGACCATTTTAAAAGTTGTCAAGTCACAGTAATAAAAGCTACATATATTTGAAGTATGGTGTTATACCTTTGTTTAAAAGGTGCAGAATGTCTTTATTAGGTTGGTGTATTTAAACCAGACTTCACCAAGTTTTCCCAGAAATTACTTTCTCAGGATGGTAGAGGATTCCATATGTAGGTGAAGCTAGTACCTTAGACAAGCCGTTTCACTCTTTTATTCCTCCCCCCCCCCCCCCCCCGCTTCTAGATAGATATTATCATTGGCAAAAGATGAATCTGCCCTAACCTTAGAGTTAACATCCTATTTTATGGATGGCACCTCAGTAGTTCTTGATAACTTCAAAAAATTAAAGCAGAAAAAGTTAAATGGGAGGATAGATTATTATCTTGTATGATGTTTAAACACCATCTAAACCTTAGATTTCTCAGAATAACCATGCTATAACCTTTCATTTGCAGGTCATGTGAAACTAACAGACTTTGGACTATGCAAAGAATCTATTCATGATGGAACAGTCACACACACATTTTGTGGAACAATAGAATACATGTGAGCTGCATGTTGAAAGAAATATAACTGGTTTGGGGGTAATAGCTATCTTTTACCTGGTTTAAGTAATAGTGTGCTAAATTTTCTGTAGCATCATTTGGCTTCATACTTTGTTTTAGAAACTCTTATTCAGATGATATGCAAATGGATGAATTTTTGGGGTATATTGTTTTTCTTGTAGGGCCCCTGAAATCTTGATGAGAAGTGGCCACAATCGTGCTGTGGATTGGTGGAGTCTGGGAGCATTAATGTATGACATGCTGACTGGAGCAGTAGGTGCACAGTTAAAAGCTGCATGTGTTACGTATTGTCTGTGCTGAGTAATTATTAAATCCCTATAGCAAGAGACCTTTCCTGTACTCCTTGAAAATATTACCAATGGAGTTATTTTTTAAAATTTAGCAAAAAAAAATTGCTTTATTAGCAGTAAGTAACATGGGCCCCTGTACTTTTAAATCATTTTCATTGAAATGATCTATGTCATGGCAGTCCTCTGAAATAGATGTAAAATAGATACGGCCCTTATTTTATAAATGGAGAAAGTGAAGCATAAAATTACATAGATAATTACATTATCGCACAGTTAATGGTGGAATCTCAGTTCCTTTCAGGACATTGCTCTTTCTTCTGTCCTGGTGTTTAAAACTACAGTCTTTAGCAGTCCTCATACATTTCTGACCTCTATGAATAACCGAGTAATTCAGGAAATGGATAATTCTGTTATTTAACTTTTTATTTTTTATATGCTAATTTTTCTCTCTTCTACTCTTAGCCACCGTTCACTGGGGAGAATAGAAAGAAAACAATTGACAAAATCCTCAAATGTAAACTCAATTTGCCTCCCTACCTCACACAAGAAGCCAGAGATCTGCTTAAAAAGGTAGGGTTCTTAAATAGGCACTGGAATCATAAGCCTTAACTACTAGGATTTAAATAGAATTAAATATACATTTTGAATAAGAATCATGCACAGCTATTGAATGAAAAAGTCTATAGATTTTGTAGGGAAAGTATAAATTTGTTTAAGGTTTTATTTTCTTTTTATCCCAAACAATATTTATTTTCCCAAGGCAAAATAGATAAGCAAATTCTCTAAAGAAAAAATAATCAGTTTGGCTAAGTAAGTTCATCAGTGTTTTTTCCTTCTCTCTGAAGCTGCTGAAAAGAAATGCTGCTTCTCGTCTGGGAGCTGGTCCTGGGGATGCTGGAGAAGTTCAAGTAGGGACTGGCATGCTTGGGGTTGGAGGGGAAGATAATGCTAATGTGATGTATTTGTGTAGGTTGTATGTAGTTGCTTACAAGTATTGCTTATTTTGTGATCAGTATGTTCAAGCAGGCAGTGTCAATCCAGTGAAGTCTGTTTCCCTTGACTGTTCTTTCTGCTCTTTTTTTTCTAGGCTCATCCATTCTTCAGACATATTAACTGGGAAGAATTGCTGGCTAGGAAGGTGGAGCCCCCCTTTAAACCTCTGTTGGTATGTATACATGAAATCATATGATTTGAGGGACCTGGCACATTTTTAAAATAAAATCTCTGGGCAGACAGAAACAATTTTTTTGTTGTTATTGTTAATCCTCACTCGAGGATATTTTTCCATTGATTTTTTAGAGAGAGTGGAAGGGAGAGAGAGAGAGAAAAAAAAAAACATCGACATGAGAGAGAGACATCAATTGGTTGCCTCCCCATGCACCCCAACCAGTGCCAGGGCTGGGGATTGAGCCTGCAACTGAGGTATGTCCCCTTGATTGGAATCGAACTTCAGACCCTTCAGTCTATCAGCCAGTGCTTTATCCACTTAGTTAAACCGGCTAGGGCTCATTTTTTTGTTTTGTTTTATTTTGCTTAATTCAGCCCTATTTTAAATTTGATTTTCTGGGAATTTTTTTCTTCAGAATGGAAAATATGTTTTCTAGGATTGCAGCAACCAACTACCACAAACTTGGTGGCTTAAACCATAGAAATTTATTTTGTTGCAGTTCTGGAGGCTAGAGATCTGAGATTGAGGTATTGGCAGAGTTGGTTCCTTCTGAAGGCTATGAGAGAGGCTCTGTTCCATACCTTTCTCCTAACTTCTGGTGGTTTGCTGGCTGTCTTTGGCTTCCGTGGCTTGTAGACACATCACCTCAATCTCTGTCTTCATGTTCACATGAAATTCTCCTTGTGAGAATGTGCAGGACTGGGCCCAAATTTTCCCTTTTTATAAGGACACCAGTCATATTGAATTAGGATACTCCCTGCTCCAGTATGACTTCTTCATAACTAATTACATCTGCAATGGTTTTCATTCCTAATAAGGTCATATTCTGAGTTACTGAGAGTTAGAGCTTCAACATATGAATGTTGGGGCGGGGGCGGGGGTCAATTCAAACCATAATAATATGTTTATGAGTAAATGAGTTAGTGTGTTAGTTCTTGTCTTTCTACCACATCAGAATTAAAGAAAATGGTTTCTTTTTCTATTCTTGGGATGAAGGTGGAGGTGGATAATGATGATAATTATTTGGTCCTTGGAGCACAAGTTGACTTGCTTTAAAATTTCAATATATATAATTGTAAGGAGGATAATTAGCCCTCATGTACCAACTGCTCAACTTCAAAAGTTGTCAGGTCATCTTGTTTAAACATAAACATGCTGTCATCACCATTAAAAAGCTGACAATTTCCTTAGTTGTTTTGTTGTTGTTTTTTCCTGTTGGTTTGCTTCAATAAGGATTCAATCAAGGCCTGTATAGTTTTGTTACTGTGGCTCGTAGGTTTCTTTCCATCTATAGATTCCCCCCTCTTAATTCCTCTCTTGAGGACTTACTGGAAAAAACAACACTGGACCATTTGTCCTGTAGGGTCCCTCACATTTTGATTTTTTTAATTTTAACTCATTGGTGTCATTGACCTTGTTCATTTGTTCCCGGTATCTCTGAAAACTGGTGGTTAGATTTAGATGCACATCAGTTTAAACTTAAACTTTTGAGGTTGTATATCTTGATCAGGAGACATATGTATATTTGTTTTTCTTTTGTGATGTTAGTGGTCATTTGTCATTGTCTACATCACTGGTTCTCAGCCAGGGTCAATATGGCAATATCTGGAACAGGTTGTCACAACTTGGGAAGGGGGTGCTACTAGTACCTAGGAATAGAAGCCAGAGATGCTCCAAATATTCTTTTTTTTTTTTTTAATTTGATCTTTATTGTTCAGTTTATTACAGTTGTTCCTCTTTTTTTTCCCATAGCTCCCCTCCACCCCGTTTCCACCCCATCCCATGCCCTTACCCCTCCCCTCAGTGTCCTTGTCCATAGGTGTAAGATTTTTGTTCAGTCTCTTTCCGCACCCCCCACACCCCCTTCCTGCCGAGAATTGTCAGTCCACTCCCTTTTTATGCCCCTGATTCTATTATATTCACCAGTTTATTCTCTTCATCAGATTTTTTATTCACTTGATTTTTAGATTCACTTGTTGATAGATATGTATTTGTTGTTCATTATTTTTATCTTTACCTTTTTCTTCTTCTTCCTCTTCTTAAAGAATACCCTTCAGCATTTCATATAATACTGGTTTGGCAGTGATGAACTCCTTTAGCTTTTTCTTATCTGTGAAGCTCTTTATCTGACCTTCAATTCTAAATGATAACTTTGCTGGGTAGAGTAATCTTGGTTGTAGGTTCTTGCTATTCATCACTTTGAATATTTCTTGCCACTCTCTTCTAGCCTGCATAGTTTCTGTTCCGTCTGGCCTGCATAGTTTCTGTTGAGAAATCAGCTGACAGTCGTATGGGTACTCCCTTGTAGGTAAATAACTGTTTTTCTCTTGCTGCTTTTAAAATTCTCTCTTTGTCTTTTGCTCTTGGCATTTTAATTATGATGTGTCTTGGTGTGATCCTCTTTGGATTCCTTTTGTTTAGGGTTCTCTGCGCTTCCTGGACTCCTAAGTCTATTTCTTTCACCAGGTAGGGAAAGTTTTCTGTCATTATTCCTTCAAATAGTATCTTGCTCTCTCTCCTCTTCTGGCACCCCCATAATTCGGATGTTGGTACACTTGAGGTTGTCTCAGAGGCTCCTTACACTACATATTTTTGGATTATTTTTTCTCTTTGCTTTTCCGGTTGGGTGTTTTTTGCTGCTTTGTATTTAAAATCTTTGACTTGATTCTTGGGATCCTCTAGTCTGCTGTTGGATCTCCCTATATTATTCTTTATTTCAGTCAGTGTATGCTTAATTTCTGATTGGTCCTTTTTCATATCCTTGAGGGTTCTCACTAAATTCCTCGGAGGTTTCTAGAAGATTCTTGAGTAACCTTATAACCGTGGTTTTGAACTCTATATCCAGTAGTTTTCTTTCCTCCATTTCTTTCATTTGTGACATGTTTCTTTGTCTCCGCATTTTGGCTGCTTCCCTGTGTTGATAGAGTGGCCTTGTGTGCTGGGTGTCCTGTAGGGCCCAGTGGCTCAGCCTCCCCAATTCCTGAGGTGGACACTTTTGGTGCACCCCTGTGTGGGCTGTGTTGCACAGTCTTGTTGTAGTTAAGCCTTGATTACTATTGGTATCACTGGGAGGAATTGACCTCCAAGTCAGTTGGCTGTGAGGACCAGCTGTGTCTACAGTGGGAGAACTGCTGTGCTGGAGACACCCTTATGGGGCAGGACTTGTTTCAGTGGGGCTTTGGTGCTCACTGAGTCTGCCCCTTGAGTGTGTCACTTATGGATGTGAAGAGTTGTAATCTGGTATGGTCTCACACTGAACTGGGTATACTGGCTCTTGGACCTCCAAGGAGGTGCAAAGTCAGCCACTGCCTGAGGCCACCCAGCAGGAGCTACAGAGAGATCTGCAGATTCCTCTTCTTTGTTTGGCATTTGGAAGTGCCCAGATGAGGCCCAGCTGTGAAGCAATGCAGGCTGCCGCTGCAGGGCCTTAGGCCTTCTTTTGGATGCTTTGGAGGTCTCTGACCCAGCTGCAGTTTGTTAGGTTTTAGTTTGCAAGAGGGACAGGCCATTCATATGCAAAAGCCGCTATGTACAGCTTGGGTGGGGTTGTAAATTGGGTGGGGCGGGGTCTCAAGGAATCACCAGGGTGGAGCAAACAGCAATGGCTGCCAGTCCACCTTGCCCCAGAGAGGTCCCCAGTTCTCTGTGTCCTGCGGCCCCATGCAGGAACAATGATCACTGCGAGCACCTCTGAGAGAAAGCCGCCCTCGCGTTCCTGCCCAGTGCCAGACAGTCCAGTTTCTCCCTGTATGAGTCTGGGTCCCCAGAGTCTCACCTGGAACTGGAGTTCAGAGCAATCGGAAGCTTGTATCTCCCTCCTGATTGAAAAAAAACACACCACGGCGCATCCAGTTGCCAGCCCGCCTCCGTACCTCTGCACTTCCGCACCTCTGCACCCGCTGCCAGTCTCCATGCGCTTTTTTCTTTCCTTCTAGTTGTAGAACTTCCACTCAACCAGGTTTCCCGTGGTTCTGGATGATATTTGTTTTGTCTTTTAGTTGGAGTTTTGATGTGGTTGTGAGAGGCAGCAAGTAAGTACAGGTGTTTACCTATGCTGCCATCTTGGTTGTTCCTCCCAAATGTTCTATAATGCACAGGACAGCCCTCTATAAGAATTCAGGCCCAAAGTGTTAATAGTGCTGAGGTTGGGCAACTCCTGCCTAGTTCCAGGATTTCATTAGGGGTTTGTAAAATTGTTTTATTATAATATTGTTATTCATTCTTTACTTATTTCATTCTTTACTGGAATTCTTCCATAAGAAGAAACTCTTTACATCAGTTGCTTGGTTACCTGAGGTACAGTTCATACAGGAAAAGCCGGATATATGGCCTTTTTCAAAATAATGAATTAGTTTCCTAACATCTTCCAAATTGATCAATGAATTATGTGATTTTTAAATGTAGTGCAGTAATGAACTCATGTCTTTGAACATATTTATGTTTCACTCTGCCTGTGAGGCTCAGTGGTTGAGTGTTGACCTATGAACCAAGAGGTCATGGTTCAATTCCTGCAAGGGCACATGCCTGGGTTGTGGGCTCAATCTCCAGTGTGGGGTGTACAAGAGGCAGCCAATCAATGATTCTCTCTCATCATTGATGTTTCTATCTTTCTCTCCCTCTTTCTTCCTCTCTGAAATCAATAAAAACGTATTAAAAAACACACGTATTTGTGTTTCAGTCCATTGCAGTTTTTTGAAATTGGTGTTCAGCTTTTGAGAATTATTTAAGACTTTTTGCTTTTTTAAAAGACACAACCACATACTCTGATGTATCAGAAAGAAGGCTGTAATGCATTTGATATGTATAATATAGACTACTCACCATTTTCTAATCATTTTTTTATAAAGCAATCTGAAGAGGATGTGAGTCAGTTTGATTCAAAGTTTACACGTCAGACACCTGTTGACAGCCCAGATGACTCGACTCTCAGTGAAAGTGCCAACCAGGTCTTTCTGGTAAGTGACAGAATTTCCATGTAGATATAGGAAATTTAAGTATGAGGATGGGCCCTTTTCAATAAGAAAATTCATTTTGCTTGCTTTGCAGGTTCATGTAGATAACCTGAGATGCTATTTTTTAAAGTTATCCCCTTAGTTTAATAACTTACTGGTGTTAGAAAATTGATTCTCATAATCCAACATTCTATTTTAGCAATTACAGTAGGAGCATATGTTCGGTTTTCAGAGTGTCTGATTCCTTTTTTGGATAGGCCACTGACTTAAGATGATATTTGGCTCAGCAGATCAACTGAAAGCGACACAGCCATAGAAGTAGGAAAAGAGCTCATTGTAACTATTTTATTCCTGAAACAGACTTTTGGTACTCTTCATATAAGTCTAAAGGGGATTTTTAACCTGTTAATTGTGACTATTTGACATTAAAATATATAGGTTCATATATGATAGTTAATAGATTAATCTTTATTGATAAAGTATCTGTATTGATTTATACCTTGTCTCAGATAGAAAAGCAAAGCTTTTAGATTTTGATAAATAAAAATGATAATTTATATCTGATACCCATCATTGCATATTATTTTGCCTAAGTATCATATATGCTTATGTTTATTTTATTACTAAAGTGTAACATGAACATCTACCTCTTTTCTTTTTCGTTATCCTTTGTCTTTTGATTTTGGACCATCGTTAGAGGGAATGGAATATGGGAAAAGCAATCATTTGGAAGTTGGTTTTTTCCCTGTTTGTTTCCAAGTTCACTGAATTTGTCACTCAGTTATCCAGCTTTTTTTTGTACTGCTCATGCTCACAGTATTAACACAAAGTAATGTACATTTTGGGGTGGAGGTTAAGTTCTAAAAGTAGCATGGAGTACAAAAATTGTGTATGTTTCAAATTACTCTTTTGTTGTTGTTGTTAAATCTTCACCAGAGAATATTTTTTCCATTGATCATTTTTGTATTTATTTTTAGAGAGAGTGGAAGGGAGAGAGGGTGAGAGACTGAGAGATAGAAACAGATGAGAGAGAAACATCATTGATCGACTGCCTCCTGCACACCCCCTGGGTATGTGCCCTGACAGGGAATTGAACCATGACCTCTGGTTCCTAGGTCTACGCTCAACCACTGTGTTACACTGGCCAGGCTAAAGTAGCTCTCCTTAAAAAATTAATAAAAAATAGTTACGTTCACTTACCTGGAGATTGGAGTTGTAGCAACTTCAGTTTAATAAGTATTTAAGTTCCTATCACAGAATTAAAGGAAATTCAAAGAAGATCAAGGCACAGCCTAGTCCTCTTGTTAGTTACAGCTTTAGCCCACTAGAACATGTCAGGAAATGTCCTCTGAAGTCCATACGTGGCTATCACAAAGTATATGCTCTACAGAATTGCACCTCACACTTTAGGACTTCACCCAGACTTTATTAAAATTTTTTATTTGTAACTCACAATGCTGATTCATAGGTGACTGGAATAATAAATAGAAGAGGACTGGTTGTTAAAGAGATGAACACTGACAGCAATAGAAATGACAGTTGATAGCCTAATAGCAAGATCCAAGAAAGAACTAAAGCTAATAAAACTGCATATTGCCAATTACAATTGAAAGTTTTCACAATGCTGACACTTATTCATCAAGAAACTACCAAATCTATCTGACACTGGGGTAAAACGAGAAAAATCACATGTGCTACGTTAGAGAATTCTATTTTTATTTTGGCCTAATAATGAGAAACTGTTTTGGGGGGTGATAATCTTAGGTGCTTATATGCATGTGGCTAGAAACACTAGAATTTTCTTTGCATTTTTCTTGGTATTTACATCTTAATATGGAGCTTACATTTACCTGTTTTGTTCTACTCCTTTCAATAGAGTGGAATTTGTTTGCTGACATATGGGGCTCAATAGAATTCTTTCTTGAGGTCTGTGCCTTAAGAAATGGCTGGAAAGAAGTTAACAGGTGTGAAATGAGATTGAGGCGATTGGAGAGTATATAGATTAATGATTTTAGGGATGCATAATTGTTGTGTTGGTGTGTTAGAGACTGAACAATCACATTTTCTTGATGTGTATGACAAATGACCTTCTGTAGTCCACTATTACTATCTTTCAGGGTTTTACATATGTGGCTCCATCTGTACTTGAAAGTGTGAAAGAAAAGTTTTCCTTTGAACCAAAAATCCGATCACCGCGAAGATTTATTGGCAGCCCACGAACACCTGTCAGGTATTCAGACTTTGTTACTTTCCCCTTTCTTTCTTTTTCTTTTTCTTTTTTTAAACCTAGAAGAGCATTGCTTATGAAATTTATGCCAAGTTACATTAATGAAAGACCTGGCCTCATATTCTCTTTGATTGACATATGAACAGCATCTATCTGTACCTTCTTATATTGTAAGTGACTCGTCTGTACTAATCTCTGATAAAAAGCTATATACCTTCCCTCCTAAAAGCTGTCCTCTTTACCCATTCATTCAACATCTCTTGTGTGCCAGGAGCTCTGCTGCATGCTGGGGCACATGATTAACACAGGAATTGTCCTTGATAAAGTTTATAATTTAGTGAGAGGGAGTCACAGTAAGGAAAGAAGGAATTACAAGAAATATATAATTGCGAGTAGTACTAAGTGCCATACGGGGTTGGGGGAAGAATGTGTTGGTAGAGAGCAAAGAATAACAAGGGGGCACGTATTCATGGTGGTGAGAGAAAGGCCTCCCTGGTGAAGTAAGTCTAAGAATGAAGAGAAAGTGCCAGCCATACAAAAATTAAAAGTACAAGGTGTAACAGGTAGAAGAACAGCTTGTACAAAAGCCTTAAGGGAGGAAAAAACATGGCCTTTTTTCGGAAATGAAAGGGAGGTCAGTGTTCCTGAAGTGTGGGAGTGAGGAATAGAAATGGCAAAGTTTTAGAGAAGTATTTTATTTTAAATGCAATGGGAAGCTGTTTTAAGTGGGGAAGTAAAATGTGTTGTTTTGGAAAAACAAAAACACTAAGTATCACTGAGTGTTTTACTGGGACAATTATAAAGATGAAGAGACTAGTTGGGAAACTGGCCGTTAGTCTAGGGGAGATAATTCAACTTTTGCCTTTGTGCTAATCCACACAAAAATAAAATTAAATGAAAATAAATGTCTCATTACCCCACCCCCTTTAAATGCAAAGGAAATTTTTTGTTGTTGAGATAATCCGTAAGACAAATGAATGATAGCTCTTCCTTGTCTTAAAGCCCAGTCAAATTTTCTCCTGGGGATTTCTGGGGAAGAGGTGCTTCAGCCAGCACAGCAAATCCTCAGCCGCCGGTGGAATACCCAATGGAAACAAGCGGAATAGAGCAGATGGATGTGACGATGAGTGGGGAAGCTTCAGCCCCACTTCCAATACGACAGCCGAACTCCGGGCCATACAAAAAACAAGCTTTTCCCATGATCTCCAAACGACCAGAGCACCTGCGTATGAATCTATGACAGAGCAATGCTTTTACTGAATTTAAGGCAAAAAAAGGTGGGGAGAGGATTTATGATTATCCTTCAGGGTGAAACAAGAAGACTGAAAATGACAGTCTCAAAGAGTCAATGTCGTTACATAGAACACTTTGGACAGAGGAAAAATAAACCTGGATTTTTAAAAATCAATCAATGGTGCAAAAAAAATAACTTAAGCAAAATAGTATTGCAGAACTCCGAGGCACATCAATTAATTGATTCCTAGCAACATCTTCTCAACATTATCAAGGATTTTCATGTTGATGGCTCAAAACTGACAGTATTAAGGATGGGATGTTGCTTTTGAATCACTGTTGAGTTCTGATTTGTGTCAAGGAAGGGTTATCCTTTCACTAGGCAAAGTATGAAGCTGCCTGTCATACTTGCAACCAAGGACAAATTAGCATGCAAGCTTGGTCAAACTTTCCAGCAACATGGAATCAAAGACAAACTTATCAATTGATGTTTTACGTGCAAACAACCCGAATCTTTTTTTTATATAAATATATATTTTTCAAATAGACTTTTGATTCAGCTCATCATGGAAAACATCCCAAACTTCAAATCCGAAATTTTTGGTTGGCGTGAAGAAAGCTAGACAAGTTCTGTTTCTTCTCTTGGTGAAATAATAAAAATGCAAATGAATCATTGTTAACCACAGCTGTGGCTTGTTTGAGGGATTGGGGTGGACCTGAGGTTTATTTTCAGTAACCCAGCTGCAACACCTATCTGTAATACTAGGAAAAAATATATATTTAATCATTTCTATTGGCAGTACTGTTAACGTGCTAAGCTTAACTGGAAGCCTTGGAACGGGCATACGTTGTATGTCCTACATTTCATCCTTGTCCTGGGCCTGCGTTGCACTTGGAAACATATCGCCACCTGTTCTTATACCAGTATTTGGTTCAAGACACCAAATGTTTTCAGCCTGTGGCTGAAGGAGGTCAGAAGAGAGTCAGGATAAAATGCGTATTGAGGGCGGCAAAGTGAGGGAAATGGGGAGATTCAGGGAAGAGGGTGTTGCCATAGTCCACTCTCTGTCTAATCTCTTCACAGCAAATTGGTAAGGTTTTAAGTTTTACTTTTTACTGTTTTTGCTGTCTACCTTCCTTACATTTTTTCCCTCAACAGTTTTCAAAGGAAAAAGGTTATTTTCTCCTATACTGGGGCTACATTTTTTTATTGTAAAAATATTTGATGGCCTTTTGATGAATGTCTTCCACGGTGAATAAGAAAACTTAGTGGCTTAATTTAGGAAATATGCTAACAAGACACTATGTTTTTGAAATTGTAACAAAATCTACATAAGTGATTTACTGGTACAAAGGATAAAAATAAAGATAACTTTACCTTTCTTAAATACTTCCTGCCTTAAAGAGAGCATTTCCATGACTTTAGCTGGTGAAAGGGTTTAATATCTGCAGAGCTTTATAAAAATATATTTCAGTGCATACTGGTATTATAGATGATCATGCAGTTGCAGTTGAGTCTTACCACCCTTTTTTTGTCTTTTATAATGTCTTAGTCTGAGTGTGCAAAGTCAATTTGTAATATTTTGCAACCCTATGATTCTTTTTAAAATAGATGCTGCTTGCTATGTTCTCCAAACCTTTTTGAGCCATAGGATCCAAGCCATAAAATTCTTTATGCATGTTGAATTCAGTTAGAAAAGAGCAAAGCTTTGCTTATTTAAATGGCAATTCAAGTGAGATGAGATGATTTTGCTTAATGGCATTAAGCAAAAACAGATCCATGAAAAGATTGGAAATACACCTTTTCAATTGTGGCAATAAATGAAAGAATTGATATAGTTCATCTTTGAACAGAAAGCTGTTTGTTTGTTTTTAAATCACTCCCTGAAATCCCCCCTTTCCCATTACTGCAGTAGCCTACTGAGTACTTTATAACTGTAGCTAATAAATTAGAAGATACAAATAATGATAAGGCAGAAATTATATTTAAAGTGCAAATATTTGTTCTCTGACAGTTTATGATATCTGGAAAAACAGACCCCAAAAAGCTGTGGTGATATGTAGAGACTCTATTTCAGACAGTATATGGCTTATAATACTTTGATACTTGTTTTCAAATATATTTACTAACTGTAGTGTTGACTGCCTGACCAAATTCCAGCAAAATTTTTACACCAAAATATTCCTCCTCAGTCCTACTTGCTACTAACATATGCACTGTGATAGGCTGGCTATAAACACCCCATAGTTAAACCATTTTCATAATTAGTACTGCCAGCAGTAGTGGCAACCTGCAACTTTTCTGCATAAAAAACATTAATTGCACATCTACCATCTATACAAATACAATTTTCCAAGTTAACATTAAGGGAAATTAATTTCCTGTGCTGTGGCAGGTTTATTGAGAAATTGTTTCATTAAAAGGATATCCCTGCTAAGACTGTGAAAACATGTCAAGTGCCACATTAGTGTCACAGACAGAAAGCACACACCTATGCAATATGGCTTACCCTATATTTATTTGTAAAAATCCAAGCAGTTTAAAATATATGATGTCAATATTACTAGTCTTGAATTTCTAAGAGGGTTCTTTATGATTCTTCCAGGTAAGTGTATAAAAGAGATTTAAGTGCATTTTTGTTTCATCACCTGATTATTTTCTTTAAAGTCAGCTATTACAGGATATTTTTTAATTTTATATACATGCTGTTTTTTAATTCAAATATAGTCACTGAGAACTGAAGTTTACTAATTCTGATTTTATAAGGTTTGTAGCATTACAGAATAAACTGGGATTTATAAACCAGCTGTGATTAACAATGTAAAGTATTGATTATTGAACTTGAACCAGATTTTTTAGAAAATTACATTCTTTTCCCCTTTATGGTCTTAACTACTTTGAATCCTTCAAGAAGGATTTTTCCATGCTATTGTTTTTTTTTGAGATAGAAGATAATGAGGGTGGGGTGGGGGAAGAATGCATGTATGATG
This sequence comes from Cnephaeus nilssonii, assembly GCF_951640355.1. NCBI lineage: Eukaryota > Metazoa > Chordata > Mammalia > Chiroptera > Vespertilionidae > Cnephaeus > Cnephaeus nilssonii. The sequence goes on from NC_137090.1 coordinate 21,339,738, forward strand.
CTCCATAAATTCAACATTCTTTAAGTAATAAATGATTATAAAGAAGATGCATCTTCAATAGTGTTAATATACTGAGCCTTGGATTTTTATATTTAATATAGGACCTAACTATTTTGGTAACTTAGTCATATGGTTCCTAGCTTACAAGGGCTAGATCTAAGATTATTCCCATGAGAAATGTTGAATTTATGAAAAATGGATTTTGAGACTTTGAAAATGGTTCATTTCTCAAATAAGTAACATCAGTGTCCAAACATTTACCTTTTTTCATAGGCGTAGACACTAGGCAATCTGGACAAACCAATCATAAAAGTATTTGTCACACCGTGTCCTTTAGTCTGTTGCTGGTTAATATAAAACTTTTATTGTGTGATTCTTAATTTTCCACTACAGCACAAGTATTATCTCAGTGGATTATCTGAAGTAATACCTGAAAGATGGGTTCATCTGTGTTTGCTCTTTAAACTATTGTTTTTTTTCCTATCCCAAGTTGGCTTTGCATCTATCAGAGTAAATAAATTCTTCAGCTGCCTTATTAGGAGTGCTATGAGGGTAACACCTTTTCTGCTTTTCATCTTGTATTTAGTTTACTGTATTAAGTATTTGATTTCAGAATGAATGAATGTAAATAGAAATTAAATGCAAATTTGAATGAACAGAATATAGAAGTGATTTTTTTTTTATTATCCTAAGATAGGAAGAAATAACTATCAGGTACACAAATGGTTTCAATAATTTTTTTCATTAACATGCCAGATATGTTCAGGTTATCATCTATACTAATAAAAGGGTAATATGCTAATTAGACCGGGTCAACCAGATATCTTCCAGACGTCCAACTTCCTTCCAGACAAAGCCACAGTGGCAGGGGCTGAGGCAGAGGCAGTTAGGGGCTATCAGGCCAGCAGGGGAGCAAGCAGTTAGAGGCGATCTGGCCGGCGGGGGAGCAAGCAGGGGTGAGATCAGGCTGGTGGGGGAGCAAGCAGTTAGGGGCGAGATCAGGCCGGCAAGGGGGAGCAAGCAGTTAGGGGCGAGATCAGGCCAGCAGGGGAGAGTGGTTAGGGGGCAATCAGGCCGGCAGGGGAGCAGTTAGGGGTGATCAGGCAGGCAGGCAGGCGGGCGAGCAGTTAGGAGCCAGTGGGCCCGGATTGTGAGAGGGATCCCAGATTGGAGAGGGTGCAGGCCGGGCTGAGGGACATCTCCTGCCCTCCATGCATGAATTTCGTGCACCGGGCCTCTAGTATTTAATAAATTACAGTTGACCCTTGAACAACATGGGTTTGAACTGCACGTGTCCCCTTACTTACATGCAGAATTTTTTTCAATAAACACATTTGGCCCTCTGAATCCATGATGCGAAGGGCCAGCTGTAGGGTCAAAAGTTGTATGTGGATTTTGACTGGAAGGATTGTTGGTGCCCCCAATCCTCACATTGTTCAAGGATTAGCTCTACTACGTATGGGAGGAATGAGTTATAAAACTTTCTGCTGAGAAGTTAAAGCTATTTAAATAACTTCAGTACTAGTGTTATATATTAGTTACACATCTGTGATTTTCCAAGTTGAATTGGTTGCTTATTTTTTAAAAAGTTCATGTGAAGGTATGTAAAAGCTACTTTTACATAAAAACACTAGGAAGACTTTATGCTAACAGTCAACAGTTTGTTCAGCTACACTTGTCAACTACATTTGATTATTTGATGCATCTACACAAAATAATGTGCACAAATCTGTTTTTAACTGCCGTAATATATCTAGTATACATGGATAGTTTTGTATGTCACTTTTTAAAAATAATTTTTTATTTCAGAGAGGAAGGGAGAGGAAGAGAGAAAAACATCAATGATGAGAATTATTGATTGCCTGCCTCCTGCACTCCCCACACTGGGGATTGAGCCCCAACCCGGGCATGTGCCCTTGACTGGAATTGAACCCAGGACCTTTTAGTCCACAGGCTGATGCACCATCCACTGAGCAAACCAGCTAGAGCTAAATCACTTTTTATTTATGAGGCAATTCTATCACACTTGCCAAGATGATTTCTCTATAGAAGTTCTCAAACTGACATGACTCTTTAATAAAACATAACTAGTGACTCTTTTTAAAAATGTTTTTATTGATTTCATAGGAAGAGAGAGAGAGAAACATCAATGGGAGAGAATCATTGATTGGCTGCCTCCTTCACATCCCCTACTGGGGATCGAGACTGAAACCTGACTGGGAATCAAACAGTGACCTCCTGGTTTAAGGTTGACACTCAACCACTAAGCCACACCAGCTGGGCCATAGTGACTCTTAATGCTAATGAAACAATTTTTCGGAAGGGATGATCTGAATTCACAAAATGCATGGGTTTTTGAATCTCTATTCCCCTGTTTTTGAGGTGAGGAAATAGGAGAAATGTTTCCAGTTCATCAGTATTGTTAGTGGATGTGATAGGTCTCCTATGACACTTCCCCCCTTTTAAATTCAGATGTGAAATGCTTTCTTGTTTGTTAAAAAAAAAAACAACAAACAAAAGCCCCACTGTCCACTGGGGACCTCCTTTGTTATTAAATCATATTAAAAAACAAAGTTATCCATATAGCCATAGGGTAAATAGGTAACGTAATAGGGTTGAAGTAACCCATGTAGCAAGATATATTATTCTTGTGTTTTTAACAAGAAGTCAGCTTTTCTTTCTTCACACTCAAATTCTAATTCCAAATTGCCCTTTTCACACATCCCTTGCTGTATACCTAAATATTCGCTTTACCACTAAGTCAGTAAGCCTGTTTCAATATTTGCAGTGTTCTCAAAGGAGATAATAGTTAAATATATAATCACTGAATAAATAGAAATAGGTATACTTATAATATGGCAATATTTACCTGAGGAAAAAAGTTACAGGCTTTCTGAAGTTCTTTTGCAAATTAGGGTAGCCATACAGGCATAAAAGTGACTTAACCTGTACCTGGTTGGTCACTATCCTTGTTAATGGTTTAGCCTTTGTCTTAATAACACTGCAAATTTGTTTTCTACCTCTACCTCCTAATTTCTTCTATCTCTTCCTTGTATTCAAACTTATAGATGGTAGTAGAGAAAATGGGCAGAGGCCTTGTACTCTTCAATTTAGATATAACTACCATTTCAGACTTCTGGTATTAGATCTTGGTTCCCCCTTAGAAGTTTTAAGGGAGATAGTGCCCCATTCCTTTTTCCACCATACTACACAAACATTTAAGAGGCAAACCAACCAAACAATCCAAAGCATCTGGTTGCCTCTGAGTGCAGGCTTTAATCTCCTAAGTAATGGTGATTCAAGCATTAGATTCCAAAACACTTCTGGAGAAAACTAGTTATAAGGTGAATTGTTAGATTCTAAGATTTGAGTTGGTCTTGTCTGTTACACTATTCAAATCATCAGTGAAGCCAGCTATTTGTAATCCATGTGAATTATTTTAATAGGTACTTCAAGGTAGTCCATGGCACTATACAAAAAGCAAGATCACGAACGTTAAAACTGATGGCAGGATTGTATGTATGAGGTCAACAAACAATACATTTAAATCATGTATTCTCATTGATTGCTAATCATACTATAGAGAATACCACAATATTAAAATATATCATCCTCAGTAAATCTTCACTTACAAAATCTGTTACAGGTAAAATATAGCATTTAGAATGTTCATTTAAAAATACAACTTTTATGAAAATTTTTAAGAATTTTTAGAATTGGAAATATAGAAGTCAATGCAAAAGAAAATTCTACTTTCAGATAAAGTGTACTTAAAATATTAAAAATATTATTTATTCTGAAAACAATGTCAGGAAAGAATACCTGAGTTTCTCTAAGAACTAGTTCTAGTTATCCAACTGCTTTTTTGGTAACATTAACAAGAAAACATGATTTAACACTGCAATCATCTGTCAAATGATTAGGATAGAATAAATGTCGCATATGCATTAGGTTGAACAATCTTTTGATAAACTGGACTACAACAATTAAGTGTTCTGTGGCTTTAACAGTTTATACAACTTAATATATTTGGAAGTCTGATGAAGTGGCTCCATCTTTCCATTTGTTTATATGGTCTAAAATCACAGTTCTGCACAGCGGACATGTTTTCTCTCTGTTAAACCATAACGTAATGCACTCTTCACAAAATATATGCTGTAAGGAAATTAAGAACTACATTTTAAACTTGATAACATTTTTATTTTAAATTCATCTCATTATAGACAATCATACTCTTTAGAGCTGAAAGGGATTTTGGAGAGCACTAATCCCTTCATTTTACAAATGAGAAAACAAAGTATGACATTCCAGAATAAAAGAATGGTGTTACTGGTAAGAGCTACTAGTGATCCTTTCTTTTGACTTTTATCCTTTAATCACTTTTAATCAAATACAAGCTATCTCTAGGTGATAACTTTAAGATCAAGTATAATGACTTAATGGCTTAATAAGTCTTTGAGAGTAACTGACATAAAGTATAGGAAAGGGCCTTCCACAATCCAGTAACAAATGCTGGTATTATTCTAAAAGACTAATATCCATTATTACAAACAGCCTGTTTTGTTTTGTTTTATCACACTAGTAGACAATTTGCCATTTGAATTATTTTTCCCCTTCATACACTCCTCTGCATAAAAATCATTAGAACGTAAGAGACAAGATTTAGCTAACCTACCAAATCCGTAATCACAAATAAGAAATTACCAATATGTGCCCTGAAGGCTACTTTCTGCTAAACATTGTAGTTTCTTTTTCCTTATAACTAACATAAATGTGCCTTGCAAGTCACAGTGAAGTGTTGTATTTAGGTTGCTTAAAAATATAATTACCTGACAGATGAGAAGAATTGGCTTTTGAAATTCAGCTTGACATATTGAACAAATATCATCCACATCTGAACACTGTCTCTTGCTGGCAGCCACTCCATAACTCTATAAAGATAAGAAGTTCTTTTCATTTACCAGTTTCTTTCCTATACTTCCAATATACAGGTGGTGCTTTTATTTCTCAAATATCCCTGGAACTAGGCACTTGAAAACTCTCCCAAAGGATACAAACGTTTCAAAGCTGAACTACATATGCAGAACCACATCTTGATGGACTGCATCAGGGTGAACTCATTAAATAAATAATAGGATCTTGAAAAATTTTTAGAATCACTGGATTCCTAATTATAGGCTTCAAATTCAGCACAATTCAACTGGCGTAAGAAACTAAGCAATCTGAAATAGAGCTATTATAAAACCTATATGTTAATGTATTAGGTGACCTCATATTGCCAAATTGGGCCCATTTATTATCTATGGCAGTGGTTCTAAAAAGTCAATCCGGAGCTTGGCTGACTGAATGCAACTCATGTGGAAAGACTGCTTTAAAAAACAGATTTCTGTGCTCCATACTGGAGACTGTCTCAGTAGGTCCAGACATACTGGGATGTGACAACAGGAATCGGAAATTTTTGTAAGCTCTCCAGGTGAGTTCAATGTGAAGAAGGTTTGGGGAAAACTGAACAGTGTCTTGCCACTAAATCTAAAAATAATTTTAATTATTATCCTTAATTATCACATAAGTCAGAGCATTTAGTACTAGGAAAAAAATAACATTTTATAAAAGAACTGTAATTGCAAAATATCACTTGGATAGAGTTAATCGTTCAAAATTAACTGCCTGAATAAATATGCAATTCTTTGAATTTACTTTTCTTCTAATGAACTAAAAAACTTTCTAAGTTCTTAATAATTCCTCACCAAATTCAGGAGAATTTAGTTATTAACTAGATGTGACAAAGTGTTACAAATAAGATCAGCTTTCTGTAGAAATGATGGGGGAAAGGTGGCTAACGGGAAGTAAGAACACCCAAATTCAATCAATCATGATAATGAGAGCAAAGCATCGTCTGAAGTTATGATCTAAACTTGTACTGAACATCGAGGGTTAACAAAATCAAGACAAAAAATAAAATATTAAAAACTAAGATTTTTCAGGTTACTGATAGATGACCTTGGTGCCAATTTCCCTTCAGTGTCATTTACCAGAGTACACTACAGATAACAGGCTGACAAGCTTTTAAATTAGCATTTTTGTCTGGCATATTGCAGACTCCTTTTAAGTGAAGATTTATCTTGATGGTGATGGCAACGTTAAGGAACCCCTAAGAGTCTCAAGAATATGCCGAAACCGGTTTTGCTCAGTGGATAGAGCGTCGGCCTGCGGACTGGAGGGTCCCAGGTTCGGTTCCGGTCAGGGGTGTGTGCCTTGGTTGCGGGCGTGTCCCCGGTGGGGGGTGTGCAGGAGGCAGCTGGTCAATGTTTCTCTCTCATCGATGTTTCTAGCTCTCTGTCCCTCTCCCTTCCTCTCTGTGAAAAATCAATAAAATATATATATTTTTTTAAAAAGTCTTAAGAATAAATCAAAGAATGTTGACGACTGTGATATTCTCTCTGCTTCACAGAGAATATCAAACTATTTCAGTACAAGCCTTACTAGAGTAAAAGCTGATACTCACATAATGAATTGAATAAATCTGACCAAAGTTAACGAACTCTCCATTATATTGTATCTTGTCTAAAGAATGAAGTTTGAATAGTATGCAGCAAAACTTATTACTATATTACTATATCTTAGAGGAAGAATATATCTTAGTGGACCGGTTAGTATGGTCCACTTTAGAGATACAGTCCTCTTTCTTGTTTTTCAGCATTCATCATTACGTTGGCATTCTTTTAGTAAGGTCCCGAGTCCTGACAAAGTAAGTACTTAATGCACTGCAAAACTGAGGATCAAACTCTGAAACCTGTTGACCACAAAGGCTACTAAGTAGCAAATGAGCCTATGACAACCTTTGTCTGAAATTTGTAACATCAGTAGAATCACATAATCAAGTTTATAATTGACACTGGAGTGTCAATTTGTTTTTAATTTTTTTTTTTTTTTTTTTGATTTCAGAGAGGAAGGGAGAGAGAGAAGCGTCAATGATGAGAGAAAAATCACTGACTGGCTGCCTCCTGCACACCTCGGTAACCCAGGTATGTGCACTGCTGGGAATGGAACCGTGACTTCCTGGTTCGTATGTTGACACTCAACCACTGAGCCACACTGGTCAGGCTGGAGTGTCAACTTATTGTTAAATTTCATGCCTTGAACTTACCCTATATAATAAAAGCTTAATATGCAAATTGACCAAACAGTGGGACGACCGGTTGCTATGGTGCGCGCTGACCACCAGGGGCAGACGCTCAATGCAGGAGCTGCCCCCTGGTGGTCAGTATGCTCCCACAGGGGTAGCACTACTTGGCCAGAAGCTGGGCTCATGGCTGACGAGCGCAGCGGCGGTTGTGGGAGTCTCTCCCGCCTCCCCAGCAGTGCTAAGGAGCAGCGAGCAGGCGGGTAGTAAGGAGCGAGGGGTCCTGGACTACAAGAGGGATGTGGACATTCCCCCAAGGGATCCCGGACTGGGCGGGGTGCAGGCTGGGATGAGGGACCTCCCCCCATCCCCCACTGCACGAATGTCGTGCACCGGGCCTCTAGTTTGTGCATATAGAGTTGAGTATTGATGGGGAAATTTTTCCAGTAAGAAAATTTCAAGGAACCTGATTTTTGGTAATGAGCTTTTTTCATATATACAATAAATTACAGTGCTTTCACAGAAATTGAATAAGGAGTTAATGGAAATACACAAAGCCATCATTTGTAGATTTTAAAAAAGGAAAAGGAACAAAAGTTCGTGACAAGATTTTTAAAGGAATGTTTATAAACCCTTAAGAATGTCAAATGATTAGAAAGGGCAAGCACATTCAAATATATAAGCACTTGGTAACGTTAATATGCAAGTCAAGAAACTGATCATAGATAAAACTCCTAAATCATTCTCATAACCCTAAGTACCAAAGTACTAAAAAAGTTTTTAAAATCGTAATGAAATCCATATTTGTAAAATGCTGAATTAACTTTTTTTTTTTTTTTGTAATGATAAAAGGTTAAAAGTGGTTTTTCTTGAACAATTAAAATGTACTTACTGGTCGTGTAAAAAATTTTCTCAAAACCTGTCTGAAATTTCTTAGATGTTCAAAAAAGTCCAAAAGCTGAAAAAGGAAATAAGAGATTATTCATTAATTCCAAGAGCCCTATCTGCTAAACCCAGAGATCAAAGCTAAAGTGCCACAATATCAAATACTGATAATAACAGCATGTTCGTTGCATATCACAAGTAATCATTTCAATCTAAATATATTTAAAGTCCAATTATAAAATATTTTACTCAATTTATAGATTTCAACCAACTCTTAACCAAAAAAAGAAAAAAGAAAAAAAAAAGGAAATCTGAATACCTAGAGGTACAATTTGGTCAAGACAAATATAAAGTTAGCCCTGGCTGGTTTTGCTCAGTGCATAGATTGTTGGCCTGCGGACTGAACGGTCCCAGGTTCGATTCCAGTCAAGGGCACATGCCCGAGTTGTGGGCTCAATCCCCAGTTGGGGGCTTGCAGGAGGCAGTCAATCAATGATTCTCTCTCATCACTGATGTTTCTACCTCTCCCTCTCTAAAATCAATAAAAATATATTTAAAAATACATATATATACTAGTGGCCCAGTGCACAGATTCGTGCACATTGAAAGGAAATCTGGAGCCCACGCCCAAGTGCCTGGGGAATTCCCACATCCCCTTGAGCCACTGGGAAGTCATGTGGGGAGTCTGTTCTCCTCCCCGCAGCTTCCTGAAAAAATATTTGCAAGTGTCCCTTCTGCGGCCAGGGTCGTGCCTTGCTGGCCTGGAGGTCCCCGGTGGATGCCTTGGGCCGTGCTGGAGGCTTTCCACTGCTCAGAGCCGGATAAGAGATGCTCCGAGGTGAACAATACAAAGTTGAGGGTCTTAGGGGGTGGGGGTGCTCTGTTGCCCACGCCCCCACCCTTCAGAGCCATCTCTCTTTGACTTTTACCCCGATTCTCAGTTGCCACTTGTGGCCACTGTTATATTGCTGCCTTCCTCTGTAGCTCCAGGGCAATTGGTAAGGGATGAGATTTGATCTCAATGCCCGAGGCAGAGTTCCAGGAGCCCGGTGGCGATATCAGGCTTGTCCTGGTTACTCTGAGTGTCCGAACTTCAACTGTTCTCCAGAGACTGTAACTGCAGGTTTATGGTGTACCAGGGATGTAGCAGTGCACTAAGCTGCAGGTGGCTGGGGAGGAGCCTGAGCCGGGGCCTGGTGCCACGCAGCTCCCACTCACCCCAGCTCCACTGCGCCTGCTGCTGCCACCGCAGCCTCTCAGTAGCACTGCTGTGTAGGTGGGAGAGGCTCCGTGAGCCCGGCTTCTGGCTAAGCAGCACTCCCACTGTGGGAGCACAATGACCACCCGGGGGCAGCTCCTGCGTTGAGCGTCTGCCCTTTGGTGGTCAGTGTGCGTCACAGCGACTGGTTGACCGGTCGTTCCGGTCATTCAGTCATAAAGGTCACTTAGGCATTTATATATGTAGATAAAGTTAACTATGTCAAAGACAAGGCAATTTTACCTTGTTCACATGTTTTTAACATATTTCGATTTTAAAGTTTCATAAAGTGATTTAAGCTGAGGGGAACAGACATAGAAGAAACAGTAACTAAACAATTAAAATGTACTTAATTCTCTATTTTCAGAATTGTGTGTAGGATAGATGCTGCTGTTGGAGATGGGTATGTTCTATTCTACTTACTCTCTCTTCTTTCCCATGTCTATAATCCATGCTATGTGGAAGTCTACTCCCCCAATAAAATCTGAACCACTGGATTAATATAAAGACTATTTTCCATTACTCCATTTCTAACTAGATACAGAATCTATTATGTCAAACTAAAATAAAATAAACTGTAAAATAGTTCATGAGAAAAGCAATGGTAAGTAAATCTGTAATCATTATATGAATCATATGACAAGATTAAGAATGTTACCTACTTTTAGTATGAGGTAGAGTAAAGCCAGCAATATTCCAAGACTCCTTCTAGTTATATTACCAAACTCCCCATAGCTTATAAGGTAACGAAACCAAACTGGTACGGGAACAAATGTTCGGTAATACTGACATAATTCTTCTAAAAGCATGTACCAGTAACCCTAAAAAGGAAGGAGAACAAATAGTTACCTTTGCTCCTTATATACATTGCACAAATACTTTATTAAAGTTTTTATTGAATATGGGGAAAACTGAGTAACAGCATACAATTAATTATCAATTGATAATGCCCTGGAGGAGAACGAAAGTACAAATCTAAATAATATTTTTCCATATATAATATGGGAAGTAATTTTTAAATGATGCTGAAGCAAATATAATTCTTATTTTTTCCTAGATCAATATTTGGTTTAAGTCTGAGCAAATGGTGGCCAGTCTGAGATAATATAATTAAAATTAGGTTGAGACTAAATAGCATTAGAGTGGTTTGTTAAAATTGTATCAACAAAACATGTTAGTTTCTTACCTTGGATTTAAAAGGTATGATGAAAGAAGGCACCAATAAAATAAGGCATTTTAAGCTCATGCAGAGGAATTTCAGGATGAAGTCTGTAATTCCAACAACCCAAAGTACTTCCCAGAAGCTCGAATAGTCCAAAGTAGGATTTAAAAAAATTAAGCTACCAAGAGAAAAACATCAAAACTTACCAGAGCAACATACAAAGGTAAAGTATTCATGGGGGTTTTTAATTTGCTACTGAATATTTATTTTATTGTGTAAAAAATATAAAATTGGCAAGTGTTAGAGTTCACGTAACATTTTGCTTATTTAAAAGAGACTTTTAAAATATATTAATTTTGCATCTTTCCTCTATAGTATAAAATAACAGTCTTCCTAACTTGTCATGGTTGATACCTTTCTAGCCTGTAATCTAAAAAAAATTCACTAATATTAAATATCTATCATTTTCTCAACCAACTCCAATCTGGATTCCATTCTCTCCTTTCCACTTAATTGCTTTTGTACAGATCACCAACTACCTCCACCTTGCCAAATTCAAAGGTCATGTCCCCTTTTCCATTTACCTCCCTGAATTATTTTCTTCCTAGACTTCTAACACTACACTCCCTAGTTCTCCTTGGTGACTGATGGTTGGTTCCTTCCTGGTTTTCTTTGCTGCTCCTCCTCTAATTGTGGGCATGTCCAGTCCTGAGCCCTCTTCTCTGACTATACTTTACCTGGTTAGTTTTGGTTTTTAAATATCAATCATATGCTGGTAACACCAAAATATATAGCCCTAACCTCTACTCTGAGCTCCTGACATATATATTTGAAATCATTTAATAGTTCTATGTGACCTCACAATATGTTCAAAACAAATGATTTTCGCCTCAAAACCAGTTACTTTCCCAGTCTTTCCAAGCCCAGTAAATGGTACTATCATCCAGCCAGTTGCTTAGACAAAAATCCTAGGTATCATCCTTGATTTCCCCCCCTCTACCTACCCACCCAATCCAATCAGTGATATTAGATCCACTGACAAACTGTATCTGAAATTGCCCACACCTCCAACTCGACTGAAAACCAGGACTTCTAATTATCTGATTAGAGCCAAAACTTCAGAACACTTCCATCTAACATGGAAACTTAACAACTACTGTCCTTTAGCAAGTCGTCTCTTTACTTCTACAAAGATCATGTTCTTATTATACAATGTACACATAAATCAAAACATCATGTACAACTTAAATGTATACATTTTTATTTGTAAGAAATATATTTTAAAAAAAAACAAAAACAGACCACCACCAATATTGACTAAATGGTACTAATAACTATTGATGATATAAGTAAAAGTTTAAGTATCAAAAAGTAAATAATTTATCAAGCGCCTGCTAGGAATCAAGACACTGGGTACACAAATCTGAAAAAGTCACTTGAAGCTTTCAATCTTGGAAAGAGAAGGGTAAAAATTGAACTCTAACAGTAAGTATATGCAAGTAAAATATATGCAGAGTGCTAAGGAATATGTTACATAAAAATATGATTGTATACTTGGATCTCTAATTACCTCAGATAAAGTGACTGAGAATGAAAGGTGTAATACAAAAGAACAGAAGATCCTGCTAAGAATACCAGTAACCAAGCACACTGAATCTTTGAGCACCTTTCCTGAAAAATAAACAATTTTAAAATTTATTACTTTGGATTATGCCGAAGATTTAAATATCATTAAACTATTTTATTTTAATGACTAATTTATTAACTTAGAATGTTTTAACAGATTAAACTTATTAAAATATAGAATATTTGTTAAACTGTACATCATCACACTATATATCTTTAGTGAACAAAACAGAACTCATTTAAATACATTTTTAAAATAACAAGTTTCTTCACTGTATAAAATCATTACCTATGTTTGAAAGAAGCCAAATCTACAAGCAACATAAAGGATCCAGCAAAATATAAACTTTACCTCTGCAGCTCCCTACTTTTGCCTCCCAGACAAAACAAAATGTTAACAAGTGTATTTAAGTAACCAGGGCTTATAAGTATAATTTTTAAATTCTCAGACATTCAATAAGAATTTAATAATTTATTTTTAAAAATTAAGTTTCAATTATTGATTTAATTAAAAGTTTTACTAGTTTTAAATCCTGAATTAAATTTTCATGGTTTGATAGGTTCTAACTACAAATTTCCAGGTCAGAATGCATGATCCTTACAAAGATAATGCCCTTTAAAATTGCTTAAAGGTGAGATTTTATAAACTGGTCCTAGTTTTCCCAATAGTTTATATGAATAGAACACTTTTATTATTTACTAGAGGCCCAGTGCACGGATTCGTGCACCGGTGGGGTCCCTTGGCCTGGCCTGTGGGAATGGGGCTGAAACCAATGCAGTGCACAGATATGAGCACTGGTGGGGTCCCTCAGCCTGGCCTGTGCCGTCTCATAATCCGGGACCCCACCAGTGCACAATCAGGGCTGGGGAGGGACCAGGGGAGGGCTCCAGGTGTGCCTGGCCCTTCTTGCCCAGTCCCGATCGGCTGGACCCCAGCAGCAAGCTAACCTACTGGTCAGAGTGTCTGCCCCATGGTGGTCAGTGTGCATCATAGCGACTGATTGAACAGTCCAATGAACTGTGGGACACTTAGCATATTAAGAAGCTTTTATTATATAGGATGTTATGGAAAAACTACTTGGGTTTAATTTTCTTTAAATAAGAGAGACCTAAATAGTTCAATTCCCATTTATTCAATGTACATTTTCTTTACTTTAAATCTGACAGTGCGACAGCTAAAGTTTCTAATGATGATTATATTATGTATTGTGGTTAAACTAACTCAAAAAACATGAAGGCACTTGACAAATCAGATCAAATAGTGCATTCTAAACTTTTTAATCCTTCCATCAAGTTTTTCTTTCTCTATCAGGAACTCAACTTACAAAGAAAATAAGGTGAAACAATTCAGATGTAGGACATCATTTATGCCAGATCATCTATGTATATAAAAGCCTAAGCAACCGTTAAGACCAGTAGCTATGATGTGCACTGACCACCAGGGGGCAGACACTCAACGCAGGAGCTGCCCCCTGGTGATGAGTGCGCTCCCACAGCCAACCTCCTGTGGCCGACCAACCTCCCGTGGCCCGTCCCCCTGGACTGGGCGAGATTGCCCCCAATTGGACTGATTGCCGGGAAGGCTGAGGGACCCCACCTGTGCATGAATTTGTGCACCAGGCCTCTAGTTTGGATAATAAAACTTAATATATTATAGATGTTATAATGTATGTATCTAAATAAATTTGTCAAAAAAACTATCTTAATTCCTATTTCTCTAAAAAATGAATATATGATCTACAGAGAGAAACATTTAGTAATTTTTTTAGTTTATTATACTTACTCTTAGAAAAACCTGATTTACAATGCTTTTGTCTGCATACATAAAAGTTGTAAGCAGTCCAATTCCAAGAGAAATTCCTGTTAGATAATAAGTTCCAGTTAATTGGAAGAAAAAAAAATCAAAGAGCTAACACAATGACATGAATTTAAAGGAAACATTTACAATTTTAAAAGCTAGCAGAAAATCAGTAACAAAAATACATAGGTTAAAGTAGATGACCAATAAAGAAATAAATTTACTGAATTTAGCAATGAAACAATTCAATATTTTATTACACCCTACCTGTTATATGCTGCACAACAAGTTTGACACCCAGAATCAAAATATATGGAAGACTCTTTTGCAGCCACTTGAAGAAATACCGGAATTCGGAGTAGGAGCTACTACCATGATCTCCAGACTCCATGGAAGTATCACCAGGCTGCCTTGCTTGGTTACGGGACTGATTCCGTAAGTGACTCTGTACACATCCATGGGTACAGCTATGGACACCTGACCTTGTATTTCTGGAGCTTAGATTTTCAGCACATTCTTTAGGTACGGAGTTAATCTGGATATGCACATCTCCAGAATGAAGACCAGAACCTTCTGTCAATCTTGTGTGGACACTTGGGGAGGCTGAGGCAGCCTCACTGCCTGCAGCTCTTTGCAATTGGCTACAGTTGGCTTGCATGACCCTTGAATACTTTTTTTCTTTGCTTCAGGTCTCCGTCTTCTAAAAATCAAAAGTGAACAGTTACAGAGGCTGATAATCACAGTAGATGAATTATTCTCAGGTTATCTATTACTTGTTTTTAAATTTATTTTTATTTTTTTATTGATTTAAGAGAGGAAGGGAGAGGGAGAAACAACGAGAGAATCATTGATTGGCTGTCTCCTGCACACCCCACGCTGGGGATCAGGCCTACACAGGCATGTGCCCTGACCTGGAATCCAACCTTGATCTCCTAGTTCATAGGTTAACGCTCAAGGACTGAGCCACGCGGGTTGGGTTATTACTTGTTACTAGACTCCTCGGTTAATAACAAGGCTCTGCTGCTCTACACAAAATACCTTTTAGGGAACATCTGCTATCAAAGAAGTTGAGCTTCAGATGCCTCCAGTTCTCTAATAAGAAAGAATCAGCAAAATAAAGTATGGGTGCCCAGTAGATGTGACTAATGTGCACACTAGTATTCACATTTTAATACTGCAGTTTCATCTCCAATGTAGACACTACATTTCATAAGAATCATGTTTGCTAATGCTTGGAAAGGCTAGGAAGAAAAAAATTAAATCTTAATGCCTTATTAAACACCCTGGAGAACTAATAAACATTTCACTCGGGTGACCTATAAATTTGTCTTGTGTTGAAACAGCTTTGCCAAAGCTAATAAAAAAGCTTCCAATAAATACCCAAATATTACCCAAATACCTTTAAAATAGGAAGACTTGGGGAGTCGCCATGTAATTACTAGACAACTCTAGTCTGAATAAGGTTACACAGCCTGCCCATTAAAAATGCCACCATCGGTGTGTGTGTGTGTTGGGGGAGGGAGGCGGTTCACGCAAGAGGACACTCAGGAGAAGACCCCTAAGTGACCAGCGTGGGCGGCGGTCGAGGACGGCAGCGTGGGAATCCCAGCCTGGTCATTCTATTTCATTAGTAGGTTCGAATATATATATATAATTTTTTTTTTCAGTTACTGTACGGAGGTTGGGCTTTTTAGTTCCTTTCACTAAAACCTTTCACCGATGCTCCGACGCCACGCGTGCTATTCATTTCCTCAAACCTCTGAAAGACCAACACTGGGCGCGACAGTTTTAGTGCCTTTTCCATAAAGAAAAACATAGAACCCTCCCACTTTCCTCGATGAAGAGCAAGAAAGGGAAGGAAAAAAAAAAAGGAAGAAAAGTCAGCGCAAACAACTCTTCCGGAATACCCAGGACAGAATCTTCCACCCACGTTCGAGCTTCGAGTGTCTCAGTTACTCTCCCCAGAGCCCATCGGCCGCCGCCGCCCGCTTCCCCGAGGCCTGACCTCATGACGATGAGCAGACAGAGGCGTCGGCGGCGACGGCAGAAAGAGCGGGAGCCGCGGCCTCACGGCCCTCGGTCAGGGCCATCACCTTCCAGCCCCACTGCCCACGACTCCGGCCCAGCTCGGCGGCGGCGGCGGCGCGCGCGTCCCCGGACGTCCTCACGCGCACGCGCCCGCCGCTGCGCGCCGCGCCGGGGGAAGGGCTGCGACCGGCGTGCCCGGGGGGGCGTGGGGCCGCTGGGGTGCCGGCTGTGGAGAGGAGGGGGCTGCGCCTGAGAAGACGCCCAGGCATGTGCATTAGACACAACCGGCCACACGTATGTGCATCATATGTTATATATGTGTGTGTAACCCGCCACGCGCCTCTGAGATCTGGACGTTTTAAGATTCAAAATGTTTTGGCTTCGAGAACCTGCCCTCGGGGGGAGGGGCCTGAAGTCGGGGACTGTCCCCGTCCCTCGCCCGGCCCGGCCCCCCCAGGCACCTCCCCTCCGAAGGCTGCCCGCCCCCTGGTCCCGCCTCGCGCGCGCTCCGGGAGCCGGAGGAGCCACGTTGGCGAGGAATCTGCGCTTCTCGGGGCGGAGCGAGCGCGGTCGGGGGTTTCGGTCGCTGGACTCCTGCCCTAGTTGTGGCTGGGCGGAGGTGAAATCCCCCCCCCACCCCCCGAGCTGGGCTTTTGTTACAATCCCCAAGTGGCACTGTGGGAACCCGGCCCTGCCAAACCCCGAGGGGGGCGGGGGGGCAGAAGCAAAGAGAAGTGGGGGAGAGTGGAGGTGGGGGTGGAAATAAGAGAGGGATTTTGAAACTTCGTACGGGGTATAGGGAACTCTGTTGTATCTTCACTATAATTCTGTTAACGTAAATCTGTTCTAAAACAAAAAGGTTACTCAGAAAAAAACGTAAGCAAAAGAAACAAACAAAAAAAAACCACCCTGCCTCTTGTTCCCCGGCCGGAATATATTTTCAAGGATAATAATTCTATGCCAGGCATTTCCCCCACCCTCCACAGCCGCCAATAGCCTTTCCATTCTGAACCCCGAACTTTTTATACCTTTAATTTATAGAGATTCACGTCAAGTAAATAACTCTTGAAAGTCTTCCCACGGTTCTTGAAATTATTCTATGCCATGGGGACTAAGTTAACTTGGGCAAGGGGGTTAGTCTTTCCTCACTGGAAAAGATAAATTTACATTCCTATACACACTTGATGAATTGAGTATCGAGTGGAAATAGTGATACTTGGTCTTTTTATTGGTCACTACCCAATTTAAAACCATTTACAACAATTTTGCCCAAGTTAGTTTGCTGGTGTGTGATTTTTGAGGCTCCTGAACCATGAAATTGTTTGCACCTTATTTTCTCCTGTGTTAGAGTAAAACTGAATCCACTGTTTAACCTCAGTTATTCACTTTGAGACTGTACTTAAATCATAGCGAGACAGAGGGAAGAGTCAAGGAAGGAACTTATCTCAGCAGAGTTGAAGTCTTCAGATGGTTATTGAGAAATGGGATGAATGTGGCAGATATTGATGTTGTTGAAACAAAGGTGTTGATACAGTGCAATCGAAGTTGGTTGGAACAAAGGGACTCCCTGATAGTCCCCCAATGTTAAAAGGCCCTAAACAGATCTGCTTCATGTACCCCAGTTGGGGGGAATTTAAGAAGCCAAAGCATAGATTATGATGAGAAACCCTACCCTGAATTGCCTATGGATGATGGTTAGATAAATTAATCATGGTAAACATTTACCAAATGGCCAGGTTCTTTTGGCCCAACCCCTAAGGCCATAGGCACTCTGTGTGCTGGGCATTGATTGGTTGGTAATGACACCAGTTAAGTCAAGAGGTCAGACTGGCTATACTAGACTAACCAGAATGGAGCGATGATGCTACCCTGGCAGAAGCCAGAGTTTTCACCTTCCAAAAATCCCTGAAATCAAACACAATTCTAGGTCCTGTGGAAAAGTGAATATATGGTTTTGGTGTCCTCCCACCAAGGGTTAGGAGCCTTTTCCTACTTCCAATTTCCCTTCTTTTCTCTCACATATCAAGAGCCTCCCTTCCTGCTATCTTCTCTCTAGAATCCCCTCCTGCATACCCTATAGTTCTATCTTCTTGTCCCAGTTTAAATTTCCATGTTTCCATATAGCCTATTGTTCAATTGTTTCCAACCTTTTAAAGTTTGATGACGGCCTCCCTCCTATTTTTAAACGTATTATGCAAATTATTTAACATATCAAAAGCAGATAAAAGTGAATAATGAATATCCTATGTACCTATCCACACAGCTTTTTTTTTTTATTTTTACCAAGTATAAGAGGCTTATTTCATGATAAAGGGGTCATTGTCAAAAGGAAATTGCAATCCTAAACATTTATGCACTTAACTAGAGGCCCGGTGCACAAAATTCGTGCACAGGTAGGGTCCCTAGGCCTGGCCAGTGATCAGGGCCGATCGGGGCCTTCTGGCTGCCAGCGGGGGCCTTCCTTCCCCAGCTGCCAGCTGTTGGCCAGGGCCTTCCTTCATTCCGTACTGCCCCTTGGTGGTCAGTGCATATCATAGCGAGCAATTGAACTCCCCGTCTCCCAGTTGAACTCCCAAGGGGATACTTTGCATATTAGCCTTTTATTTATATACTAGTGGCCTGGTGCACGCAATTCGTGCACATTAAAAGGGGATTAATTACAGGAAATAATTTAATATTGCTATTTGCCCTTTCTCTATAATAGAAGTGTCAGAGATGAAAGAAAAGTAGTAAAATGTATATGAAAACTTTCCTCCTGTCAGAGTCTGGGGCACACCACGGGACCTAGAGTCAAGTCCCTGCCCACCCACGTGCGCCTTAAAATCGCATGAGACCCAGACCCGGCCGGCCCCCGCTGCCATTGGGCTAGATTCAGACCTGGCCAGTCCCACCCTTGTCAAGCCCTGCCGGGCAGGGGACGTAGCCTCAGGTCCCCTGGCCCAGTGCCAGGACGGGGGTGTGTGGCCTGAGGTCCCCCAGCCTGGCACTGGGAGGGGGGCACAGCCTCAGGTCCCCTGGCCCAGCACCAGGATGGGGGGTGTGACCTGAGGTCCCCCAGCCCAGACCGGGGCGGGGGGCATGGTCTGAGGTCCCCTGTCAAGCCCCGCCAGGCAGGGGGGCGCAGCTTCAGGTCCCCCGGCCTGGTGCCAGGGCAGGGGGCAAGGCCTGAGGTCCCCGTCAAGCCCTGCCGGGTGGGGGGCGTGGCATGAGGTCCCCTGTCAAGCCCAACGGGGACAGGGGAGGGTGTAGCCTCAGGTCCCTGCTGATTGATTGTTAAGGCTCCTTAAGGGTACTTGGCCTCAGCTGTGGGTGCAGCCATCTTTATGACAGAGTGATGGTCAATTAGCATATTCCCTCTTTATTAGATAGGACTAGAAGCCCGATGCACAAAGATGCATGCAAGAATAAGCCTTTCTTCCCCTGGCTACTGTGCAGCAGAGGCAGCAGTGGCAAGCCCTACGCGCTCCGGCGCCGCTTCCTCCTCGCCCTTCTTCTCCGGAGAGTTCCTCTGTGCAGGCGCGGAGGGGAAGAGGTGGGGGGAGTGAGGCAGGTGGGGAGGACTGGAGAGGTTGGGTGCACTAGTGCGTTTCAGTTTCCCATTGTGCAAGTGGGATGCAACTGGCCCCCTTCCTCATCCTCTTCCTCCTCCGCCCTCCGCCTCCTGCCCGCCTGCCCTCCCTCCACACCCATCGCCCCTCCCCTCTGGATTTGGCGAGATAGGGAGGAGGGAGATCTGATAATTTGGGTTACTGTGTAGGTGGCCTCTTTCATCTATTCAAAACAAAGCTGAGCCGCCTGCCGCTGCCTCCACGGCTGCCACCATCGCCCCTTGGCTGGCCCAGGGCTCCCGGGGCGCGCTAACTGTGCACCGAGGGAACTCATGCGCACGTCCGCGCCCATGGGGCTGCTCCAACCCTAGGGTTTTGTTTACCAGAGCAGCGGGGCAGGGGTGGGGTAGAGGGAGACGCCAGACATGGGGAGCTACGACCTCAGGCACCAGAGGGTTGTCTCTGAGGCTGGGGGCTGGGCCACAGGGAGGCTGCAAGGATGGTTGACAGGTATGGAGTGTGGCAGGGAGGCCCTGAGGCGCACTGCCCAGAGGCCCGGAGTGCCCGGGGGGCGGGACTGTGGCATCTTTGTCAGGTTAATTTGCATACTCACTCCTGATTGGTTGTGGGCATCACGAAGTGATGGTCCCTTTACATACTTCTCTTTTATTAGTATCTAATCTAATAATAGACAAATATGCAAATTGACCGCACCTTCGCTATGCCCAAGCCACACCCACCAGCCAAGCCACGCCCACCAGCCAAGCCACGCCCACCAACCAATCAGGACGACTATGCAAATTATCCCAACAAAGATGGCGGCTAATTTGCATATCAAGACAGCATCAAAGAACCCAAGAGCTGCAGAAGGGCGTAAAGCTTCGGAGAAGCAAGCAAGCCGGGGGGAGGAGAAGGGAGAAGCGAAGGCAGGGCCGGAGGTGAAGGGAAAAGCAGGCGGGCTGGCGGAGAAGGCGGGGCGGGCGACAAGGGAGGAGCGGAGGTGGGGCCGGGGGTGAAGGGAAAAGCAGGCAGGCTGGCCGAGAAGGCGGGGCGGGCGACAAGGGAGGAACGGAGGCAGGGTAGAGTGCAGCAGGAAATCCTATTGCAGGATTTTTCCTGCAACGGGAACGCTAGTAGATATATAAGAAAGCTTAGAAATAGATGATGTAAATATTAATAGAATCCCCCCAAATAGACAAATCCACAATTATAATCAGAGATTTTAATACCACTCTTTTAGTAATCAATAAAACAAGTAGACAGAAAGTCAGGGACTGTAAATACATAGCACTTATGCTAGTTTATACTCAGAGTGTAAAGCAAAATTTAGAATATACATATGCCAATCCAATAAAGATCATTTAACAAAAATAATACCATCGCACTATCCCCCTAAATAAAAAATTAACACCTCACGTTACTCTTCAAATGTTTAGCGAATGAACTGAGGATCAGCCACATCACATAAGAGTGAAAGAAGGAAAAACAAAAATGTGTTCGAAGTAAACAAACTGGGGCCCAGATTTAAAAAAAGAATGAAATATAACTGGTCACGAACAGAGGAAAAAGCATTCTATGAAGGAAGGAGGACTGATACAAAGAAAAACAGAAGGTAGTTTTCTAGTCTAGGGTAAAGAGTATTACGAAAAAATATCCAAAAATTGAAAATAAGCAAAAGAGATTACTGTCGTCCTTTCAATAGAATGCAGGATGTAATTTAGCAGACCCTCTGGGAATTATCTGATTATGTAGGGGTGAGCATCTTCATTTGACTTTCTCATGACTAGACTACTTTACAACTTTATAGAGGTAGTGGTTAACCTATAGACAATTGATAAAGCAATTGCTCTTTCTGTCATAGAGCAATGAAAATGATTCCTGTCCTTAGCAATACAAATACAAATCTTGTGGCAGAGATTTAATTTGCATCTGGTAAAAAACAAAGCAAAAACAACCCCAAGCCCTAACCGGTTTGGCTCAGTGGATAGAGCGTCGGCCTGTGGACTAAAGGGTCCCAGGTTCGATTCCAGTCAAGGGCATGTACCTTGGTTGCCGGCACATCCCCAGTAGTGGGTGTGCAGGAGGCAGCTGATCGATGTTTAAAAAAAACCCACAAAGAAAACAAAACAAAAACAACCCCAAATATTATCTCTCTTCCCTTGTAGGAATTTGTACTGACAAATTTATTTCAGCATTCCTTTGACTATATAAATTTTCTGTTCCTTGATTTTTTTCTGTATGAACCAGTCTTAATATTTATTTTTGCTCTTTTGTTATCTAATGAGTTAAATAAAAAATTTTTGAAATATTTTCTTTGTATATTTGAAGAAGAGTCATGTTTTTAACTTTTGAAAATTGTATTCCAGCAAGCATTTGTGTAGAAAAGTAAAAATATGCAAAAATATGCTAGATAAGCAGTGGGGGGAGCGGGGGGGGGGGGGGGGGTGGTGGAGAAAGAGTTGTGGAGGACCTAATAACAGGTAACAAGAGGACAGCAAAGGAATGCCACCATGCAGTTAAAAAGTATCTACTCTGTTCTAGGATAATGAAATGGTGACTGAGGTTTTTACTAAGGTAATTACTAAGGCTGTACTTGTGCCTGTGTGGGCTGACTATATAGGTGTTCCCTTTTCACAAGCAATTTCTGTAAGATTCATCAAGAGGCAGTGAAGAAAACAATAGTTCAGACTTCTTAGGAGACATAATTCTTTCTTCTCACTTTCTCTTCTGTCATGATAATTTGAAGAAAATTTTTATTAAAAAAAAAATTAGACTCTCACATTCAAGTATTTTCCACATACAAAGCAACCCATAAAATATGTCCTTGGAATCACCAAGGTTTCTCTGGCACACATTTCAATAACACTTCTTTCTTTAGAAAATGTGATTACATATGTCATATTATTAGATGTTTGTAGCAACTCTCTTGAATGAGGCAGTTATTACTAAGTCATTTTATAGAAGGAAAAAAACTCCAGTGCTCTTTTGCTTTACTTTAGTGACTTTGGTTTCCTTCAGTTTGACATCTCATTTCTGGCACATAGTGTGGGCCCTCTGAAAATATTGGTTGGATAAATGCCATTTAAAATATGATTGGATTTGAGATTTTTTTAATTTTATGTAGTTTTCAAAAAAAATGAGGTTTTCTTTTGGATCCTTCCAATATTGTCTTTTTAAATAGGAAGAAATTGTTTTGCAATGATTTAGACAGATTTTTATTTGAAAAAATTTAGATTCAATTGGCCCTTTGATCTGTTATCCACCCCTTAAAAGGTACTGACAAGTTATCACATACAATTAACAACTTAATTGGCTACATATTTTCTTTCAGGAATGATAATAAAATAATATTATAATGAAAAACTTATCTTAGGAGCTTTAAAGGAAAACCCCTTTAATTCATTAAAATTTAAACCACAACAATAATAACTTCATTACTTTAGAATAAAATTTGGCATATGAAAAGTTAGTGAGTTGTACTAGGATTATCACACTCTTTAGAATTTACTGAGTGATACTTGAAACTATTATATATGGGAAAATAAAGACATAATTGTAGTGCTGCTGAGATTAATACTTTTTTAGATGTCTAAAATATTACAACAAAGACACACATGAGGGCGCTCTAATCAGTCAGAAATTGCAAGTGTGTATATACAGTATTTGTTGCTGGGAATTAGACTTTTAAGAAGTCAACACTAGTACTATACATTTACAGATGGAAAAAATAAGGCCTAAAGTGATTTTGACTCTATATGCCCTATTCTTTAGAGTACATAAATTGGGTATTAAGATTTTTTAAAAGATTGTATAGCAGTCCCTTGTCAGTGAATATATGCTGGAGAATTTTGACTCTCATTTGGCAATTGCTTATTTAAGATCTTTACCCATGGCATGATATAATTTATTTATAATATGTAGGAAGAAACAATTGGTATATTTATTTTTATGAATTTTTGCTCCACAAAATGTTAATTGTGATTTATTTATACTTAAAGCTGATTCTCAACTGATTTCTTTGGATATAATCCTTATTCTCTCCCAGATCTCTGATCTATTCCTAGTTCTTTGGCTTTTATATAAATATAGAGTTACCAGACTGCCTGCAGATTTTCCAGGGAGAAGGTCTCTAAACATCCACAAAGATTTTATTAGATAGATGCTATGATGAGAATATAGAATGTAGATATTCCCCCAAAATTAGTATGTATATGGCAATATAAAGACAGTAAATATCTATTAAATATGCCCAAAGGAGGGACTTGTGCTTTTTCTCAAGCAATGATAATGGTATCTTCATTAACATAGTGACTTCCTTGTTTGGTCTCTCTTGTGCCCAGTTGACACCACTGAGATTGGGTTGCAAAGGGTAAATATGTACTTAGAAAAAAAGGTTTTCTCTGACCAAAATGAAGACTAAACTGGCATCGCCACAATCTCTAAGTAACCAGTCAAAACTGAAGAGACCATAATGTATCAGAAGTCCTAAGTTCCCATTACTGCAGGTTATCAAACCCAGGCTCAACGATTGCTTATGAAGTAAGCAGAGGGGACCAAACACCCACTGGGAATGTAGACTGTTACGTGGCCAAGGTGATGTCTTCAGTGTGGTCTTTTCAGTAGTAAAGATATTCAAACATATGCACACCAACAGAAACATGATATTCTAAAAATTAAATAGATTGTGCTACTGATCTGCTCCAAATTTTTTTGGAAGCACAAGAATGTGAAGATGCTTTACTTTGCAGGGTATCATTCAAAGTAATTGGGATGCCAGTATGTCAGGATTGGGATGCCAGTATGTCAAGATTATGAACCAGATTCTTGGGTGGTATTCTTCACAATTTTGTTGCGAGAGCCTACTTCTTTGTGCATTGTTATTTTTATATGTTGCTAATTTTACATTTTATGAAGCCTCCTCCCATATATATTTTCCTCCTCCCATATATTTAGCTATCTAAAAAGCACATACACAACAGAGTGACTAATTTTTCTTGTCATTCATGTCTTTTGTTTCACCAATTTATTTACAGATTTATGGCTCATTGATTTTCACAGTTTGAAAATTAATATTAAATCAATACTTTGTATAAATTTATTATGATTTTACTGTAAATTATTTTGCAATAGATGGTTTGGCCTATGTGGTATAAAACTCTATTGTATATAAATGAAAACATTAAGCAAGTTGAGGGCATAAAACCAGCTAACACCCTAACATAGCAGCTTATGAGTGAGAAACTATATAGCATTTTTATGCAGCATATGGGAAAACTGTGCAGCATGGGAGATTTGAGTATTAATTCTACAGTTGTACTAAATCTAACATGTCAGTCTCTATCTGCAATCCAGCCAGATTTAAAGTGCTAAGTTTTTGCTGCTGTACTGAATACTGAATTATCTAAGATGGTGGTGTTTCAGAAAGCCCATCTTTTTTCTTTTTAATTTCTTTATTGATTGTGGTATTACATATGTGTCCTTATTCCCCCATTACCTCCCAACCCCCCATTCATGCCCTTACCCCCCTGTTGTCTGTGTCCATTGATTAGGCTTATATGCATCCATATAAGTCCTTTGGTTGATCTCTCCCCCTTACCCCCACCCTCCCCTACCTTCCCTGAGGTTTGAGATTCTGATCAATGTTTCTCTGCCTCTGGATCTGTTTTTATTCATCAGTTTATGTTGTTCATTATATTTCAGGAAGCCCATCTTCATAAAGCAAATCTAGACCACTTAGCATCTATATATGAAATATGTGTATTTCCTATGTACCAACAATATTTATTAAAATACCTGCGTGTAAAATTAACTCAAAATGGACTTAGATGTAAGAGTTAAAATGATAAAATTCACTGAAGAAAACTGATAAATACTGAATGTTTGTGTCCCCTCAAAATTCATATGTTAAATCCCAACACCCAAAGTGATGATGGTATTTGAAGGTGGAAACTTTGAGAGGTGATTAGGTTATGAGGGTGGAGTCAGAGATGTTTTCCTTTTCCACCTTGCCTTGCCACCACCAACATCAGAGGAGCAAGAGGAGAAAGGTGAGGAGGGAGGAATATCAATGTAGACCATGCCTCTTCTCCACTCCACATCCTTCCATCTTTGGGCCACGCCTGCTCTGGGAAGTGAAGTAGGTGAGGAAGAAATGAAGTAAAATTTAGGGTTGCCAGATTTAGCAAATAAAGATACAGAACACCCAATTAAATTTGAATTTCAGATAAACAATGAATAATTTTTTAGTGTAAGTATATCCATAATAATATTGCATGTTTTAAGTGCACCATTTAAGTTTGAAGGGTATAATAGTAATTTTTTATTGGCTTGACTTTTAGCATTCGAAAGGGATCAGCAGTTACAGAATTTGCTCAAGATGTTAAGGGACAGAAGGGATTAAACATAGTGCAGTTGGGCCCATGAGAGAAAAAAAGAGTTTCACGTTTATACCCCCTGAGTTGCAACTCTTCAGTAAACTGGTTAAGCATATATAAGTAAGTCTTTCATGCACTTCCATAGTTTGTGATTAGTAACAATTACTAGAGTGCAACAACAGCTTGATATCTGCTAGTGACCCCTGCCCTCAAAGACACTCCAGTGGAACATCACTTATGTAAGTCTAAGGGTGTCAAAAACTCTCTTATATGACCAAAACTCTTAGAGTTATCCAAAAGAAGATAAAAGAGCTTTGTCCTTGATAAAAGAACTTCATCCTTTTGCCCTGCACTTGCTTGAAACTGCTGAACTTTTAACCTCAGGTAGCAAATTCATCCTATCAGCTTCTCTCCATTGTTGCTTGCCACAGCTACCAAGTCCTCTTCTCTCACCCCTCTGCCAAGGTCAGCAGCTAGACAGAGCCCAGAGTGGAGAGGGTAGAACTTGAAATTGCTGATAAAATATAGTTTGTTCTGAGAAGGAGCTCAGGAGGCAGTTTTCGAATGCAAGTTCCAAACAAATAAATGAGACAATTTCCAGAGGGCAAGAGAACATAGCATCATAAAGAAATATAGCTTGGCCGAAACCGGTTTGGCTCAGTGGATAGAGCGTCGGCCTGCGGACTCAAGGGTCCCAGGTTCGATTCCGGTCAAGGGCATGTACCTGGGTTGCGGGCACATCCCCAGTGGGGGGTGTGCAGGAGGCAGCTGGTCAATGTTTCTCTCTCATCGATGTTTCTAACTCTCTATCCCTCTCTCTTCCTCTCTGTAAAAAATCAATAAAATATATTTAAAAAAATATAGCTTGGCCCTAGCCGATTTGGCTCAGTGGATAGAGCATCAGCCTGAGGACTGAAGGGTCCTGGGTTTGATTCCAGTTAAGGACACATACTTCTGTTGCCGAGGCAACCAATCAATATGTCTCTCTCACATTGACGTTTCTCTCTTTCTGTTTCTCCCTCTCCTCTCCACTTTCTCTGAAAATTAATGGAAGAATGTTGTCGGGTAAGGATTTTAAAAAAAGAGAGCCCAGCTGACGTGGCTCAGTGGTTGAGCATCAACCTATGGACTAGGAGGTCGCAGTTAGATTCCTGGTAAGGGCACATACCTGAGTTACAGGGCACACCCAATAGGGGTGTGCAGGAGGCAGCCGATCAATGATTCTCTCATCATGGATGCCTCTCTCTCTCTCTCTCTCTCTCTCTCTCTCTCTCTCTCTCTCTCTCTCTCTCTCTCTCTTCCTTCCTCTCTGAATACAATAAAAATATTTTAAAAAATATATAGTTTGGTCACACGTATTGTGCTATGTATGTATCACAGTAGAGGGCAGGCAATTACAGGAATATGGTCATGAATGAATGAGTAATGAACAAGCAGATATTTCTTGGTTGTTAAATTTTAATCACTCCTATGAAAAGTATTTCTCTAACAATTTGAAAAACATTTCAAATTAACAGCCAATAAAATATTTAATGGCAAAACACAAAATATTTTATTAAAATGAGGCATCTATAACTTCGTTGTTATATAACTTTAGTTCTTACCAATGTAGTGACACATGAAATAGAAATATGATCAATTAACAAATTATGACATGTACATAAATGAAATACTGTATAGACACTGAAATGATGTTCCATGAATTTTGAAAGACATGAGAAATTTTGTATTGTGAATGAAAACATAGGATGCAGAACTGTTCATGGTCAACATCAATAATCAGACAAATTGACATTATGTGCCTCCTAGCAGGCTATATTAAGAACATAACATCATTTCTATGGTGTTTTTGCCAAGAAAGCATAACTTGAATCTAATCATGAGAAAACATCAGGCAACTGTAAGTTAAGGGACATTCTACAAAATAACTGGTCTTTATTATAAAAAAAATGTCAATGTCATGAAATACTAAGAATGAAAATTAAAAAGACATAACCAAAAGCAAAGCCTGACCCAGAATTTTCTTTTGTTATAAAGGACATTGTTGGGAAAATTGGAAAAATATGAACAAGATTAACTATAGTATTGTATCAATATTAATTTCCTGATTTGGTCATTGTACTGTGGCTATTGCAAAAGAATTCCCTGTTTTTAGGAAATGCACAATGAACTATTGATGAGTAAAGGGGCTTCATAAGATACTCTCAAAAGGTTCAGAGAGAGAAAGGAAAAGGGAAGGATAAAAGAAGCGTAGTCAAATAGTCAAATGTTAATATTTAGGGAATCTGGGCAAAGGCTAGACGGGAGTTCTTGGTACTATTTTTGCAACTTTCCTGTAAGTCTGAAATTATATGAAAATAAACACAAGAGAAGAAAATGTTCAGTGTGATATTTGTTTAAGAACACATATTTTGGCCCTTGCCAGGTGACTCGGTTGGAGTGTCATCTGTACACCAGAAATATCGTGGGTTTGATTCCCTGTCAGGGCACATACCTGTGTTGCGGGTTTGATCCCCAGGAGGCAACTAATCAATGTTTCTCTCTCTCTCCCTTCCTCTAAAATCAATAAAAACATATCCTTGGGTGAGGGTTAAAAAACACCTTTATTATTCCTATCAGGAAATTCCAAGGGTTTTAGAAGCCCTGTGCCAGGAACAGGAACAAAGACAAAAAATATATTTTTTTATTATAAATCACAATATCACACAATCTATAATAATAAAAGCATAATATGCAAATTGAACGAATGGCCGAACAGCGGAATGACCATCCGGACGAAGCCGGGGCTGCGAGGGCTGAGGCAGCCGCTGGGGCTGTGAAGACTGAGGCAGCCGGGGCTGCGAAGGCCTACTCTTGCATGAATTTCATGCATCGGGCCTCTAGTAGTATTATAAAGTTTCATTCCTGGATAACTGGATAAATTATAGGCTTAGGTTTGCACATTTTTACTCTCACTTTTTAAAAAATATGGAATGCTTCACTAATTTGTGTGTCATCCTTGCACAGGGGCCATGATAATCTTCTTTGTATCGGTCCAGTTTTAGTATATGTGCTGCCGAAGCGAGCACTTTACTATCATTTTTTGATAATATTTTTTCAATTACAGTTTACATTCAGTATTATTTTGTATTAGTTTCAGGTATACAACATAGTAGTTAGACAATCACATACTTTACAAAGTGTGCCCCCTGATATTTCTAGTACCCACCTGGCACCATACATAATTATTAAAATACTTGAGGCCCAGTGCACGAATTCATGCATGGATGGGGTCTGGCCGCCCGCCCCCGATCAGGGGGTAGTTATTAGTGTCAAAGATCTTTGCAGGGTGTATACATGTTTGCTGTTGGCTTTCGGATGAGTTGAAGCTTCAAAGGTGCTTTAGTGTCAGGGACACTTATATCTTCCATTTCTAAGCCTCTCCCTACACAGGTAATGCGGTTTAGTTCCCTGCTGACAAACCCTAAAGAGAGGTCGTGGTGTGATGTGGCTGCCCTCTTTGGTAGTAAACAGTGGAGAGAGAACACAGAAAGATGGTGGTTGTGCTGGGCACCTCTCCAGCACACCTGACTGCATCGGGGTGGGGGGGCCGATTGGGGGCGGGGAAGATGGTGGTTGTGCTGGGCACCTCTCCTGGACACCTGAGTGATGGTCCAGACCTTGAGCAGTTTTCCTCCTGGTCATTCAGGTTCCTGGTCTATGAAGGCTGGAGAGCATTTACTTAGAATCACTGAAGGTCACACTTAAGTGATGGGGGGCGGGGGACCGATCGGGGGCAGGGCTGGCATGGGGGAGGGGCTGGCCCCACCTCCGATCAGGCTGGTTGGCTGCCGCAGTGCACGTATGTCATAGCCACTGGTCAGTCTTTCTGGTAGTTCCACCGTTCGGTTGCTTGGCTTTTATGTTTATAGATTATTGACTATATTCCTGTGCTGTATTTTGCATCCTGTGATTATTTTGTAACTACCAGTCTGTACTTCTCAATCCCTTCACCTTTTTCACCCAGTCTCCCAACCCTCCTCCCCTCTAGCAACCATCAATCTGTTTTCTATATCTATGATTTACTATCATTTTTAAGTGTTTCTAACTCTTAGTTCTGAATTTAATATCAGTATTACACTGTCAGGAAGATAATGGAAAGTAATGACAATAAACAAAGTCATTCATGTCAATATAATTTCTTAAATCCTGGTGATCTGGTTATATATTTGCCACTTACTATAAACTTCATTAATAATTTAATTTATAATGGGTCAGCAGATGGTAAAATAGTTTAAAATTTACAAATTTGAACTGGGAAAAGAAAATCATTTAAGATATCTGTGCTGGAGAGTCATCATTTAAGGTGGTGGTCAATAAATTAATTAGAAATTTGGTCTGGATAAAACATTTCATTATTTAGCCGAAACCGGTTTGGCTCAGTGGATAGAGCGTCGGCCTGCGGACTCGAGGGTCCCGGGTTCGATTCCGGTCAAGGGCATGTACCTTGGTTGCAGGCACATCCCCAGTGGGGGGTGTGCAGGAGGCAGCTGATCGATGTTTCTCTCTCATCGATGTTTCTAACTATCCCTCTCTCTTCCTCTCTGTAAAAAATCAATAAAATATATTAAAAAAAACATTTCATTATTTAAAACAATATATGCAAACAGTGGGAAAAAATCCAATACATTGTTGGATTGTATATGGCAAGGTGCTGGTTTGCATAGTTTCTAAAACTCTAGGATTTGGACTGGAACACATTGAAAACTTGGTCAGGCAGATGCTTTATATATCCCGGGATAGTTCTGTCGCCAAGCGTTTCTCTCACATCTGTCTCTTCATTTCCATTCTCAATGCTACCAACTTATTTCAGCTCCTTATGTCTTCTCCCACAGTCTATGGTAATAATCATATAGTTGGTCTCTCTTTCTTGGAGCTTCCCCTTCTCTGACTTCTTTGTATAGATCTCTGGATTAATCTTAATATAGTGCTTTCAGTTGTTCTTTATAACCTCTTAAATGAAATCAAGCTTCTCAGCTACATTCAAAATCCACTGTGAATTCCAGCCTCACTCCCTGTCTGGCCTGAATAGCTTATGTCTCCTGAGGATTCAGAGGCCTGGGAATAAAAACAACAGACTCACCTTCACAAAAATAAACAGCATTCTCCTAACTCAGCCCCTCCCCCTTGCCGCAAAGACCCCTGTTATTTCCGAGGCTCCTTCCCCTTTTCTTTGGCTCTTTTGTCCCCGCCCTGGGTTGTCTGCTGAGACATCCACATCCTGATGAGCACCTTGATAAGAATAGTAACATGAAAGAGTGATCATTTCTCAATGTATACGAATATCAAATCATTATGTTCTACACTTGAAACTAATATTATGTGTCAATTATACCTCAAGTTATTTTTTTAAAGAAAAAAATAACACTAAAGATTACTAGGAACCGGACACTGGGTCACACTGTTCATGTATGTTACCTGAGCAAATCCTTAAAATCCCCTGTGCAGAAGGTACCAGCAGGAACTAGTAAGTGGCAGTGCCAGGCTGAAGCCCCGGAAGGCCAACTCCAAAAGTCTAACTCTCATCCACCAGCTACACTACAAGGACACCTCTGCTGTCACCGTGCATCATTGAGGGTGAGGAATTCCACAGACTGCGCCCTGGAGCTGCCTTCTGTGCTTCTGCCTTATATAGGGCTTCTCTCCCTGCTTAGAAGTCAGTGGGGCGGTTGTCACCAGAGCCTCGGGCCTGGACCTGCAGGCCTGACCCATTCCAGTCACTGGTGAGCTGGAAGATTTGATGTGTCAACGCTTCACTCTGTCTCTGGAGCCCTCCCATTGTCATAGCCCTGTGGGGTCCCCACACAGGTAGGCAGGGTTTATTCCTACCCTTTTGAGCTATACTCTGATGCCAAGGTACCCAAACTGTTCCTGTGACCATTTTGTCTCCCCATATTCTTTTAGAGATTTCAGTGAACATAAATCTTCCATTTTTAACTTTGAACCCCTTCTTTCTACATGACAACTAAGTGTGGGTTCATAGGCTGGGCTGGAAGATCTAATGTGAACAGTGGCCACTGGGATGAACTCAAAATCCATCCCTTCCCCTCTAGGGGACTGGGATGGGAGGGAGAAGCATTTAAAAATATTTACATATTTTTTATTGATTTCAGAGA
Source organism: Cnephaeus nilssonii (assembly GCF_951640355.1). Classification (NCBI taxonomy): domain Eukaryota; kingdom Metazoa; phylum Chordata; class Mammalia; order Chiroptera; family Vespertilionidae; genus Cnephaeus; species Cnephaeus nilssonii. Next base: position 21,371,695 of record NC_137090.1, read on the forward strand.
GGAAGGGAGAAAGAGATAGAAACATCAATGATGAATCATTGACTGGATGCCCCTGCATGCCCCACACGGGATCAAGCCCGCAACCCGGGCATATGCCCTGACCGGGAATCGAACCTCTACCTCTTGGTTCATAGGTTGATGCTCAACCACTGAGCCACACTGGCTGGGCGGGAGAAGCATTTTTTATTGAATACCTCCATTTATCAGTTGAGAAAATCTAGTTAAAAATAAGCAAATAAAAAATTCAAATCCCCCCTCTCTTAATTCTCCAGTCTGTGGTTATTAGGCAGAGTCTGTGTAATTTTTTCCTGGGAGGCTGTTTAGTCTCTCACATAAACAGATTCCTGGCAGGTCCCCACCCAATAGACTCCTGACTCAAACTCTGTTTAGACAGAGTTGAACCCAACTATATTTATTCCCTACAATTCCCATATGAACCCTGGAATCCACCAAATGGAAACATACCCCAAACCAGCCCTGTGTTTTCTTGCAATGTCTCTTTCATGACCCTTACTTTACCTAAATTTCCCTACCACTTCTACCTCCTCAAATCCTGTCTTTTAATGCGAATGTCCAAGGTACCTCTTCCAGGAATCCTTTATTGAGCACCATAGAAGGAATGCTCTCTTCCTGCCCTAAACTCCTAAGTGCTTTAAGTCACTTTCCTGGCACTTATAATGACCAATTTTAGTTCTTACTGCACTCTCAGGCAGGTGTATATTTCTACATCTGTTAAGATCTACTTCATTTGGTCTCGAAGACTCTATCCAGGGAAAGGGAGAGTATATTTCTCTGCTACTTTAGGGTTTGAGTTAAAGCCTAAGCCTCCTAAATCTTGATGTGTGTATGTGTGTGTGTGTGTGGGGGGGGGGCGAATCTCTCAGTGGTTTCATGATGGCTACCCACATTCCCTTAGATTGGAAAACTGGGAAGGAAAAGTAGAAATAAATGAATCTCCTCTACCTTGGAAATTAGTTCTTTCAACAGATTGCGTTAGCACTTGAAATCACTGCCTTAACTACTAAAATTGATTAAATTAGCAGCTCTGTATTTTGCCAAGATTTTTATAGGATCCCCACCCCTATTCTCAACAAATTAAAACTTGGCTTGGAGGGGAGTGTAGTAGACTGGAGACATTTCTCCTCCTGTCGCTGGATGCTGGTGTAGCAAGCTTTTGACAGTTTTTAAAAATAAAAAGTTAATTCTTTTGATTACAACTCCTTATGGTGTCTTATATCAGGACTGCAGTATGGGTGAATGGGAGGAAAACTGATGTAACATTGAAGAGTTTAATAAATATTTGTAATTTGGGTTTTTTAAGTCATTGATTCACAGAAGGCTATTATAAGAAGTAGAATTATTTTATTTCAAAGGTAATGCTAGGTCTTTGATAATATGTTAATGAATTGAATAAAATATTCCATGACTATAGGCCCAGTGCATGAAACTCATGCCCTGGGGGGGTTTCCCTCAGCCCAGCCTGTGTCCCCTCGCAGTCCAGGACCCCTCGCTCCTTACCGCCCGCCTGCTCGCTGCTCCTTACTGCTCAGCTCAATGCTCCTTAGCGCTGCCCTGGAGGCGGGAGAGGCTCCCTCCACCGCCACTGCACTTGCCAGCAGTGAGCCCAGCTTCTGGCTGAGCGGCACACTGACCACCAAGGGGCAGCTCCTGCGTTGAACGTCTTCCCCCTGGTGGTCAGTGCACATCATAGCGACTGGTCATTCTGCCATTCCGGCGATTTGCATATTAGGGTTTTATTATATAGGATATAAATGTCAGACGTACTGCAAACTTACAGCTTTAAAACAACATTTAAAAAATGTATTTTTATTGATTTTAGAGAGGGAGAAAGAGAGAGAGACATCAATGATGAGAGAGAATCATTGATCAGCTGCCTCCAGTACGCCCCATACTGGGGATCAAGCCCACAACCCAGGCATATGCCCTGATCGGGAATTGAACCGTGACCTGGTTTAGGTCGACACTCAACCACTGAGCCATGCCAGTTGGGCTAAAACAACATTTTTAATTTGTCATGAAATATAATAACTGCTAGCAATCATATTTACTGTCCAAAAAAGATAAAACTCCAAAGTCTAGAAAAAAATGTAATGTTCAGCTTAAATAATGCAAGAGGGAGTGATAAAATGATGAAGAAATATGTTTTATGATTTCAAAGTAATATAATTTCGACTTCCAGTTCAAATGAAACACATATTTTTACTAAACCCTGTACTCACATCAGCTTTCAAAGTGTGCATTTTTGCTTGTGTTATAATTGGAAGTGAAAATAGGACGCAAAAGTATATATATATTCTATATATAGGATGATCACAGCAATGTTTTTTTTTAAACTGTGCATGACTAAAAGCCCCAAAGGAAATGCACTGATGTATTATTAACAGTTATCTTTTGGATTGGGGCTACAAACATGATTTTTTAATTTCTTTCTTGTTTTTGACATTTTCAAAATCTTCTATAATGAGGATATATTTATTTTATATTGACCAAATGAATTAAAAGCTATTTTTTAAAGTAAGCATTTATTTCCCACACTGTCATTGTGTTTATTAAGTAGAATATTTTCTTTCTTTATGCTCCTCAGGATTGTTTGGGAAAGTAGTATGAGCAAAAATTAAATGCTGAGATGAGCTCCATTCAGTGTTACCAAGAAGCAGCTATCAGAACACAGATGAACACACTTTGGCCTTCAAAATAATCAAGACACTGGATAGTCATAATTTCAGTTTATCTCTCCTCCCTTTGTGACTAGATTGTTTTGCCTTGGAACTGTCCACTGGAGAGTTCAGGTGTGCAAATGCTCAGATCTTGCTCCATTTGACAACTGCTTTCCTTCACCACATTTAGTATACGCAATGATTTCAGTGTAGGAATATCGTGGTGTAAAGTGGTAGGGAAATACAAGGTTCTAAAATAAGGTAAAGCAATATAGTTAAAAGGCTGTGGACTTGCCTGTTGATTGCTGAGTTTCTGCAGATTTTATCTACAGACTCAGCGAATTGTGCTGATGAGGAAGGCAATAGAATCTGAACAACCAGGATCGAAAGGAGAAAAGCTGTCTTTGATCATCTGTTTGACTGAAAGTAATAGTCACAATTTAGTTGAGTATTTTATAGGTGCCAAACTCATCCAAAAGAACTCTTTTTCATCTACATTTAATGTAGCCATTGGCATTGATTTGTACAAAAGTGTGTTCAAAAGTCTTTAGAAAAACAGGTATGCATTTGTCTGGTTTACCTCCATATTGGAGTGCCAAAGAAAAATGTCGGGTGTGAAATCATGAATCCTATAGATGTTGCCAAAATAGAAAGATTCATGAATGAGTTACTTTCAAGTAGAATCAGGGATGGGGAATGTCCTGCTCATAGGCCGTATAAGGCCCGCGAAATCATTTGGTCTGGCCCTGCCAAGCATTAGGGGTGAGTTCATTAAATGTGCTAGTAACATTTAATAGCTTGCAGTACCAGCTCTCCATAAGTTATATATTCAGGTTGAAAATAATATTTGAAGGGATAGGATTGGCATTAACAATTTGGAAAATTGGTAATTCTTTTCCAATAATGATTAGCACTTTAAGTTTGAATAAAGAAAAAGATTTTATTTCTGTGTGTAACTGCTTTTCCTTGTTGACTTGCTTAATTAGGTCTGTTCCATTTACATAAGAACATAAATATTTTAGAGTAAACCCAATTTAATAAATGAACAAACTTATTAAGACGTAATTACTTTTCTAAGTTCTGTGTTTTAAAAGTCATAATTAGACTAAGGATTACAAACTATTCTACATGGAGCCTTTAGGGAGGTTTGGCTTATATTTCTGTAATTTTATTTGGTTTAAAGCTAAACATGCATTAATATAGAATGAAAGGCTTATAATTGGAGTAATTTCATATTGATAAAGCAAAGTTTTATTAAAAACATATGTAGAATTACTATTTAAGATGGAGAATAAAAGCATCCCAAGAAGGAATTTCTGGTTTGGCTTCATGTTTCCCTACACATAAACACTTGTATATATTATTTATGAATATAAAGTATAGATGTGAGTATGGATGTAAGTAGAAAAGTACAAAAGTGTGCCTAAATCAGCTTCAGGATAATGATTTTCTTTGGAGAGAGGAAGAAAAGGAGAATTGAGAGGTTTGGGCTTTAGTTGTATCTGTAATATTTCACTTTAAAAAAGAGTGAGAGAGAGGGTGGGTTTCTCTTATTTCCTGTATGTTTGAAATATTTCATTAATTGAAAATTTGAAAGCAAAGAAGAAATAAGCAGCTTAATTCTCTGATTGCTTTTCTAAAGGATCCAAGTGTTTATCTCCTGTTGATTTGAGAACATTGTTAAATAAGGCTTAAAGGGTGCATAGGGAGTTTATTTCTGCAATCTTAGCATATACTGATAATAACAGCTCTAGTTTATTAAGCACATACAGTATGCCAGGCACTATGTGAGGTGCTTTAAACATGCTCTTTACTGCTCTGACAATAATTGTGTGAAGAAGGTATTTCCTTCCTTCATTCCCATTTAACAGATGGCAAGGTGAGCTGCAGTTCCAATCCATTAGTGGTGATAAAATGTGCTAAGTGAAAACTCAGACTTCCAAATGTCAAGTTTAATATCCCAAAGATCATTTCTCATCTAGTAGCTTTCTTTTTCCCCAGAGTTATTTTTACATTTTAATATGTTTACTTGAGAAAAATCAGAAAGTATGGGCAGGGAAAAAGAAGATAAAAAATTGTCTATAATTTCACTATCACCCAGAGAAAATTACTGCTGGTATATTGATAGGTGCCCTTTCATATGTTTTCCATTCATAAATTTGTATGAACTTTCAAATGCTTTAAGAAGAAACTATCAAAATTTCTCTATTAGCCCTAACCGGTTTGGCTCAGTGGATAGAGCATTGGCCTGCAGACTCAAGGGTCCCAGGTTCGATTCCAGTCAAGGGCATGTACCTTGGTTGCAGGCACATCCCCAGTAGCGGGTGTGCAGGAGGCAGCTGATCGATGTTTCTCTCTCATCGATGTTTCTAACTCTCTCTTCCTCTCCCTTCCTCTCTGTAAAAAATCAATAAAATATGTTTTTAAAAATTTCTCTATTAGTATTGCTTATGGCAAGGTGCTTATGGCAAGAATAAATTATAAATTTGGCTTTTAATCCATACATGTCTGTGTATTTTTAAAAGCAGAGTCTTAAACCAAAAAAAAAGAAAACTTCATTAAAGAATCTATACAGCATATATGAAAAAGAAGTTACATAAGCTACTTTTTAAAAAATCCTGGTGTTTATTACATTGATCTATCTAATACAAACACCAACTGAACAGTAAATTGTAGAATCAATAAGGAGTATATTACCTGCTGTGGATAGTTTATTTCAAAGGACAGGTGTACCTTCATTTTAAGAAAAATAAAAAATGACTATATAAAACATGAAAACCAGTATTTCGAAATTTTACATTTTTATCATGTAGTTATAATCCAAAATGCTCAAAAAAGGAAAGTAAGCCCTGGCTGGTGTGGCTCGTTTGGGCGTTGTCCGTGCACTGAAAGATTGCTCGTTCGATTCCCAATCAGGGCGCATATGCCCAGGATGGGGGCTGGATTCTTGCTAGGGGGTGGGGGATGAGGAGGCAGCCAATCAATGTTTTGCTCTCACATTGATGTTTTTTCTCTCTCTCTCTCTCTCCCCCTTTCTTTCTAAAAATCAATAAAAAGTATTTTTAAAAAGGAAAGTAAATGTTAAATTGAGAAAAGGTACAATGCACATATTATCTTCAAAAATCCATGTAGATATTTTATATTTTCCCAAATACCTTTGCTTGATTCAAGAAATGTGACATGCAGATTATCATGACATCTTTCTACTCTTCATTTCTGGAGAATAACACCATGAGAAGTTAAACATTCATTAACAAATATTAAGTACCCTCATGCACAAGATATTAATCCTCATTGATTACATAAATTCAAAGTAACAGTGCAATTTTAGATCACCTGGATATTATTTGTGTTCCAACATGTCATGAACAGGAAACATTGATTTCTACTATTTTTCCCAGTTTTTTATAATGGTAAAATCATAGACCTTGGTATGATGAATCTGGGGAAGAGGAGGCATTTCTTTTTCTCCTTTTTCTCCTCCCAGACAAACTTCATCCCTGGAAGTAGCTACACGTCTCCTCCTCTCTGGTGCCTTTCCCATCCCATTCTGCTTCCAGGGAAAGATTGAGACATGAAAGTATCTCAGACAGACTAATAATTTGATGCTTCCTCAAAACAGTACACTTAAAATATTTATTCAACATTTTAGGTGGAGTTAGGGAGAAACCAGTATTTTTATTATTATATTAAAAAGAGGGTTCAAACCACTCCCACTGGCTGAAGGAGAGTCAAGGTTTTGGAAAGAAGAAATCTCATTTTTTTGGTAATTCTTGTTCTGATTTCTATTTTCTTTTGCAATTTACTCTATCAGACTACTTGAGAGACATACCAAAGAGTTTAAGATTTAGGCTTTGTTCAACAGTTTGAAATTCATTCCAGAAAAAACAGCTTAGCTCTATGCATGATTTGATTTCAGAATTTTAGTTGACTTCATCTGCAGCTGCTCATGGCAAAACTAATCAACTGACATAGGTCAACTCTTGAGAGAAGGTTTTTGTTCTTTTGTTTTTTAAAACTTCCATGGGAAAGCATTGTCTTCTTTGGTAGAAGCAAAAACAAATTATATCCATCAGGAAGGTAAGAAGTTTTGTACAGCCCTAGCTGGTTTGGCTCAGTGGATAGAGCGTCGGCCTGCGGACTGAAGGGTCCCAAGTTCAATTCCAGTCAAGGGCACATGCCAGGATTGAGGGCTTGATTCCCAGTAGGGGGCATTCAGGAGGCAGCTGATCAATGATTCTCTTTCATTATTAACTAGAGGCCCGGTGCATGAAATTCGTGCACGGGGGTGGGGGGGAGGTGTTCCTCAGCTCAGCCTGCACCCTCTCCAATCTGGTTCTCCTCGAGGGATGGAAAGTTGGACATCTCTCTCACAATCCAGGACTGCTGGCTCCCAACCGCTCTCCTGCCTGTCTGCCTGATTGCCCCTAACCACTTCTGCCTGCCAGCCTGATAACCCCCTAACCACTCCCCTGCCAGCCTGATCGATGCTTAACTGCTCCCCTGCCAGCCTGATTGCCCCTAACTGCTCTCCCCTGCCAGCCTGGTCACCCCTAACTGCCCTCCCCTGCTGGCCTGGTTGCCCCTAACTGTCCTCCCCTGCATGCCGTGTCGCCTCCAACTGCTCTCCAGTGCTGCCCGGTACTACTAACTGCCCTCCCCTGCTGGCCTGGTTGCCCCCAACTGCCCTCCCCTGCAGGCCTGGTCCCCCACAACTGCCCTCCCCTGCAGGCCTGGTTCCCCCCAACTGTCCTCCCCTATAGGCCTGGCCCCCCAACTGTCCTCCCCTACAGGCCTGGCCCCCCCAACTGTCCTCCCCTACAGGCCTGGTCACCCCCAACTGCCTTCCCCTGCAGGCCTGGTCACCCCTACCTACCCTCCCCTGCTGGCCTGGTCGCCCCCAACTGCCCTCCCCTGCAGGCCTGGTCCCTCACAACTGCCCTCCCCTGTAGGCCTGCCCCCCCAACTGTCCTCCCCTACAGGCCTGGCCCAACCCAACTGTCCTCCCCTACAGGCCTGGTCACCCCCAACTGCCCTCCCCTGCTGGCCTGGTCATCCCCAACTGCCCTCCCCGGCAGGCCTGGTCCCTCCCAACTGCCTTCCCCTGCTGGCCTGATCGCCCACAACTGCCCTCTCCTGCCAGCCATCTTGTGGTGGCCATCTTGTGTCCACATGGGGGCAGCCATCTTTGACCACATGGGGGTAGCCATCTTGTGTGTTGGAGTGATGGTCAATTTGCATATTACTCTTTTATTAGATAGGATGTTTCTATCTCTCCCTCTCCCTTACTCTCTGAAATCAAGTGAAAAAAAAGAGAGCCTCTGTTTTTTATTTTTTAAGTTTTGTACAGAAATCTTAGTTAACTAGCACATTTCTGGTTTTGGTGGCATTCCATATGTATTAGTGTCTGGGACAGGTACCTGGATTTCTCATTCCTTATACAGCTGTGCCCCTCAGATAAACAGAACTGTGCTCTTGCTGGCCTTCCATAGCTCTCTGTTAGAGAAAATATTGTAATTATTTTTACGTGTGTGTTCTCTACTACACTATGCGGCTGGTAGTAGGTAAAAGACCATATTGCCTTCATGATCCCTAGTGGGCCCTCAAAAAAAGAATGAGTAGCCCTGACCAGTATGGTTCAGTTTGTTGGGCATCGTCCCCTGCACCAAAAGGTTGTTGGTTCCATTCTCAGTCAGGGCACATGCCGGCTTGTGGGCTCAATCTCTGGTAGGGGACATATAGGAGGCAGCCATCGATATTACCCTCTTACATTGATGTTTCTCTCTTTCTTTCTCTCTCCCCAAAAATCAATAAAAATACTAAAAAACAAAACAAAAACAAAAAACAAAAGAAGAATGAGCCGTAGCCAGTTCGGCTCAGTGGATAGAGCATTGGCCTGTGGACTGAAGGGTCCTGGGTTCGATTCCAGTCAAGGGCAAATGCCCTTGTGGGTTCAATCCCCAGTAGGGGATGTACAGGAGGCAGCCAATTAGTGATTCTCTCTCATCATTGATGTTTCTATCTTTCTCTCCCTCTCCCTTCCTCATAAAAAAAATAAGAAATGAATGAATAAATGTTGTGGGCAGCTAGAAAAGATCAACCAGCACTAGGCTGGTATATGGGATATTAATGAAGAATATGAAATCTCACTGGGAAAAGCTTTCTATTTGAAGGTCAGAACCCCCTGAACAATCTTAAGTTGCCAAAAATTTAAAGAATTTTGTCACACATTGGCTGCTTTTTGTGCATAGTCCACATCAAGCACTCACCATCTCTAATTTGATACAAAGTAGAAATAACTGTAATCCAGGTACTGTCTCAGAATCTTTACACATATTTTTTATTGAATAACAGCCCTATCTGGTAGGTATTATTAGCCTCTATTTTATAGGTTAGATAACTAAATTCTTAAAGGCTAAGTAAGTCCATGATCACTGAGCCAGGAAGAGGTGGAACTGACCTTTGAATTCACCTCTGCTGTCTTCTTCCACCATATCTCCTGTTATAGATACTCATTATCTATCTCACTATGGAGCTAAAGGATCAAGGGATACTCAAGCATTATATTAATTTGAATTTTCATCTAATATTCAAGGAATCAGAAACCAATGCTCCCAGCCTCAGCCCTGAAATTGAAATACAGTAATATGAAAATGTATCTTGATTTCTCCCCAAGGACTTTCCCTCTCTTATCCACATAGTGAGCATTAACAATTAATGGGAAGTGCTTTCCGACCCATATAACATCGTTCTTAATATTTATGATGCCCACGAAACACACAAACATCTGTTCTTAGAGTTATAGCTATTAAAGCATACTTAAGTGCCACGCTCTCTCTCATATACTAGTAGACAAGTCAAATCTTTAAGCAGTTGCCTCTCTGGAGATATCTAAATAGCAAGGATTCCAAGAAGATAGGAGGAAGACAATTTTAGAATCAACTCATCTTGAGGAATATTAGTTCATTTTATTGTGACCAATAGCACCTGGTAAATTTAGAATAGGATAAAGTTATGTTTAAGTGGTTGACATGATCTTTCATATTGGGGATGACTGCAACACACCCATTAAGATAAAGTTAATAAAGAAATAAAATGAGAAAAGTCTCAAAAGTTCTTTTGATGAATGAGATCATCCATCAGCAGCAAAGACAGATCTAAGACATCTGCTGTTAAAGTAAGACTGAAGAAGATTTGGGCATACCCCAAACCTAATCAAGTTGGCCTGTTTGTACCCTCAGGGAGGAGGCATACTTGAGGTAATTACTAAGAAAAAAGTCTTTTACTCTGTTTCTAAAGAGAATATGTTCATGGAAGAGAGTGGTTAGCTTGGTTCTCTGATAGGAGAGTTGAGTCAGTAGAGCCAGTACCTTCACCAGAACTTCCTGACTGTATGAGCTAATCTCTGTGTGTACTAACACATTTTATTTTTTAAAAAATATATATTTTATTGATTTTTTTTACAGAGAGGAAGGAAGAGGGATAGAGAGTTAGAAACATCGATGAGAGAGAAACATCGATCAGCTGCCTCCTGCACACCCCATACTGGGGATGTGCCTGTAACCAAGGTACATGCCTTTGACTGGAATCGAACCTGGGACCTTTCAGTCCGTAGGCCGATGCTCTATCCACTGAGCCAAACCAGTTTCGGCATGTACTAACACATTTTAGTTTAGCAAAGCTGAGTATCAGACCTTAACCGTCAATCATATACAAACAAGTACTGCCACCCAGTCTTTCCCACCTGACACTTCTTCAGATTACAACAAATACAAGATTAACATAACAGCCACAGCAACAACAATAATGGCAACTAACAATTGTTGAGCACGTATCAAATGTCAGGCATACTTCTAAAGCTTTTCATATGAATTACCCATTGAGTCTTCACAGCAAACCCATGAGGTAAAAGAAAAGGCTGATGCACATGGAGGTTCTGTAATATGTGCTAGGCTGTATGCTAATGAGTGGTGGAACCTACATTCTAACCTTGGTAGGGTGTTAGCATTCTTAACCACTCCTGGAGGGTGGGAGACAAGGGGAAACAATCCTCCTATCTAATAAAGAGGGAATATGCTAATTGACCCTCACACTGTCGCAAAGAGGCGGCACCCACAGCCAATAAGAAGGAAATATGCTAATTGACTGCCCTGCCCTCAAAGATGGTGGCGCCCACCGCCAATAAGGAGGGAATATGCTAATTGAATGCCACGCCCTCAAAGATGGCGGCACCCACAGCCACAAGATGGTGGCGCCTAGTCCCTTCAGCCCCACCAGGGCGGCAGGCACGTGGCATAGCTGGGCCTGCCCTCAGGCGGGTCTGGCCACTCCGTGCGCCCGCCTCCGGAGTCCCCCAGTCCCCTCAGCCCCCCAGCCACCCAGGGCTGGCCCGAGGTGCAGGCAAGCCTCAGAAGGTGGCTGCCAAGCCACCCAGGGCCACCCGAGGCTCAGGTAACCAGGGCCAGCCGAGGCTTGCACTGCCGGCAGTGGCAGCAGCAGAGGTGTGATGGGGCATCGCCTTCCCCTGATTGCCGGGTCACCTCCGCCCCTGAGGGCTCCCAGACTGTGAGAGGGGGAAGGCTGGGCTGAGGGACCACCCCTCCAGTGCATGAGTTTTCATGCACTGGGCCTGTAGTATAATTATATTTAAATCAGATGTTCAAACAGGGGTTCTTTTGGTTGCAAGATACAAAACTGCACTCAAACTATTTCAAATAAAATGTTGGGTGATGTTCACCCTAAGTCACGGAAGGTATTGCATTTACCACCCCGTGTTATAATGATCTGTTCATATGTTCATTATAATTACATCAGTTAACACCAATAACTTCATGATTTTGTTTTATTTACTACTATATTCTTGGTGCAAAGAAAAGTGTCTGACAAATGATAGGTGCTGAAGAAATATTTGTTCAAGTAAAAAGTAGGATTGGGGACACTGGACAGGGACAAGGGTGTTAGTAGATTAATTATTAAAAACAAAACAAAACAAGGGCAGCTGAAACCTGACTCTTGGCCTCTCGCCTTCCTCCCTGAACAATATGAGCTTCAGCACCCACACCAGCTTTTTCATCAACTACCAGAGCCTGGGCTCCTGCAGTCTTGCAGCAACCGGACTAGCCTGCCAGCAGAGCAGCCAGCAGCCAATACAAGTGTTGGGGGTTTGGGCTCCCGGATCTCCATGTCCCACTCCACCAGCGTGCAGAGTGAGTGGGAGTCCGCGGGCCTGGCCACAGGAATGGACAGGGATCTGGTGGGCATAACAGGCATCCAGAGCAAGAAGGAAACTATGCAGTGCCTGAGTGACTGCCTGGCCTCTTGCCTGGCGAGGGTGAGGAGCCTGGAGGCTGACAATTGGAGATTGGAGAGCAATATCTGGGAACACGTGGAGAAGAAGGCACCCTAGGTCAGACACTAGGGGCATTACTTCAAGATCACAGAGGACCTGAGGACTCAGGTTCTTGTCAGTTCCGTGGACAATGCCCACATCGTTCTGCAGATTGACAATGCCTGTCTTGCTGCTGATGACTTCAGAGACAAGTATGAGAGGGAGCTGGCCATGAGCCAGTTTATGGAGAGTGACAATAGGCTCTGAAAAGTTGTTGATGACACCAATATCACTCAACTGCAGCTGGAGACAGAGATCAAGGCTCTCAAGGAGCAGCTGCTCTTCATGAAGAAGAACCAGGAGGAGGAAGTAAATGGTCTACAAAGCCAGATTGCTACTCTCAGCACCTCAGGGTATCCAGGCCCGTATGATGAGCTGGCTCAGAAGAACTGAAAGGAGCTGGACAAGTACTGGTCCCAGCAAACTGAAGAGAGCACCATAGTGGTCACCTCACAGACCATTAAGATAGGAGCTGCTGCGATGACACTCGGAACTGAGACGTAGGGTTCAATCCTAAGGGATTGACCTTGACTTGATGAGAAATCTAAAGGCCAGTTTGGAGAGCAGCCTGTGTGAGGTGGAGACGTGCTGGGCCATGAAGAGGGAACAGCTCCATGGGATCCTGCAGCTCCTAGAGTCAGAGCTGGCCCAGACCTGGGTAGAGGGGCAGTACCCAACAATAGTATGAGGCCCTGCTGGAAGAAGGGGAGGACTTTGATCTTGGTTACACCCTGGACAACAGCAACTCCATGCAATCCATCCAAAATACTGCCACCTGGAGGATTGTGGACAGCAAAGTGGTGTCTGAAGTCAATGACATCAAAGTTCTGAGATGTTAAGGCAGCAAAACCAGGGGCAGAGGCCAATAAAAAATTCAGAGATTACCCTGGCTGGTTTGGCTCAGTGGATAGAGCGTTGGCCTGGGGACCAAAGGGCCCCGGGTTCGATTCTGGTTAAGGGCACATGCTTGGGTTGCAGGCTTGATCCTCAGTGGGGACATTCAGGAGGCAGCCAATCAATAATTCTCTCTCATCATTGATGCTTCTATCTCTCTCTGCCCCTCTCCCTTCCTCTCTGAAATCAATTAAAAAAAAAAATTCAGAGATCATTGAGCAAGGGGGGAAAAGAAAGCAAGAAATAGTCGGATTTCATGGGAACTGAAAATCCAGGAACAGAGCTCATTCTCCTATTCTGCATTCTATCCATGCTATCTTGCTTCTGCACTTTTTTGCATAAATATTCCATCTTTTTTCCCCCCGTCTTCTTTGCTTACAGCGTCTGCTTCTCATAATTTTGGCTTTTGTGAAACTTTAGATAGCCTTGGTGCTGACTCTAATTCACCTTCTAGTTCTGGAACTCATCACTACCTACAGACTCAGTGCCTACTAACTCAGGTTTTCAGGAGAAAGATTCTGACTAGTTCATCTTAGGTCAAGGGTTCTCCAGTTGTCCAATAAGCTGTGGCTGGAGGGTTACTTGGCAAAAATAGCTGTGTAGGCTTGCTCTTTTGTCAAGGAGGCAGCTTTCACAGAAAAGATTGTGGAGTGGGTATGCACCCACAAAATAGGTCTCCTCCAGATGTCAAACTGATGTTTCTCTCCTTTTGAAATCTAGACAATTTTTTAAAGCCACCATGTATATTCTAAATTACATAGAAAATTTTCTGTATTTTAACAGGGACTTTCTATGGACTGTCATTTTCCAGTTGCTTGCATTTTCAATTTGTTCTTTGATTGCTTAAAACACAGACATCTTTCCTTTCTTGCCATGCAATGAAATGTTCTATTTTGATATGGTATGTGGTTAGTCATAGTTGTTTGCATTTTCATTATGATATCAAGAAGTCAATCTGTTCCACTCTTTTTAACTAGTGTAGTTAAAGGCTTTTGATGGATTCTTGTGATAATTGCATTATGATTTTCACCCTTTTATGTTTTGGACTACATAACTTCTGGGGCGTTAGGAGAAGTGCCTGAAATTTTATTTGTGATTATTGATTTAATATTGATGCTGAAGAGCCTTCAATTGCCCTTAATTTACAAATGAATTCCAAAAGATCACTTGTAAGTCAGTTGTTTGAAACTGAAATGCATTCGCCTAGTGATCCACAAGAGGTTATTTAACCCCTAATATATTCACTCAGTATTCCATTAAGAGCCACTATTTGACTGGCACCATGTTAAACAACTGTGTTTACAACATGAACAAAACAGATTTAGTCCCTGTCTATGGGAGGAACACAAATAGGCAAACGATTACACTAGGGCCAATAGTGATAGCTGATTCTGCTGTGTACATAGTAGGTTCTCCAAAAATTTTCATAGGATGCATGACTCAGTAGGTTAAAAGTGAATAATTTACATTTATTATTTCATTTTATCTTCACACTTCTCTGAGGACTTAACCATTTAAAATATCAAATCCTAACTAAACTGGTTAATAATTCCACAAAGAAAGACAAATTTACAGTGGAGATATTTTAAGACAAATTTACAGTGGAGATATTTTAAAACTTTGTATTGATGTATAAAATTTATACAGAGATGTATGCATATATCAAGTCCAACTCACAAGCAACACACCTGATCAAGAAACAAACTTTACTAGAGCTTTCCTCATGCTTTTCACTGTCACTACACCCTCAAGGTAAAGGATATTATATATAAATTAAAGTAAGTTGGCTAGCATTCATTTAATAATGTGTTAGAGAAGAAGAAAGATATTTAACTCCTAAGTTGTCCATTTAGGATACAATAAAATGTGTTACCAGTCCTGTTTATTTTATCAGTTATGATTAGATCCAGCTGCACATAAATGAAAATTCTAAATAATGGCTTAAGTAAGGCATTTTATTTCTCTTTGACATGAAAGAAGTTTAGAAAGAGATACTTAGGGCTGATTTGGCAGCTCCATAGTTATCATATATCCAGTTTCCTTCTACTTTATAGGTCAACCATTCTAGGGCATAGCTAGTAATGGACCTAGATGGCTATTGGAAATATCTGTCACCTGCACATTCCAGACAGGAAAAAGAAGGAAAGGCAAAAGGACTTTAAGACCTGCAGGCTGATTAAGTTCACTTCTAAGGAGTCTGTCCCCAAGTTCCTCAGGACATTTCTGCTTTAATCTATTTGTCCAGAATTTAGTCATGAGGCCATATGGTTTTTAAGAAAAGCTGATCTTTTAGCTCAATACAAAAATGCTCCCAATAATATAGGAGTTCTGTTAGTAAGGAAGAAGGAGAGAACATATTTGGGGTAAGCAACTAGTAGTGTCTGCTATAGTTATGTTGATTTTCATTATAATTGCTTACTGTATATCACATTGTCTAATGAAATTTTTCATCCTGGGAAGAGAGGAAAATGGAAATTAGCTGTCATGTATAAGAAACTGAGATGAGAGTTCAAAGAAAGGTGTTGTGTATAAGAAAGTGAAAGATGAGAGTTCAAGAAAAGTTCATTTACTATCTAAAGTGATCTAGCCCGATTTAATTTCTTGCTGTAGGCCAAGGAACCAATCAGCAAACCTCTCTTAAGCCCAGGAATCTCACTGCTAGATTGTAGCAGCTACACTTCCCCTCTAATTGCAGCAAATCATGCTGGAAAATTTATCTAAAAAGTTGTGTGTTGCCCAGTCGGAGTGGCTCAATGCTTGAGCATTGACCTATGAACCAGGAGATCACAGTTCAATTCCTAGTCAGGGCACATGCCCAGATGGTGGGCTCCATCCTCAGTAGGCGGTGTGCAGGAGGCAGCTGATCAATGATTCTCTTTCATCATTGATGTTTCTATCCCTCTCCCTCCCTCTTTGAAAAAAAAAAAGCTGTGTGTGTGTTAGGAATTGGCTAAGAAAATTCAGACTGATAGTATTAAGTCCTCATAGGAATGTTTTCTTCTTTCAAGATTAGTATTTTGAAATCAGCAAATGGATAAATGTTATACTAGAACCTGGCTTATTATATAGATTTATATCTAGAACAAGTTAGCTCTTGCTTCCCACAAGAAAAACTACTTACATAAAAAGGCTAGTGCCCCATGATTATTAAGCAGATGATACTGTTGTCTCCCCTTTTCACTATGTTATTAATGTTGGGCTCAGTTCCAAGAAGAACCCTCCCTAAGGCTGGTGAAACTGGGAGCAAGTTGTTCTTTAAGACCTTCTTGCCTGTCATTTTTGAACAGGTGGAAATCTGGTTAGAGTGAGCATCCAGGGCAGTCTATATCCGTAGGGCTAAGAATGTAAACATCAAATTCTGAACTCGAAAACCAAAATAGTTATTGTATGAAAGAAACTTGATAGAAGTTTTTTTGGATTTGACAATTCTAAAGATTTACATGACATTACCAGTATTGAATTGAAGCTGTAACAACACCTTGGATAGTTAATTAATAAGGATACCAAGTGATTTTTCTGGAATTGGTTATATTTGTGTACTTGTAAACTTATTGAGATGAATAATTAGTTGTGATGTCCCATTCTAAATAAAAATTCAAGGTTGCAACTAATTTATTTATTTTGTATTCTTTTTGTAATGAACTTTCCCTCCCAATTGTATAAACTTTAGGTCTCATAAAAGCTGCTTCTACCCACTACCCCAAATCCTGGAGAAAGAGTAGGGGACCCCTGAGTTAGCTGAGTTTAAATTTTCACCATGTGCCAGATATTGTCTGTTGGTATTCAAAACCTTCCCTATTCTTCTAAGCTCTTCCCAATATTGCAGGAGCAGGAAGCCTAGCAACTACTCTTGGCAAACTCCCCTGTTAATAGCCTTAGTTAGATTCAGTCAATGAGAGGCATTCAAATGAGATTTGGAAGATAGAAAAGCAGCAGAAGCCATTATTGTTTCTCCAACATCGAGAGAACATGGGACTCAACAGACAGCAAGATGAAGTATTGCAGTGGCTTCTGGGTGTCCCCTTGAATTCCCTCTGCCTTGGCTATGCAGGCAGCTGAGATAGTTTTTAAATTTTCTGCAATTTCTTTTTTTTTTTTATTGTCTAAAGTTTTACATATGTCTTCTTTTTCCCCAATTGACCCCCCCCCTGCCCCCAGCCATTCCCATCCCAGGCAAGCCCCCACCGCCCCAGTGTCTGTGTCCATTGGTTATGCTAATATGCATGCATACAAGTCCTTTGGTTGCTCTCTAACCTCATTCCCCTCCCCCTACCATTTGTCTCTGGATCTTTTCTTGTTCATCAAATTATGTTGATCATTATATCCCACATACTGTATGAGTGAGATCATGTGATATTTATATTTCTCCAACTGGCTTATTTCAATTAGCATAATGCTCTCCAGTCCCATCCATGCTGTTGCAAATGGTAAAAGTTCCTTATTTTTTATAGTGGCATAGTATTCCATTGTGTAGATGTACCACAGTTTTTTTGTTTGTTTGTTTTTTGTTTTAAATATATTTTATTGATTTTTTACAGAGAGGAAGGGAGAGGGATAGAGAACCAGAAACATCGATGAGAGAGAAACATGAATCAGCTGCCTCCTGCACACCTCCTACCGGGGATGTGCCCACAAGCAAGGTACATGCCCTTGACCAGAATCGAACCTGGAACCTTTCAGTCCACAGGCGGAGACTCTATCCACTGAGCCAAACCGGTTAGAGCTGTACCACAGTTTTTTAATCCACTCATCTGCTGATGGGCATTTAGGATGTTTCCAAATCTTAGCTATTGTAAATTGTGCTGCTATGAACATAGGGGTGCATATATCCTTTCTGATTAGTGTTTCTGGTTTCTTTGGATATAGTCCTAGAAGTGGAATTACTGAGTCAAATGGGAGTTCCATTTTTAACTTTTTGAGGAAACTCCATACTGTCTTCCACAGTGGCTGCACCAGTCTGCATTTCCACCAGCAGTGCACGAGGGTTCCTTTTTCTCCACATCCTCACCAGCACTTGTCATTTGTTGATTTGTTGATGGTAGCCATTCTGACAGGTGTGAGATGGTATCTCGTTGTTTTGATTTGCATCTCTCAGATGATTAGTGACTTTGAGCATGTCTAGTTTTCATATGTCTCTGGGCCTTCTGTATGTCCTCTTTCAGAAAGTGTCTATTTAGATCCTTTGCCCATTTTTTGATTGGAATGTTTATCTTCCTTTTGTTAAGTTGTATGAGTTCTCTGTAAATTTTGGAGATTAAACCCTTATCAGAAATATCATTGGCAAATATGTTCTCCCATGCAGTGGGCTTTCTTGTTGTTTTGTTGATGGCTTCTTTTGCTGTGCAGAAGCTTTTTATTTTTATGTAGTCCCATTTGTTTATTTTCTCCTTAGTCTCCATTGCCCTAGGAGCTGTGTCTGTAAAGATATTGCTACGACATATGTCTGTTGTTTTGCTGCCTATGGAGTCTTGTAGGATTTTTATGGTTTCCCATCTTACATTTAAGTCCTTTAGCCATTTTGAGTTTGTTTTTGTGTATGGTGTAAGTTGGTGATCTAGTTTCATTTTTTTTTTCTTGCATGTATCTGACCAAATTTCCCAGCACCATTTATTGAAGAGACTGTCTTGACTCCATTGTATGCTCTTGCCTCCTTTGTCAAATATTAATTGAGCATAATGGCTTGGGTGGATTTCTGGGTTCTCTGTTCTGTTCCATTGGTCTATATGTCTGTTCTTATGCTAACCAGGCAGTTTTGAGAACCATGGCTTGGTAATATAGCTTGATATCTGGTATTGTGATCCCTCCAACTTTGTTCTTCTTTCTCAGGATTGCTGCAGCTATTCGGGGTCTTTTTTAATTCCAGATGAATTTTTGGAGCATTTGTTCTAGATCTTTGAAATATGCCGTTGGTATTTTAATGGTGATTGCATTGAATCTGTAGATTGCTTTGGGTAGTATGGACATTTTAATGATGTTGATTCTACCAGTCCATGAACATGGTATGTTCTTCTATTTGTTTATGTCTTCCTCTGTCTCTCTCTCTCTTTTTTTAATATATATTTTATTGATTTTTTTACAGAGAGGAAGGGAGAGGGAGAGAGAGTTAGAAACATCGATGAGAGAGAAACATTGATCAGCTGCCTCCTGCACACCCCCCACTGGGGATGTGCCCACAACCAAGGTACATGCCCTTGACCGGAATCGAACCTGGGAACCTTCAGTCCACAGGCCGACGCTCTATCCACTGAGCCAAACCAGTTAGGGCCTCTGTCTCTTTTTTTCAATGTCCTGTAGTTTTCTGAGTACAGGTCTTTTATGTCCTTAGTTAAGTTTATTCCTAGGTATCTTAATTTTTTTGGTGCAATGGTAAATGGGATTGTTTTTTTTTCTCTTTCTGTGAGTTCATTATTGGGGTATAAAAAGGCCATAGATTTCTGGGTGTTAATTTTGTATCCTGCTACATTGCCAAATTCATTTATTAGGTCTAGTAGTTTTTTTTGTTTGTTTGCTTTTTTAAAATATATTTTATTGAATTTTTTACAGAGAGGAAGGGAGAGGGATAGAGAGTTAGAAACATCGATCAGCTGCCTCTTGCACACCCCCTACTGGGGATGTGCCCGCAACCAAGGTGCATGCCCTTGACCGGAAACGAACCTGGGACCTTTCAGTCCGCAGGCCGACGCTCTATCCACTGAGCCAAACCAGTTTCAGCAGGTCTAGTAGTTTTTTGATGGAGTCTTTAGGGTTTTCTATGTACAGTATCATGTCATCTGCGAATAAGGACAGTTTTACTTCTTCTTTTCCAATTTGGATGCCTTTTATTTCTTCATCTTGTCTGATCGTTATTGCTAGCACTTCCAGTACTATATCGAACAGGAGTGGTGAGAGTGGGCATCCCTGTCTTGTTCCTATTCTTAGGGGAAATGAGTTTACTTTTTGCCCATTGAGTATGATGTTGGCTGTAGGTTTGTCATATAAGGTTTTTATTATGTTGAGGTATGATCCTTCTATTCCCACTTTGCTGAGAGTTTTTATCAAGAAAGGCTGTTGGGCCGAAACCGGTTTGGCTCAGTGGATAGAGCGTCGGTCTGCGGACTGAAGGGTCCCAGGTTCGATTCCGGTCAAGGGCATATACATTGGTTGCGGGCACATCCCCGGTGGGGGTGTGTGCAGGAGGCAGCTGGTCGATGTTTCTCTCTCATCGATGTTTCTAGCTCTCTATCCCTTCTCCCTTCCTCTCTATTAAAAATCAATAAAAAATATTTTTAAAAAAAGAAAGGCTGTTGGATTTTGTTAAATGCTTTTTTCTGCTTCAATTGATATGATTATGTGATTTTTGTCTCTCAGTTTGTTTAAGTGATGTATCACATTTATTGATTTACGGATATTGTACCATCCTTGCACCCCTGGAATAAATACCACTTGGTCATGGTGTATGATCTTTCTAATGTAATGCTGAATCCAATTTGCTAGAATTTTGTTGAGGATTTTAGCATCTATGTTCATTAAGGATATTGGCCTGTAGTTCTCTTTTTGTGTGGTGTCTTTATCTGGTTTTGGGATTAGGGTAATGCTGGCTTCATAGAAAGCTTGGAAGTGTGCCTTTCTTTTGAATTTTTTGGAATAGTTTGAGGATAGGTTTTAGTTCTTCTTTGAATGCTTGATAGAACTCCCCTGTAAAGCCGTCCGGACCAGGACTTTTTTTTGCTGGAAGATTTTTGATCGCTGCTTCAATTTCTTCTGTAGTTATCGGCCTATTCAGGTTTTTTTATTCTTCTTGATTGAGTTTTGGGAGCTTGTATTTTTCTAAGAATATGTCCATTTCACCTAGGTTGTCCATTTTGTTGGAATAGAGTTGTTCATAGTATTTTTTCATAATCGTTTGTATTTCTGTGGTATCGGTTGTTACTTCAACTCTTTCATTTCTGATTTTATTTATTTGGGTCCTCTCTGCTTCTTGGTGAGCCTGGCTAGAGGTTCATAAATTTTGTTTATCCTTTCAAAGAACTAGCTCTTCGTTTTGTTGATCTTTTGTATTGTTTTTTTGGTCTCTATGTCATTTATCTCCACTCTGATCTTTATTATTTCATTCCTTCTGCTTATGCTGGGCTTTTATTGTTGCTCTCTTTCTAACTCTTTGAGTTGTAGGGTTAGATAATTTATTACCATTGTTTCTTGTTTTTTGCAGTAGGCTTGTAGAGCTATGAACTTCCCTCTCAAGACTGCTTTCACTGTGTCCCATTGATTTTTGGATTGTTGTGTTTTCATTGTCATTTGTTGCCATGATGCTTTTTATTTCTTCTTTGATCTCTTTGGTAACCCAATCATTGTTTAACCCTTTGCGCTCCTTGCTTTTTTCTCGATTCCTTTATTCTAATGCTAACGGTGTCGAGTCACACTTGACATCCGAGTGCAAAAGGTTAATAGCATACTAAATAAGAAGTTGCACCAAATGCCTCCATGGGTGCAACTTCTTATTTCCTCAGATTATTGGTGGTTTTCCCTGGCCTTTGCTTCCCTAAGCCTTTTCCAACAAGTTATATAAGCAACTAATTCCCCATATTAAATCCCCTCCTGCCTCAAACACCTACAGTAGTTTCTGTTTTCTTATTCCATCCTGATTGATCCACCCAATGGCATGGAAGCTTATAATAGAAACTAAGTATTATAGGAAAATAAATTTACATTCATCCCCTGCACATGTGAATTTGGTTGAGATGCATACATACTCACTTTGCCACAATGTTCTGAATCATTGCTGTTTAATTAATAGCAATGCCTCCTCCTCTGTCTCCCCTCACTGCCATTTTGATTCATGGAGTTGATCTAATTCAATCCTGAAGTCCACATAACCCCCAACACAGTGGGGCTCAGGCAATTTGCCAGTTTCCATATCCTAGGTATGACTGTATTTCAGAATGAACAAAATTTTGGTTCATACTTGCTCTCGTGTCCTTTCCGTGTTATTCCTTACCCTTGGCCTCTGCCCATTGACAAGTCTGGTGCCACAATGTTTCCATATTGTTTCATTTCTTCTCTTCTGGCCCAACTCTCCCATTGCTGTTATTAATCCAATTCCACATTCTACTAAACAACTCCTAGGAGCTTACAGAGTATTTTTTTTAAATAGATTTTTATTGATTCAGAGAGGGAGAGAGAGATAGAAACATCAATGATGAGAGAGAATCACTGATCGGCTGCCTCCTGCACGCCCCACACCAGGGGCTGAGCTTACAACCCAGGCATGTGCCCTGACCTGGAATTGAACCTGGGACCCTTCAGTCCGCAGTCCGCCGCTCTATCCACCGAGCCAAACCACCTAGGGCTTACAGAGTATTTTGAGACACTATATGTAATTTCAATCCTGATGTTGCTACAATGTTAATTACAAAGTGTACACCCTTTAAGGGACTCTTACAAAACATATAATTGGATGGTGAGACTATAATACAAAGATTTACAACCTGACTGGATTCTTGTATATCAGGTTAATATAAAGCATGGCCACTTGGCTATTAGTGAGCTGTTCTTAATGGAAAAAAGTTGTATGAATTGATTTATTATATATAGGGCAAGATCTAAGCTGTCACTGCTTTGTACCTAAATTTGATTTCTAAAAGATGTCCAGGTGAAAGAATCACTTCTCAGATGAAAGAAAAATTCCAAAAAAGAATGCATATGATAGGGTCATAAATACTTGTTAGCCTGAGGCAGGCAAAGTTTGTGTAGTACTCTTTTTGAATATTTATTCATTCTAGGAATGGTTTAAATTAGGACTTTCATTCAAAGCCCTAAAGACATTATGTTTTCAGCAAAGCTAATAATCCTTATAATGCTAACTGACTTATGTATGTTTTTCTTCTTATCTTGTTTGAGAGAAGGAAATCATAAAGCTAAGCATCTGGTTTTAGTATTAGGCTTCAAAGAAAGAGATACTACCTATATTGCAGAGAACTGGTATATTGAAATCCTTTTACTCTTTTCATTTATCACTTAAATCTAGTTGTACGTTGTAATCTGTGGATCACCCAAATAAGAATGGGCAGCCTTCTGTAAAGGATGCTTCTATTTGGTATGCTCGTTGAGCCCTGAAATCTTGTTTGCAAGTCAGATTGAACCCAACTGGTTCAGGTTCCTTTCTTTAACAAAAGGATTCTTAACTCCATGACATCGGTAAGATATCAAAAAGATTAGCTGAAAGTCAGTGGGTCCATGCAATGGAATGAATTATATATATAGTACCAGATAGTTCAGCATAAATATATTTATTAGGACTCTTGATGAAGGTAACAGAAACCAACTTGAAGTAGCTTGAAGCTAAAGAGGGAATTTACTGTATAGGTAAAGGGTTATCTCAGGCTGGGAGGCAGTCGTGTTTCAGGAAGAAAATAGCATTGAGTACAGGGGAATTGTCATGATCTGGCTCTCTTGAATTCTGCTTCTCTCTTTGCAACTTGATTTTTTCTCTCTATAGACCAAGTTTTATGCTCTAAAGTTTTATTTTTGTTGTTATTGTTGTTTTGTTTGTTTTAAATTAGGGGAATCACAAAGGCTTCTGGACAAATGCCTTATAAATGCCAAAGTCTACTCTACTTTCACAAACATTTAAACTGATGAATATAACTTTTAAAAACTAAAAAAAACTGCCGAAACCGGTTTGGCTCAGTGGATAGAGCGTCAGCCTTCGGACTGAAGGGTCCCGGGTTCGATTCCGGTCAAGGGCATGTACATTGGTTGCAGGCACATCCCCGGTGGGGGGTGTGCAGGAGGCAGCTGATCAATGTTTCTCTCTCATCAATGTTTCTAGCTCTCTATCCCTCTCCCTTCCTCTCTGTAAAAAATCAATAAAATATATTTTTAAAAAACCAAAAACTAAAAAAACTGCCCCGTCAGAGTGGCTCAGTGGTTGAGTGTCAACCTATGAACTAGGAAGTCACGGTTCAATTCCCAGTCAAGGCATATGCCCGGGTTGCGGGCTCGATCCCCAGTGTGGGCTGTGCAGGGGGCAACTGATCAATGATTCTTTCTCATCATTGATGTTTCTGTCTCTCTCTCCCTCTCCCTTCCTCTTTAAAATCAATAAAAATATATATTTTTAAAAAACCTAAAAAAACTGTAGGAGAATATGAGACCTGGCATATTAGTATATACAGACTCAGTAAGGATGCATTTTTGAGAGCTTATCTTAATTACCTATGGGAAAATCCTTTTTTCTTTTCCAGGAAATTATAGTATTAATTTTAGATTATATAACTAATCAAAAGAATGAAAAATTATACAGAAATCTTTTAAATCATGTCTTTCAATTCATAATGCATCAAACCTAATAAATCACTAACTGGTTTACCCCTATGAAAACAAATTAATCATTATTTTTCATGAAGGGAAAATTGCATGCATTATGTCTAGTAAACACTCTATCATACTAAAAGAACATGCGATGTTGAGATTTTTTTTGGTGAAATTCTTGAGGGAAGATCAAGTTTATGGACTTTGATTAGTGGAAGATAGTATATTATCACATTAAATACACACAGCCACAAAAAACACGGTAAAACTCAAAACATCCAATTCAAAGATGTTTTAATGATAATTACAAACTAGTAAGGTATGCAAGAAATATAGAGAACAGGAGAAATCATTTTAAATTGGTCTAGTGATTTGGAATTTATTATAAGGATTGAAAAATAAGACAATATCTTTTCAAAGTATTCTGGCTCTTAAGCTGTAGCATGAAAATATCAAACAATATTAATTTTGCTTTCTAATTGTTAGTGATTTGGATTGGGCACTTTCCAAATATTTTGAAAAATATTTAAATACAACTAAATATATTTGCATAAAATTGACTACAAAAATAATTAGAACTTGACTAATATGTAAATTTAGTGCGGTACAAATATATCTATAGTTTATTGAGTACATCTCCCTTGCTATAATAGAAACTCAGATGTATTTATTTACTTTAAAACTGAGCTAATTGGTTTATAACATTTTTCATATGAGAGAGCGAATTTACTTTATATTCCTACTATCCCCAAAAAAAGAAATCCATTTTTTTTCACTTGTTACCAACTTAATTACCGTATTTTCCAGCGTATAAGACGACTTTTTAACCCAGGAAAATCTTCTATACGCCCAGTCGTCTTATACGCCGGAAAATACGGTATCTGATATCAAACACAAAATAAAATTAGCTGTTTTCTAATATGGTTATTCTATAAACATATTTTTTCTATGTAGAAATGTTTCTTTACTGTCTGGAATAGAATGTTTAAGATACCCATATAAATGATGTGAATAGCACACCTCTTATTAGAGCTGTATGAATAGACTGTTTCATTTGGAAGAACATACAGGACCAGGAATTTAAAATCCCAAGACACGAATGACTTCCATCATTATCTTTCACTAATTATGTAGGAAGCCTTTTTGAGATTCACTACAAAAAATTGACAGTTAAACTCTAGAGGCTGATTATCTCGCTCACCCATCAGTCAGATGGATTAACCAGTGGTTTTTTAAATATATACTAGGGGCTCAGTGCACAAATTCATGCACCTTGAAAGGAACTGTCGCCCTGACTGGTTTGGCTCAGTGGATAGAGCGTCGGCCTCCGGACTGAAAGGTCCCAGGTTCGATTCTGGTCAAGGGCATGTACCTTGGTTGCGGGCACATCCCCAGTAGGAGGTATGCAGGAGGCAGCTGATCGATGTTTCTCTCTCATCGATGTTTCTAACTCTCTATCCCTCTCCCTTCCTCTCTGTAAAAAAATCAATAAAAGAAAAAAAAAAGGAACTGTGGGCGTGAGGCTGTGGTGGGCACAGGGGCGGGTCTTGGCCCATCCTCCATGCCCCAACCCGGCCCCTCCAGCCGTGACTCCTGGTCCCCTGTCTGCCGGCAGCCCCACTCCCGCCGCCGCCACTCTCACATGCTGATGGCACCGGCCCTGCTCACACCCGCTGACACACACCCGCTGACACACACCCGCTGACAGTGTGGAGCCATTGGGGTCGGCACCAGCAGTGGGTGCAAGCAGGGCCAGCGCCATCAGCTGGTGTGAGCGGTGGCTGCTGCTCCCATCACCCCTCAGGAGCAGGGGGAGGTGGAGAAGCCCTGAGGAGCAATCAGGGCCGGCAGCTGCTGCTTGCACCTACTGATGGCAGCAGGGGTGAGCACCCAGTGGGACCATGGCACGCAGGAGCAAAGAATTTTCAGTAACCACCAGAGGCTCACCCCGATGACAGCGACCGGCACCCTGCCTTGGTCTGGCACCCCTGCTCACCTGCTCCACCATCCCTCCATGGCCAATGCCTGGCATGTTCCGTGCACACCCCCTGATGGTCAGCGCATGTTATAGCAACCTGTTGTTCCGCTGTTCGGTCTATTTGCATATTAGGGTTTTATATATATAGATTGTAAAAATCCAGTTAAAGATGAGCCCTTTGGCAATTGATTTTATTTTTAAAATATATTTTTTATTGATTTCAGAGAGGAACGGAGAGGGAGAGAGAGAGAGAAACATCAATGATGAGAGAGAATCATTGATCGGCTGCCTCCTGCATTCCCACTACTGGGGATTGAGCCCACAGCCTGGGCATATGCCCTTGACTTGAATCGAACCCGGGACCTGTTAGTCCATAGGCTGACTCTCTATCCACTGAGCCAAACCAGCTAGGGCGCTTTTTTTTTTTTTTTTTACTGTGTTATGTTTCTAAGCTTTATCCTAAGGTTATGTTCTAAGAGTCATATGTTGTTTTGCATATGGCTGAAGCAGAATTTTATGACCTACTTTCCCCACTCATTCTTGTGTTTTTGTGCCAAATCTTTATTGCTGTATATCTGTAGGACCTTGGGCTTTCCCTCTCAGCCAAAGTTTTCTTACCTTAAAACAGAAATAATAACAGTAACTACTACATTGGGTTGTTGTGAGCACTAATAAATTGTTATACTTCTTTTTTAAAAAAATCTCTAGTAGCTTATTATTTGTTCTTTTAGGTGCCCTCCCCCCCCCCCTGGGATTTTTAAGGCCTTCACTTTTAGTGTTATGCTGTTTCATCACAATATGTCTAGGTGTGGATTTCTCTGTTTATCATGGTTGACATATGCTATGCTTTCCCTACTGGTGGACTTATCTTTAATCAGTTCAAGAAAATTCTTGGTCATTATCTTTTTCAATATTGCCTTTCTCCTTTTTTCTTATTCTGATTAGGCATATGTTAATCCTTGTTCTACCCTCTGTGTCTTTTTACCCCTCTTTCATATTTCCACCTCCTGCACACTCTGTACTGCATGCATTCTGGGTAATTTCTTCAGATATTACTTCCAGGACACTAGTCCTGTCTTAGGCTGTGTTTATTTTGTTTTTAACACATTCATTGAGTTGTTAATTTCAAAATCTAGAATACCTATTGGTCCAAAAAGTTTTCTTTGCTTCATTTACTAATATTTCTGGTTATTTTAATAGTCTCATGTTTTGTTTTGTTTTAAATATATTTTATTGATTTTTTTTTTACAGAGAGGAAGGGAGAGGGATAGAGAGTTAGAAACACCGATGAGAGAGAAACATCCATCAGCTGCCTCCTGCACACCCCCTACTGGGGATGTGCCCGCAACCAAGGTACATGCCCTTGACCAGAATTGAACCTGGGACCCTTCGGTCTGCAGGCCTACGCTCTATCCACTGAGCCAAACCGGTTAGGGCTAGTCTCATGTTTTTTAAATTTATTTTTTCCATATTTTATTTCTTTATAGCATTCATAATAGGTTATTTAATAACCCAATTCCAGTTATTTAGTCCTTTTAAATGTATTATTTGCTGTTTATGTTGGTCCTAATTCATGGTGGCTTATGTGTTGGTGACTTTTTAAAAATTGTGAGCTGATATTTTGTTGAACTTAATTTATGGAAATCCCAAGGATGAAAACTGGGAGTTGCTTTTCTCCAGGGAGTATTTGCATTTGATTCTGAGGGGAGCTCTGAGTTGCAACTAACTCATCAGGGGTCTCTGAAGCTTTTTTTTTTTTTTTTTTGAACCGTGCTCAAAGCAGAAATCTCAGGTGTAATTCCCACACCTTGTAATGTGCCTCCAGGATTGTCTGGGACTGGTGCTGGCATATGCCCATGCCAGCTCTGGCTTTTGTGTTTGCTCCCTGCTCTTATTTGAGCTCACTTTTTTTTCTTTTTGATTCCTTTCATGAAACTGCAGCAAAACTTTAAAATGCATGTTAGTTTTCATCAGGATTTAATTATCTCATCGCTAATAGGCCCTATAGGTTCTCTAGCTTTCCATGCTGCCAAAAAAATGGATATCCACACAGCATCTCTAGCTGAGTAACAATTCTTGGATGGATGTTGTGGAGGATTTTTCCTTTAGTATAATATTAAGTTTCTCCTTTCATTAAAATCCCAGTCACAGGACTTAAGTTCTGTGCAGAAAGAACATTCAGTGGAAGTCAGAGATGTGAATTATTGTCTGTGTT
Organism: Cnephaeus nilssonii; assembly: GCF_951640355.1. Lineage (NCBI taxonomy): Eukaryota > Metazoa > Chordata > Mammalia > Chiroptera > Vespertilionidae > Cnephaeus > Cnephaeus nilssonii. Next base: position 21,400,137 of record NC_137090.1, read on the forward strand.
ACCTTGGAAAAGTCGCCTATCCCAGATAGGTTATTTAACCTCTCTGTTTCTGTTTGTGGTACTATAAAATCAGGATATATTTATCATATCTACCTATAAGTTGGAATGATGAAATGAGAAACTGTGCTAAAACACACCTTGACAAATAGTAAGGTGACAAACAAAATGTAATGAAATTATAGCAACTAACATTTATTGAACACTTACTATATGATCAGCATTTTGCTAAGCTCTTCGTAAAGCTCTCATTGGCTCCTTACAACAACACTGTAAGATGGATACTAATATTCAATTTAACAGTTGAAGAAACTGAGGCTCACAGAGACTAAAAGTTTAAGATGATGGTGCCATTACTTAGAGCTCCTTATTTTCATCATATTACTTAGTTCAGTTGTTATGATAAAGGGCAGAGGTTTCCTCAAGTTAAGTTAAGTACTACAATATCTCAATTTCCTGGAATATTTTCTCTCAAGTAATGAGAAATATTGTACAAGGATTAATGCCCCTCATGGTGCCTGCTATGTTTAAACCTCTATCTGCCCCAAGGAAGTGATGTGTTTTTGATAAAAGCAATTTTAGCTATGAAGACTCCGTTGCAATTTGTACAGCTGTGTAATCGAAACTACTAAAAGGCATGTTCATATATTATTCTGCTCACAGAACAGCAGTTTGATTCCTATGACTTCTTGGCACATCTGCTTGGGATATAAATCCTAAGCAGACTGAGCAGTCACTTTCTAAATCTTCAAAATGCTTTACTAAGCAAAGTCTTTAGTGTGGTTAAGGAGAGAAAAAATTAATAGACTCCCAAGTGAGTGGAGTGGTCTGGCTCACTGCAGTGTTTAGGGCAGGTGCAGGCAGGACTGGAAGCTTGAAGAAGGTGCACTTTGAGGTGGAGGTAGCATGCAAGCCTACAAGCACCAGAAGGTGAACTCTTTTGCCAACTTGAGATAATTAGAGAGGGTGTTTGGGGAATGGATTGTCCATGTCTACAATGTGTTTAATTTTTGTTATTGGCAAGAGTTCAAATTACATATAAATGGGCTTGATTAGAGATAGCAATTATTACTGGCCCGCTCACATCCCTTTCTAGTAAAATCCCTATCCACTGACCTTACTGACTTGTCAGTAGGCCATATGACCATGACCATAACTAATTGGACACCTGGTCCAGGGGAGTGGCCATAAATTATACCCAGTGACCTATGTCTCGTGTGCTTTGGTTTGAAAAGAAAAGCAGAAGTCAAGTCTTCTCTCTGGGAACCTGCAATGAGGAACACAAAGGGAAACTACAATTTCGGGATGTGCTGGAACTGGAAGGCCATCGAGGTGCAGGGGCTAGAGTGACCACTTTTGCAGCCAGGTGCAAGATGAGTAAGCTGAGAAGGCTGGTCCAGAGAGAGAGGTGCTGATTCACTGAGAGGTCAAAAGGCCACGGGGGAGATGCTACTGCTGCACCTCCAGCTCTTCCTGAGGCCCGTGGCTCAGTGTCTCAGGGTTTAGTGCACATACATATATTTTTAGAAACCCTCCTTTTGACTTGTCTCTGAGTAATGAGTGACTTGTCTCTAGTAACTTGACTCAGTCTCTTCTTTTTTTAACTGAAATAACCCAGTATGGTTCCCACAATTCATGACTATTCTGTCTAATGCTGCTCTGGGTGTTAATACTTAGACTGTCTTCAAAAGTGCCCCACTTGTGTCCTGTTTTAGCAGGACTCCTGCGTTGCAAGTGTCAGGAAGCCACATCAAACGGACCGAAAGGGATGGTTATTAGGAGGACTTAAGTATCTGATGAAACAGCCAAATCTGGAATAGGACAAGGATGCTCCTGGGCCTCAGGAACAACTAGAACCAAGGACTGAAGCCTTGTTAGAACTCTAGTTCTGTATCTTGTCGCTACTTCTCTTTGTATATTTTTATTCTTTCTTCTTGCTAAAGACTAACTTACACATGGTAGGAAACATGGCTTCTGGGTATCCCAGTTTTCTGCAGAGACTGTATGGTTTAGTGATTAGGAAGCATGGGCTCCAAGGCAGGTGGGCTGGTTTTGATGCTTAAGTTAGCCATCAACTAGCAGGGAGATCTTGACCTTTAAGCATAACCTTGAGTTTAAGTCTGTTTCCTCCTCTGTAAAATGAAGATTTGAAATAGGTGCCTACCTCCCAATGCTGTGAGGATTATATGTGATAATGTATGTAAAGTATTTAGCTCAGCATCTGGCACTCAATTAAGTCAGTACTTATTATTACTTGCCTGCCAAATGCAAAACCAGAAAAGGGTTTTCCTTTCAGAATGTAGATCTTAGCATGTATTGATACAAATACATTCACCAAATAAAAAGGGAGACAGGGCCTTTGTTGAATTTCTCCATCAGCAAGTTGAAGGAGCCAGGCTGAAGTAATGCTTGCCAAAATCTGATAGTAGATTCTGATAGCAACTCCTATTAACTGACACTGGAGGGCGCTAACAGGCCTGGGATGCTCAGTAGGATGTAGCTCTGAAACTCATTGCTAGCCAAGGCACACCCATTTATGGCCACTGGAGGGTGCCAAATGGTCAGGACGGAGATTTGGCCCATGCAACTTAACTGGCTGAGAAAACTGTTCATGGAGAACTAACTGAGAGAGGGAAAGGAAAGAAGGCCAGTAAAGTAATGTGTGCTTTACTGGCTTATTGGAGGTGCCATGCCAGGTGGGGACCCTGGAAACCTAGAGCAAGAAAATCCAAAGATCCTCAGGAAATCTCTCCGTGTACTTGGTCTGAAGTCTCAATCATGTCTCAAAGAGATCTGGCTAGAGAAGCAGGGAACTGTTAAAACATCAAGACAAGAGGATTAGGAGAGATTAAGAGTCAGACTTGAGTTGAAGAACCTATACAGAATTCTGGCAAGGTCAAGGGAGCAAGACAAAGATGAAGCCTGGAGATATGACCCAAGACAAAGTTAGCAGAGGGCAGGAGCCTTTGACAGAGCATCTAGGCTGCTGAAAGTATCAAACGAGTTCAGGTAAACTGTCAAATGATTATTTTGGTCTTAAAGTACACTCTACTGCTTAATTTAGTCATGCTCCAAGATAATAAATAGTAAAGCTCAAAAGTTATTTAACATGTGATTATCTAATATGTAAAATGATTTTGACAGTTATTATCTGAACTGCAATTCTTTGTACACCACCAGAAAATTCATTATGGCGTAAAGTTATAGGGAAAAAAATGAGCCCGCAACCCAGGCATAGAACTCGACCAGGAATCAAACCTTGACCTCCTGGTTCATAAGTCGATGCTCAACCACTGAGCCATGCCAGCTGGGCCACAAAATTATTTTAAATGATTGCATATGGGAGCCATGAATTTCGTGTGGATGTACCATAAATTACATTAACACTTTCACTATTACTGAATATTTAGTTTGTTTTCAGTTATAAATTATACTATGGTAAATATCTTTTGTGTATAAAACTGTGTTCACATTTCTTATTATTTCCTTAGAAGCTATTCCTCACCATTTCTCCATATCATTAGGCCCATCACATGTCATTGTTCCCCCACCACTGTGGCAGGGACTCTGGATGTAATGAGGTTTCCTACAATTACAACGTTTATTTTACAAAGAGCAAGACATTTTGTAAATGATAGTTTTGCTTTCAGGTCCCAAAATGCCACGTGGATCTTCCAGTTTTCATTTCTACAAGTGAGCTCTGTAAGCAAGTGAGAGGACTTGAGTGCAGTCCTCTGTATCACACTCAGGAATACTTCTCCTTGCTAAGGCCACCAGTGTCCTAACCTGAGGCACAGTTTCCATCATATTCTTACCAAAATCAGGGTGAATTCGCTTCCTTTTAAAAAATATGTTTTTATTGATTTCAGAGAGGAAGGGAAAGGGAAAGAGAAATAGAAACATCAATGATGAGAATCATTGATCAGTTGCCTCCTGCGAGCTCCCTACTAAGGATTGAGCCTGCAACCCAGGCATGTGCTGTTGACTGGAATCAAAGCCAGGACCCTTCAGTCTGCAGGCCGACACTCTATCCTCTGAGCCAAACCAGCTAGGGCCTGACTCCTCTTCTTGACCATGCTATCTCCTAGTCAAAGACTGTCCTGGGCTTATCTCCCTTCCCAGTGTTTCAGGGATTGTATTAGTCCCAAAGTCTCCCACACCGTTTCTCTTATGAAATGAGGTCTCCTGTGATGTCCCAGAAACATGCAAATGAGGTCCCTAATATGACAGAGTTTAAGTGTTGGCTTGTGATAGGTATGCAAAACACGTACAAATAAGAAACTCCATATTGTGCTTGGGAGGCTACACTTAGATCACAGGCCAGCATACAGGTGGGGTTGGGATCATCTCAGTGGAGATGAAGTGCTTGGAATTCCAGTTTGAATCCTGTAGCAACAGAAAGCAACTACCCTGCCCTCCCCCACATATGGAGCCATTATGATAAGAATCAGCTGCTGTGGAAATAAGGTCAGGAGTCCAGAGGATTCACAGGGATGAAGAATATGTATTACTGGCATTAAAACTCTAAATGCACTTTCTCACACAAATACTGTTATAAATAGTGGTCAGGGTCTTTAGTATTATTAGCACAATATTTTATATACATTAGGGTTCTATAAGCTTTTGTAGGCTGGCCTTTGGGCAGAGCCACCATTTATAATATTGTTTCTATAGGAAAACTTGTTCCCAGTTCCAGACAGCAGGCCAGCAAATAAATTTATAAGCTGGGAATCGCCTATTTTGAGGCTTTTCACCAGTAAACACAATAGATTCATAGGCTTTCACAGTCGGTCAAATGAACCTACAGCCTTGTGGTCTAAGATCTTGGCGCTGAGCCCAGAAACCCTCCTCCCTCATCTGCCCTTCTATCTTCCTGTACTGAACATTTTGATTGAATTCCCCCTAGCCTCCAGAGTCCATCAGTGCTGTCTCTAGCCCCAGATCCACCTGCAGGCATTCCACTAAGGTAAAAGCTGAGGACCTCTAATTCTAAAATGTTAAATAGAAACATTTCAGAATCCCCAAAAAGGTATAAAGAATAATAAATGCTTGTGTACTCATCTCCAGAAATAAAATATTGCCCAAACATTGAAACACCCATAGCCTTTCCTGGTTTCCTCCCATCTCCCTCCTATCCCAGAAATAATCACTTCTCTGAATTCAGTGATATCATGGCCATGTAAATGCTCTACCATTCTCTACACTTACCCTGGGCTTCCCCTCTGCTAGAATGTTAGCAATGTAGAGGGTAGGAAAAGAATCCGTCTGGGGAATATGAACCAGGTGATCCTGGGCCTAAACCAAGTGTTTGGGATAGGGACTCAACTCATGTAGAAGAAATGTCATTCTAGGAAATGGAGAAAACACTCAGTATGTGTCAGGCCCATATTCTAGAAGGATGTGAGACCAGGAAAAATCAGGACAGGGTGTTTTGGGAGCTGGATTTGTCTAGCTTAGCAGATGGTCTGTGTCTGACAAGCGTGGGATGAAGGCCAGGAAATTGATAATCATAGAAAAGGGTTCGATTCCAGTCAAGGCACATGCCCGGGTTCCAAGATCGATCCCCAGTAGGGGGCGTGCAGGAGGCAGCCGATCAATGATTCTCTCTCTCATCATTGATGTTTCTATTTCTCTTTCCCTCTTCCTTCCTCTCTGAAATCAATAAAAAAATATATATATCATCAAGGTTGCAGCTTCTAAGGGAGGTAGCAGAGGGTGTGTTGGCACAGTGAGGATCTAAGAGATGTTCTGGGGCAAAGGAAGGGGATGAGGTAGAGGAGGTCAGAAATTCAATTCAGTGGATGAAGATGAGTCTGGGAGCAGACATATCTGGAATGGACCAGGAGTTCAGACATTGGACGGATGGGGCAACTGTCACTATGTGTTTTTAGGTCTCCTATCAATACCATTCTAGATACCACTTTCCTGACATCACCATTTAGAACCCACAAGCCACTCTAATCTCCATACTTCTTGGTACTTCTGCTTCTCTTTATCCCACCAGACATTTCTCTTTGTGTCCTATGGAACGAATCCCTATCTGTTGGTGAACAAATTCCCCTACTTCCTCAACTTCATTATAGAAGTACTATAGTAGACCCCTTTTAGAGTATCTTCCCAGCTTACCAAGACCTTCATAGCACCTCTCCTCAGTCATAATGGTGGGCTTATGGCTACTATCTTGTTTATTTTTAAAAAATATGTTTTTATTGGTTTCAGAGAGAGGAAGGGAGAGGAGGAGAGATAGAAACATCAATGATGAGAGAGAATAATTGATTGGCTGGAGATGGAGCCTGCAACCCAGGCATGTTCCCTGAGCGGGAATCGAACCAGTGACCTCCTTGGTTCATGGGTCGATGCTCAACCACTGAGCCACACCATCTAGGCACTACTATCTTGTTTAATGTGTCTGAGATTAAACCTTGGATACTTCCTCCAATCCTCCATTCCCTACTGACCACAGATAGCTAGAGTTGATTTCTGTTACATGCAACCAGAGATCTAGCTAATCTCCTACCACCTTGCACTGAACTGAAACCTGGCTTTCCCCTGAGGTTACCACTTCCCCTGCAGTCCTTTCAAGTACAAGCTATTTATTCCTCCATGCCCCACATACAGAGAGGCACTAACAACATTCTGTAGCTCCCTTCTAAGCAATCTCTCCTTTATTCTAGTATGAAATACCTCTGCCCCATTGAGGTCTACGCCATTAACTAGTCACCTTTTGTCCTGTCATCTACCAACCTAGTTATATCCTCACATTTACTAAATGCCTGTCTCATTTCTTCATCCTGGAGGGATTTTGCTGGCTCTGTGGACCATCCACTTCCAGCCCACTTCAGTGTCCTCCTATGACCATACCCCAGTATGGGCAACCTTTTGAGCTTGGTGTGTCAAACTTCGCCAAAAAACTGAGCATAACTCGGGTAGTGTGTCACTTTGAGGAAAAAACTAACTCTAAGACTCTAGTCGCAAATGTTTCATCCTCAGGAGCAGCAAATGTTTCATCCTCGGCATGAGGCCACGTGTCATCAGAAATGGCTACACGTGTCAGTGCTGACACGCGTGTCATAGATTCGCCATCACTGCCATACCCTATTCTTTGTCATCACCAGAACAATTCCACCCTAGAAAACATAAATTCTCAATCACTATACCTACCCATCCTGGTCTCTCCATTGACACAGTCTGATGGTCTGAGGCCTCTACAACTCTTTAGTGGTATTTTCAGCCCTGTGGGTAAATCTTTTACTTGTTTCCTATCAGCTTTCCCTTGCATCCTCTGAAGTCATTGCAAACCTTCTCTACTCTTCCCAAGCTCCACACAATCAGGTGAAACTCTCTGTTCAGTTATTAAGTTATTCATTATTATTATTCAACAAATACTTATCACGTACCTACTATGTGCCAGGTACTGTGGGTACAGTGGCACAGCTTTGCTAGTGAGGAGCTCACAGTCAAGAAGGAGGTCAATTCAGTAATCATTCACATAAACACAATTACAAACCATGATACGGTCTGAGGGTGGGGCTGGGAGGTAGAAAGGGACATTTCAGGAGAAGAAACAGTATGAGCAAAACACTGAGACAGAATGAAGTGCGGTTTGAGGAAATGAGACAAAAAGATCTATATGGGTGAAGACGGAAAATTAGAGAGTGGAGCAAGGTGAGGCTGAGTGAGGGGAGTGACGGGGTAAGATCTGCGTTGGGAAAAGACTTCAGGCAAGGGCTGGACAGGTGGAGCTCAGGGCTTTTTCAGGGCAGAAAACCGTTCTGCATGACACTGTCATGGTGGATACATGACAATGTGCATTTGTTAAAACCCATAGAACTTTATACCAACTACAAGAGTGAACCCCAATATCAACTATGTGCCTTAGTTAATAATAATGTAATAAAATTGGTTCAACATTTGTAACAAATGCACCACACTCATGCACGATATTAAATAACAGGGCAAATTGGGAGTGAAATAGAGAGGGGGCATAAGGGAACTCTGTACTGTGTGCTCAACTTTTTGTAAACTTAAAACTGCTCTAAAAAATAAAGTCTACCGCCCTAGCTGGTTTGGCTCAGTGGATAGAGTGTTGGCCTGCGGGCTGAAGGGTCCCAGGTTTGATTCTGATCAAGGGCATATGCCTAGGTTGTGTGCTTGATCCCCAGTAGGGGGTATGCAGGAGGCAGCCCACCAATGATTCTCTCTCATCATTGATGTTTCTATCTCTCTCTCTCCCTCTCCTTTCCTCTCTAAAATAACAATAAAAATATGTTTTTAAAAGTCTACTGATTAATAAAAAAGGGGGGAGGGCTAAAACCACTAGCTGCTGTGAGCAAAATAGATTGGAGGCAGAGGAATTATGGGCAAACCATTAGAGAGCTGTCTCAGAAGTCCAGGCAAGAGAAGTTGGTAGCTCAGACCAGCGTGGTTATGGAGAAAAAGGAGAAGTGGATAGAAGGTGGTATTGACAAGACTTGGTGGTGGACTAGATGTGGGTTGGGGAATCAAGGGCCAGTGAGGTTTTGGCATGCCCTACTTGATGATTCAATGATGTCACTCAACAGTTGGTGCAGAGGATCTAGGACAATTTTATCAATACCATCACTACATGCTAAGACACCATTGAACACATGTATTCTCAGCATACATGTCAATATCATGCTTACACAAGAGACATTTTATTGCCTGCTTTCTGGTGCTAACCATGATCATTCCCTGCCAGACCTTGCTTGAAAGGGAGGTCATCCCACGAGTCCTATTCTTGCTCCAACCACTAATTGCAGTAGACAAGGTTACTTGGCTTTTCTGGGCCTTAGTATTTGCACCAGTAACATGAGAAAGCTGAACCAGGTGGCTTCTAAAGGATAGTACAAAGGATAGTGGGGAATCTTCCAGATACTGAAGCACTTTCACGCCTGTCCCTCCCCCATCCTTGGGCTTTCACAGTGAATGCTAACACATCCAGTGTGTTCAGTGCTCTCCTGCTCCGGGCAGAGCTACAGTTTGGGATTCCTGCTCCTGTGTTCCAGGGCCGTGACTAGGGCCTGCACGAATCACCATAACCCCAAGTAACTCTGGACCCACACTAGATACTTCTCTCCAAATCAGGTTTCGGACACACTACCAGATGGCCCCAGAGGAAACTTAGTTCTCTGTGTGTTTTCATTTCAAAATGAAGCCTGCCATCAGAAAAACAGAACAAATGTGCCAACATCCTGTTCCAAAAACCAAAATACACAAACTTCCAGGAACTACCAGCCCTTTAGTCAATGTGCCTCATAAAGAATGCTGTTACTATTCAACATCCCTGAGGCCTTACCTCCTTTCCAGCCACACCAGTAACACAACACGACACCTGTAGCCATTTGAGCCATGCCAGCTTCATTCCCAACCCAGAATCAACATCGTAGGGGACTGTCTCTCCACATAAACTCCTATCTGTGGGTTGCAGCAGGAAAACTCAAGGTCATGTGCTATAGTTGTACCATGACACCTTTGTATACCATGGTTTATCTAAAATGCTTCATTGAAAATTTCCTAAGGTAAACACAATGACCCTGAACCTGGCATATGTTGAAGCCTATGGCACTTGAGCCCAGACCAAGGACTGTACCGGAGGATTCTCTGGCTCCTGCCTCTTTCTCCCAGCCAGCCCTGGGAAGCAAACCTTGTGGAAACTATAACTGATTTACCCCTATCTAAGGCTGTAACCTCTCCCTGTAAGGAACTTGGCAGCGTTTCACTAAGCCTCACTCTGGCCATCATCTGCGTGATGAATACGGCCCTATGCTATGTTCACACCACCCCTGCTCTAGGTCCTGCTCCCTACTCAGAGTCCTTGAATCAGACAAGTGCCCTCTTAACTTTCCATCTCATGAATGAGAAAGTTCTCTATGAATGAAGTCCTTCCACATTTATTATTTTTATTATGCAAGTTTCAGGTGTACAACATAATTTGAAATCTGTATACACTACAAAGTGATTGCTCCCAAAAGTTTAGTTACTGTCCATCACCATACAGTTGAACCCCTGCCCCACTTTCGCCCACCCCCAACCCTCCTTTCCACATTTAGATTACTGCTCCGGAGTGTCAGGTTTATCCCCTTATGGTAAACGTCAATTCTATATAATGTCTGCTATGCTATAATGTCTTCCTTCTAAGGGAAGCATATTGATTTGAGTTAAACTGCAGGTTGCTGGCCAGCCAGTGTATTAATTGTCCTTGGTCAAATGCCAACCATTAGTCCAATCAGCTGTGTCTGGACATTGGGGAAGAGGGAGGGTAATTTAGTAATAAACAGGACAGCCTATTGCTGCTGCTTCTGAAGGCAGCCAGTTCATGGAGCGTCCAGAAACGGATCCCAAGGCCTGATTTGAACAAATAAGCTGAGGCGATCAGAATGCACCAGAAGCACTTTGGTGGTTATCTGATAAATGTTTCTCTCTCTGACTAGACAATAAACTGCATGGAGATACATAGTAGGTACTCAATAGGTATTTTTTAAAAATTGATAATTAAATGCATGAATAAAATTGGGGAAGTCAGGAGAGGACTTGAGTGAGTCAAAGATTTGACTAAGTCACGTTAGGTGTAAGCCAAGTTATGAGTAAGCAGAACCTATGATGCAGAAAAGACTCGGCGAGTAAGACGGTAAGCAAGCCAGGCAGTAGTGCGTGGAGAGCATGGCAGACACACAGGGAGGAGCTGAGTCACCAGTAAAGATTCACAGAATCTGTGGCTGACGTCTCAGAGCTGCCTTGAATCCATAGCTACCCTCCTATTCCTGTTTTTCCTGACCCCGATTGCTCATCCTTGTCTGCGTTTCCATGAATAACTATATTTACAATAAACCATTTCTTACTAACTTGAGTGAATTACCACTTCATGGGAGTCTCAGCTTTAGGGAGCCTGAGGACAGTACATGAGCTCCAAGGGACTCAGTTATTACTCTTCCCAAGAAGCACATTGTTCCTTTCTGTGAATAGAGTGGTGGCCAGATCATACGGAGAGGTCCCCACATGCTTGAATTCTGAGTGGTCGGATACCTCTAGGGTTCAATCTAGAACTGCCATACATGTCCCTCCCCCACCCTCTTTTTAAGACATTTTTCTTAGCACTCTTGGGCAAGGGCAACCAAATTTGCTTGGCTAAAGCTGCATATTAAATTTGAAGATTTGAAAGAAAAAATAAGCTCAGCTGACATGGCTCAGTGGTTGAGCATCGACCCATGAACCAGGAGGTCACAGTTCCATTCAGGGCATATGCCTGGGTTGCAGGCTCAATCCCCAGTAGGGTGCCTGCAGAAGGCAGCCAACCAATGATTCTCTCTCATCATTGATGTTTCTCTCTCTCTCCCTCTCCCTTCCTCTCTGAAATCAATTAAAAATAAAAAAGAAAGAAAAAACAAGTATTATTTTCTAATATTTATGAATAATATGAAGATCAATTTTATCATAGCATCAGTAATTACTATTTGATTATTATGAATTATCAATTGGTTAATTGATGCCTTTATATATTGGTTTTCTATTGCTACTATAACAAATCACCACATCTGTAGTGGTTTAAATGACACAAGTTTATTATCTTAAAGCACTGTAGGTTAGAAGTTCTACAAGGGCTTCCCAGGTATTTCCTATACTGTACTTTGCATCCCCGTGACTATTTTGTAACTACCAATCTGTACTTTTGTTGTTGTTAATCCTCACACAAGGATATTTTTTCCATTGAATTTATTTTTTAGAGAGAGTGGAAGGGAGGGGGAGAGACAGAGAGAGAGAGAGAAATATCCATGTGAGAGAGACACATCGATTGCCTTCCGCGTACTCCTGACCAGGGCCTGGGATTGAGCCTACAACCAAAGTACGTGCCATTGACCAGAATAGAGCCCGGGACCCTTCAGGCCACAGGCCAATGCTCTATCCACTGAGCCAAACTGGTTAAGATCATTCTGTATTTCTTAATCCCTTTACTTTTTTCACCCAGTCTCCCAGCTCCTCTCCCACCTAGCAACCATGAGTTTGTTGTCTGTATCTATGAGTTTGTTTCTGTTTTACAATTCTTTCCAATAGATATCATCTCCATTTTATAGGTAGAGACACAGACTCACAGTGGTTAAATAATTTGTGTAAGGTCACATAGCTGGTAAGTGATAAAGCTGGAATTCAGACTAAATTAGTCAGGCACTAACCCCATGCATTTCCCACTATGTCTCATGGTCTTCCAAATTTTCTGTGGTACTTAGTTAATCTATATAAAAATTGATACACCACCACACTTATATTCCTTCAGAGGCTTTAAGATGGACTTTCTTGAGCCCTTTAAAGACGTACTTGGCATTACACATGTAAAAGGAAACCATGTTCCAAGGATAGAATGCTTTCTGTGTTTCCCCACCACAGTGTATAACCAGGAAGACTGCTATACACACTAAATATCTTTCTCAGAAAGAGACCATGGATAATCCTGCCATTTTATTAACTGGGAATGCTATGGACCCGAGGACTGCCCATGGGGACTTGCTGGTCAGATTCATACTCCAATCAAGACTTCTCTTTCCATCAGTGACACTCAAATAAACCTGCATCCAAGAAGCCAGCAAGGACAGCCCTGAAATACTTGTCCAGAGAACCTTGTTAAGCTTCACCCCTACTCCTAACCATTCAGTTACGGTGACCAGCAAGATTGCACACCAGGCTCAATAAAGATGCATCCTCACCAGGGTGAGAGAACTATCATGGCTGCTGCGGCCAGGAGAGCCTGTTCCTTTGGTATGGAGAGTCCTTCGATACTGGGTCTGGATACTGTGTGTTCTCCCTGCAACTCTGCCTCTCCCACATTTTCTGTGATACTCTCTGAGGCCAGCTGTTGGATCAACAGCTCCCCTCCCAGCAGACTGTTTGCCTGTACTTTGGTCATCCTATCTTGTTCTGCCCTCTGATATTTATTTACTCACCCTTGATTTCTGTTGATTAATTGGCCTTTGTCTTATTGCTGCCCAGACCCTTGCAATTCTCATTGTGGCCTTATTCTCTCATACCCTCAGCCTGCTGCCACACTCGACATGAAGACCATTACTTTCTAGAATTCTGTATGGGTACACCAAACAGTTGCTACTTTGGAGCCAGCTTCCCTTAGGCCCTTCCACTGTCAACAGCCATTTATTGAGATCAGCAACATCTTAGGACTGTGACTTTCATATTTGTATATTTTTATGCATAATGTAATTTTGGTACTTAATTTGTATTCTTTTTTAAAAATATGTTTTATTGATTTTGGGAGAGACAAAGGGAGAGGGAAAGAAACATTGATGTGAAAGAGAAACATCGATCGGTTGCCTCCAGCACCCCAACTGGGGATTGAACCCATAACCCGGGCATGGGAATTGAACCAGTGCCCTGACTGAGAATTGAACCAGAGACCGTTTGGTGCACAAGGTGACACTCAATCAACTGAGCCACACTGGCCAGGGCCAATTCATATTCTTGAATTGTATTCTTCTGCACCTCCGAATGTGCTGCTTTGTAGAGCTTGTTGTTTGTGTTTGTTTGTTTTTAATATTTTTATCGATTTCAGAGAGGAAGGAAGAGGGAGAGAGAAAGAGAAACATCAATGATGAGAGAGAATCATCTATCGGCTGCCTTCTGCAGGCCCCACACCGGGGATTAAGCCCACAACCCCAGGCATGTGCCCTGACTGGGAATCCAACTGTGACCTCCTGGTTCATAGGTGGACGCTCAACCACTGAGCCCCACCAGCTGGGCAGCTTGTTGTTTATGCTTCTTTTGGTGGAGACTCATCGAGAGGGATTTGTGTGTGTGCTTCTCAGAAATCAGCTGGACTCCTTAACATTATACAGTAACTAGGAACCTGGATAATGACTTTTGTTTTTTTAATAACAAATCTTCTCACAATAGCAACCAACATCTATTGAGTAGCTCATATAAGCCAGATGTTATCCTCACATAATATAATTTATCTTTCCAAGAACTTTCTCAGATTACTATTTTACAGATGATGTAACTGAGGTTTAGAAAAGTCAAGTAACTTGTCCAAAGGTTCCTAGCCTAGTAGGTGATAGAAAGGTCCAGGAATTCGACCCCATTTTATCAGTTTCCAAAATGTAGACTTCCACTATCCTTTATTGTTGCTGTTGGCTCAGATCTTAAGTTTGCAACATTTTAGGAAAGAGAATATCAAATAGCTAGGTAAACAGCAAGAAAGACTTTAGGACAAAGGGAGTTTTTATTACTTTCTCCTGATAGGATAAAATAGGACAAAGGTGGCCAAGTTGAGTAGCATCCTAGAGGGACCAGGATAGAGTACCTATTACCCTCACTGTCCTAGAGTGCTGCCAGTGTGGGTGGGAAAACAAGGGGAGCCAATGAATAAGCAGAAGCAAAGGAGACATAAAGACATATAACCTGGTGGAATTCCCAACGTGGAAGACAGACTATAATCTTATAACTAGTGGACCTCATTATAACATCCCCATGCCAACTTGCCTGTGTGTTTTTTTTGTTTTTGTTTTTTAATTTGTCTTTATTGTTGAAAGTGTTACAGGTATCCATTTTGTGGTGTGTTTTTTGTTGTTGTTGTTTTTCCCACATTGACCCCCGCTCCTCCTCATATTCACCCCTCCCAAGCCTTTGCCACACTATTCTCTGTGTTCATTGGGCTATGCATATCGATAATAATAAAAGCATAATATGCTAATTAGACCAGAAGTCCTTCCGAACGTCCTTCTGGATGACCTTCCGGACGAAGCCGGGGCTTTGAGGGAAGCTCTGGTCCCGGGTGCCAAAGGGAAGTTGTTGCCGGCAGCCAGGGGGAGGAAGGCCTACTCTTGCATTAATTTCGTGCATCGGACCTCTAGTATGCTTATAAGTTCCCCGGTTAATCTTTCCCCCACACACCCCTATCCTCACCTTCCCTCTGAAATTAATCAGTCTGTTCACGGTTCTATGTCTCTGGATATATTTTCTTCATCTGTTTATTTTTTCATTAGATTCACATATGAGTGAGATCATGTGATACTTATCTTTCTCAGAACAATAACACAGTCTCAGACTGGAGCAGGGAGAGTGTGTCAGATAAGGTGTAGTGGCTCCAGCAGCAAAGGAATGGTCTTGAGTTCTAAGGTGATAGTGTTGTTTGGTTCCAGCTGCTCTTGTCCTTTCTATGTGGGATCTCTACCCTAGTGGGTGATGGTAACTGAAAGAGAGAGGTGTGGATGACCTGTGAGGGGTTGAGAGAGTCAGATGTTGGAGGCAGGAGGTTGTTGGCTAAAGTGTGGAATTTCTCACACAAGACAATGGGAGATACCCAAATCATCAAAACTGAAATCCTAGAATTTAGAAGAAGAGTCTGGAGTGGGGGATGTCTCCAAAACGAAGAGCCCAGAGAGGAAGGCTGGGTAGAGTAGTGGAAAGAGTATGGAATTTTTTTTCTAAAATAGCTCAGCCCTTCCGTAGTTCTTTCCCAACCCATTGAGCTGTAAAGATCCTATAGAAAGCCCGTGCCTGCTCATTTCCATGTTCCATTTTCTACCAAAACTACTTGTTCTGTTCTGATGGCCTCTGTGTATATCCCATGGTCCTCTACCGAGCCTCTGCTGCTCTGCCTAGCATTTTTGGCTAGGCAATTCACTGAGATATCTCCTTGACCCCCTATTCCAGCTGTAACCCTTGACAGTGTCCAGGTTAGCTGTGGCCCCATGCTCTTCAGCCTGCAAGCCATCTCATCCAGCCAATCTGATTAACTTGAATCCTCCTCAGAGCTAGGCCCACAGCGATGTGCCTTTTATTCCACCTGAAAACCAAGAGATGGAGACCTATATTTTGTGTTGACTGTGTGCCGTAACACTGATCACGTCCTGCCAAATACCATGATGGAGGTGGGGAGTAGGAAAATATCTCCATTATAGCAGAGGAAGCTCTAGGTTTTATAGTTTCATAGGAATTGCTAGATTTTCCAAAATGACAAGGAGAAACACAAGAAAACCTATTTACCCAGCCCTGACCATGAGTGTCCTTTATAACGACATTTTCAGGAGTTAGCAAGGAAATTTTTCTTTCTGTCATTCACTTCTTTCACATGTACCATATATAGGAAAATATATGAATCACAAGTGTACAGCTGGATACATTTTTGCAAAGTGAACACACTAGTTTAATCAGTATCCAGATTAAGAAACAAAATATTATTAGTATCCAATCCTCTCATGTCCCCACCTGGTCACCACTCCCCATATGGTAACCACTATTCTGACTTTTAACAATGTTGATTAGTTTTGCCTGTTTTAGAATTTCATATAAGTGGAATATATATTATGTATTCTTTTGTGGGTGACTTTTTTTCTGATCAACATTGTATTTGTAGGATTTATCCATGCTGTTGTGCATAGGAGTAGTCTGCTTTTCATTGTTATATAGTGTATCATATGAATATATTAATTTTTATATGTTCTACTGCTGTTGGACATTTGGATTACTTCCAGTTTCTAGTGATTATGAATTGTCCTGCCATGAACATTCTTGTACATGTCCTTTGGTGAACATATGTGTACATTTCTGGTGGGTATGTATCTAGGAGTTGAATTGTTCAGTAAAAGTATATGCACATGTTCAGTTTTAGTAGATACTGCCAAACAGTTTCCTGAAGTTGTTGTAACCAAGGATTTTTTATCTTTCCTAAATCTCTTGGAGCCAGAAGGAAAGGGGTGCAGAGGCAGGCAGGTAGAAATTTGGCTGGCAGTGCCAGCAAGTAAGTGTAGGTTAAAAGCAACTCTTCCCTCTCCTGTGCCATTGTTTTTGTCAGGTATTTTTCTTTTTCAAGGCACCAAGATGCCACCCAGGTGCAGTTGGCTGGTAGAATTCTGCACTACTGGGGCTTAGTATGAAGATTCTTGGCTAAGTCAATAAAAGATATCAACTGGCTGGATAGCTCAGTTGGTTGAAGCATCATCCTGAACACCAAAAAGTTGCAGGTTTGATCCCTGGTAGGGGAGCATGCAGGACACAACTAATCAATGTTTCTCTTTCACATTGATATTTCTCTCTCTCTCTCTCTCTCTCTCTCTCTCTCTCTCTCTCTCTCTCTCCCTCTCTCTCCCTCCCTCCCTCCCTCTCTCCCTCCCTCCCCCCTTTCCTCCCTCTCTAAGATCAATAAAAACATATCCTTGAGTGAGGATTAAAAAAAACAGTGTATACAAGATACCACACCAGAGGAGTTAGTACAGCTGAAAACTGGGTGAGAGGTCCAAGTCCAAGCAACCCGAAGGAGAAAGTGGAGGCTGTGGAGAAGTGGGGTTGACACAAAGAAGGGGTTGCAGATATCGAATTAGCATAGAAGGCCGAGAATCCAGGGTGAGGAGAGAAAGAAGCAGCAGGCGAAGTGTTATGGAAATGGGTGGTTCATGACTGGCCTTTATACACCAGCCTGGGGTGGAATGAAAATTGTCATCCAAGTTTAAAGAAATGGAAAACAGCCTGGCTGGCATGGCTCAGTGGTTGAACGTCAACCTATGAATCAGGAGGTCGTGGTTTGATTCTTAATTAGGGCACATGCCTGGGTTGTGGGCTCGATCCCCAGTGTGGGGCATGCAGGAGGTAGCCAATCAATGATTCTCTCTCATCATTGATGTTTCTATCTCCCCCTCTCCCTTCCTCTCTGACATCAATCATAAAAATATATATATTTTAAAAAGAAATAAAAACAAAACAAAATTAATCTCATCCTACTGAAAACCAGTTGAGTAAGCCTTGCCTGGAAAGGTCTTTCTTGGAGAATTGCAAACTTCTGGGAACTTGCATGGAGAATGTGGGGGTTGGAACAAATAGAGTTTTCTGTCAGGGATGCCATGTTTGTGTAACACCCATTTCTCCAGGCCGCTGTCGTGTGAGAGTAGAGTGTGGAGAGTAGCAGCCTCCACCAGGAGATCATTGGAACCTCTGGTCCGTTCTGTATCTCTGAAGGATGTATGGGGGCTGGGAGGGGGGTCTCACATGCATTTCTGCATGGCTATTCACTGACTCATTTCACCAACCACAGCTGGCGTGCAGCCTCTTCGCTGCTGAAGCGAGAGAGATGGCTTCCTCCCACCTGTTCCATAATCAAGCCACAAAAGAGACTGACGCTGGGCCCTGTGCCTTTGGGGGCCTCTAACGGTACAACACTTTCATTTGACTTTGTTTTCCACCCGAACAAAAAACAACTGAGATGACGACGTGAGTGGCTTCCCACTTTGCTACCCTCAAAAACCAGCTCTCCTTATTGACCACCCCACCCCCGTCTGTAGTTCCTAATACTGTGTGCCTGCAAACAAGTTACTCAACCTCTCTCATATTTAATTTCCTCATGGGTAATATGGGAAGGAGAAGATCTACCTTTCAGAGATTCTGTGAGGATTAAATGAGACGATATGGAAAGGGTCTAGGGAAGGGGACACTTCCACAGTTTCTTCCTATCACCCTCCGTGTTTTCCCTCCCACGCAGGAGAGGAATAGCTAATCTGGTTGGTTAGATTCAAAGACATTGACCGGGCCATTTTCCCTAGCAGTCAGGATCACGCATGCAGTGCTTGGATCATGCATGTGGGGATGGATCCTTCCGGGTTCTTCACTGTTTGTCCCCAGGGGACTGAGTGACACTCCCACTCGGGCGGGCGGGCTCTCAGGCTCAGAGAGAGGGAACAGCCAGGCTGTAGTTACGCTGTGAAGGGACAGCCTGGCTCAGTCAGTATGTATTTTGATTGGGCGGAGTCTTGGCTGTCGTGGTGGTTAAATATTTTTAATTTTACCCCTGGAAAAGGCCCTGTGAGCCTCCAGCTCTAGGCATGTGACCTCAGACCACCTTATCAGAGAGTGCAAGCCTAGCCAAAGTTCAAGTGTTATTTGTTTTCCTTGCCACTGTCTCCTGTGTATATTTCTCCCTCTAGACCTTGAAGCCGACACTCTATCCACTGAGCCAAACCGGTTAGGGCCCTTTAGCATTATTAATATTAGTTGTGTTTTGGTATCTATTCCTGCTTAATAAACCACTCTAAAATTGAGTGGCTTTTAAAACAATCTTTTTTTTTCCCCCTCATGATTGTGTGGGTTGGCAGGTTGGTGCTCGGCTGGTCAGTTTTGCTGGACTCATTTGGGTTTTTCACGTGGCTGCAACCAGTTGGCAGCTGCGGCTGGAAGCTCCAGGATGGCTTCCCCCATGTGTCTGATACTGTGCCAGGGATGCCTGGAAGGCCAGCCCCCGCTGGGATGCTGACAGGGCGAGCTCCCTCTTTCTCACGGTGCAGTCCCAGGGCTCTCCTCCTCCATGAGGAGTTATCAAGTGGTGGGTTAGGCTTCCTGAAAGCATAGATGTGGAAGCTGCCAAACATTGTTAAGGCTTAGGTCTAGAGCAGGCCCAGCGTTGTTTCTGCCATATTCTCTTCCTTAAAACAAGTCACAGCCTGGCCAGCATAGCTCAGTGGTTGAGCATCGACCTATGAACCAGGAGGTCACGGTTCGATTCCTGGTCAGAGCACACGCCCGGATTGTGGACTCGATCCCCACTGTGGGGCGTGCAGGAGGCAGCCAATCAATGATTTTCTCTCATCATTGATATTTCTCTCTCCCTCTCCCTTCCTCTTGAAATCAATAGAAGTATATTAAAAAAAAAAATCACAGGCCTAGCCATGATTCGACGGGAGGGACTGCATATGGGTGTAAATGCTGGGAGGATAGTTTATTGGAGGCCACCAGTATAACCAATCTCCATATGAAATGTTATGAGTTTTATTTTTGATCTCTAGGTTTAGTAAATGTATGCCAGGACTCACCTCTCTCCCCACTCAGGGTTAGTTTTTTCTACATATGGTATAATCTCTATAAAGTCTTTCCTGAGAGCTTGGGTCTCTTAGCGTATAGGGCTAAGTCATATACCTCACCATATCCGGTAACTATCTTTATTTCCAGTCTTTATGCAAATAAAGCCTCTGTTGATCCACCTCCTCCAATTTGACCTCACTGGGTTGTGTGGGGGATTCAATAAAATCACTTCTGTAAATTGCCTGGCACTACATGTTAGTAAATGCTCAATAATGGCAATTGTTATTATTTTATTATTACCAGGGTCCCTAAGGTATTGAGCTGGCCTTGGTAAGAAATGTAATGAGATGACTTTGGGAAGTCACAGTTCCCCAGGGCACCTGAGTGATTAATATCCAAGAAAGTGGGTGGAATTGTTAACCTGAGATAATGGGGACAGAACAGATTATCAGCCGCCCACACACAAGATAAAAAGAGAATCAACAAGTGCAATTGCAGGAAGTATCAGAAAAACAACAATAACAAGAAGAAAAAGTAGAAATAATCTGAGGTCAGGTAAATAGGGAAAGGAATTTGGAAGAGTGATGCTAGAACAAAAGGAAAAATAATTTATTTCTTAGTCAGTAAAAGACCCCTCACAGGCCATAAGGCGGCCAAGCTAACAGAGAGATTAAGGGGGGTGGGCGGAGGGAGTGGGGCGGAGTAGGTGATGAGGAGCTGCCAGTGTCCAGCTTGAAAGGAAGACAGTCAGGTACCAACTGACTGAGAGACAAGTGGGACCTACATTCGCTTTGGAGTAGAATGAACCTTGCAGCACAACTGATTATAGATGATCCAGACAGCAGAGGACGAAGGACAAAGACAGCTCTTGGGAGGTAATACATCACCTCTGTCCAGAGTGAAGAAACCAAGCCCATCAAACAGCTTTGTTCTCATCATGATTATGGTGTCAGCATTTAGTCAGTTTATAATTCACTGTCTACAAACCTTCTTTTCCCACATCTGTTACCCTAGTTTTCCCCTTAGTTCTCCTGGAGGGGGTGAGGAGGAGAGCAATAATCCATTTGAGAATAAAGAGATTAAGTAAAATTTAAGTAAGATCATGGGGGTCAAAAGCATTTTGTAAACTTTTAAGTGCTCAACAAATGTAAAATGCTGGTAAAGGCGCTAAAGAAAAAAAGTGAAATGCTGTTGTTTTTAAGGAAAGCAGACTCAAGCATCGCCCAGAGAGAGGGGTGTTGGAGCCCATGGCTGAGTTGAGCAGTTTTAAAGCTAATTGTTGTCCTTGTGAACTCTCACCCATGGCTCTGACCCTCACCTCTGTCCCATCCCCCAACCTTTAAACCAAGTTTGTGAACTGAAGCTGTAAGGAATGAGTATTTAACCATTGTATTAAATTAATGAACAAATATCTAGGTATAGATAATTCAGAAAGGATAATCATCTTTCTTCTAGCTTCATCTGTATCAGAGACAGAAGGATTTCTGAACAGAAGGGGAGTACAATTTATGGGGAAATACTTTGGTAGTAGGCTGAAAGGAGGGAGGGCAGTCATAGGAATAATTTCTTAAGTTAATTTTATCATGAACACAGCAGGAGGAGCTGTCAAGGCTTTTGGTGTTAAAATAGCCTGAAGGTACAAAGCCATAAAAATGTATCAGAAAATATGTTTGATTCTCTCTATAAGGTTCAATATAATTTTCATTTATTCTTTCATTCAGCAAGTATTGATTGAGTTCTTGTATACATGGTATTGTCTGCCCTCATGAAATGGATTGTGAAAGGTGAGACAGACAATAAAATAATAAACAAAATATAAATAAATTTCAGGGAATTGTAAATTCTATGAAGAAAATTAAGTTGGGGAAGGGGATGGAGAATGGTTGTGTATTCAGAGTATCTCCCCTGCCCCAGCACTTAGCTCAGTGGGGGGCCATAAATAACAAATAAATAAATGAAGAAATGACTGCCCCCTCCCAAGTTCAAGCCTTCGCTTCCACATGCCTAGTTTATTGTCAGTCACCTTCTAATGGGTCATTCTGAGTTCCTTCTCTCTTGTTTCAGGTTTAAAATGGTGCTTTTATCGTGTCATTTTTTTCTACTCCAAAACCTTCAGTGACTTCCGATTGCCTTTTTCTTTTTTAAGTAAGGCTTAAGGAAAATAGTAGGCTTATCCGTCACTAAATCTTATTGACTAATATAATTTCTCCCCTGTGTCTTACTGAAGACATGCAGTGTCCTTTTAACATCTTTATTAACATGAACAACTTTACGGGAAAGAAGGTAATCAACAGTAGACTGTATTTATGTCACTCAAAATCTTTGAACTATGGAATCAGTAAACTTGAGCACTGAGAATGCCCTTGGAATCGTTCTCAACTAACTCCTTCATTTCACAAATGAGAAAACTGAGAGCAAACAGGTAAATTGCTCAGGAACTGATACCTAGCCAAGTGAAGCCTCTGTCATAACTAGACCTCAGCTCTTCTAATTCCCACTGCTCCTTCCACTGCGCGATGTTATATACATACGTACGTTTTTACATAGTTTAATCGTAGTATATATGCTATTTTGTGTCTCTTTTCTGCTGACATTACTCTTGTGGACAGAGGCTTAGAAAAGTTAGGTCATACAGCTAGCAAATTCAGGATACAAACCTTTAATGCCAAAGTTTATGCACCACACTGCCCCTGTTTGGCAACTCACTGAGGGAAAGGGCAGTACTTTCCCTTTGGAATAGTCTTATAGAGGAGCACGATATAAAGGTTGAGATTGTCCTTGTGAAAAGAATATAAGTCCTTTTAGTAATTGAAATGTGTATTACAATGATTAAACAGTTTAGCTCAACAATTCTAACTTTTCACCAAGCAGGAGACAACCTTCAATGACTCCCTAATGCCCACAGGATCAAGTTCAAATACCTTGCCCTATATCAGTGGTCGGCAAACCGCGGCTCGCGAGCCACATGCGGCTCTTTGGCCTCTTGAGTGTGGATCTTCCATAAAATACCACGGCCTGGGCGAGTCTCTTTTGAAGAAGTGGTGTTAGAAGAAGTTTAAATTTAAAAAATTTGGCTCTCAAAAGAAATTTCAATCGTTGTACTGTTGATATTTGGCTCTGTTGACTAATGAGTTTGCTGACCACTGCCCTATATGATTCATCCTCTACCCTCTTATATACCAGATTTTCTACTGCTCTCCTTCACATACTCATAATTTCTAATGAATGGCTTATGCATCCTAGCTATTAGGTGCATGTAAAAACAAACCAAAAACAGGTCAAAAAAGTTTTGGAAATGCTGCATACTGTAGATTCCTCAGAGAGATTTACAGAGCATATTAGTATACTAAAAGCTCTGAGAAGTCCTAAAAGTAAAGAAATTTTTTTTTTTTACAGACAAAAACTTTTTCTACACAAGACTTACATGAGTCAGGATCCAGAATAGAAAATAGCACATATGCCAGAGAATCTAATATGAGAAACTACTTTTAATTTTTTTGGAGGAATTTAAAAGGTAGGATGGTGGGACAACCCAGAAGTGAGAAATATGAAGGAGATGCTACCCTAGGGCTCTAGGACTAGAGGAGGCAGTGTTGTCTAGATGTGGTAACATATTTTTGGCAGTAGTTTCTCCAGCTACTGTTAAGCCTTGAGATTACTCCAGCCCTGGCTGACATCTTGACTGCAACCTCATGAGAAATCTTGTACCAGAGTCCCCTTGCTAAGCCAGGTCTTAGAATCCTGATCCTCAGAAACTGTGTGAGATAATAAATATTTGTTGTTGTAAACTGGTAAGTTTCAGAATAATGTGACCCACAGCAATAGATAACTAATATAGGTGTTGGTACCTGGAAGTGGGATTCTGCTGTAACAAAAATCCTAAAATGGGCAGTGGGCTTTGGGGAGAGTGTTAGTGACAGTCTAAAATACTCTGAATAAACTGTTAATAGAAGTATCTTGACCTTTAATATGGCTGCAGGTGAAGGTTTGCAAGAAAATGAGGTAATGTTATTGGAAACTGGAGGAAAGGGGATCCTTATTATACAGTAGCAGAAAGTTGAGCAACACTGTTGCCTGCAGTAATCGAAAGGTAGAAAATGTATCTAATGAACTGGGTGATCTAGCTATGGAGATTTTCAAGCAAAGGTTTCTTCTATGGCTTATAGTAAAACATGAGAGGAGAGAGGTAAACTAAAGGGAGAGCTGTAAAACAAAACGGAGATATAATTTTCTGGGTTTGAAAATTCTCAGCCTCTCCAAATGGCAAACAATGCTAAAATTAAGATATAGATTCTGAGCAAAGATCAAATCCAGGGCACTGACAATAAAACATTGTCCAGCCCGCCCAGCCAGCATGGCTCAGTGGTTGAGTGTCGACCTATGAACAGAGGTCGTGGTTCATTTCCCAGTCAGGACACATGCCCAGGTTTCGGGCTTGATTCCCAGTCGGGGGCGTGCAGGAGGCACATTTAAGGAAAAACTAAAACATATCCTCCTCAGACTATTCCAAAAATTCTCATCATTGATGTTTCTATCCCTCTCTCCCTCTCCCTTCCTCTCTGAAATCAATTTTTTAAAAAATGTCCAGCCCTAGCTGGTTGGCTCAGTGGATAGAACATCAGCCTACAGACTGAAGGGTCCCTGGTTCGATTCCAGTCAAGGGCACATGCCCGGGTTGCGGGCTCGATCCCTAAAACATGGGTCTGAGAACCAGAGAAATTATTCCCAGGCCTTGCAACTTAATCAAGAAACTTTCAATGTTTGCTCAGCTGGATTTCAGAAATAAATGGGCCATACCTCAAAAAACAAGAAAAAATGGTAGTAAGTCATCTAACTCTACAGCTTAAAGAATTAGAAAGAGAGCAACAAGAAAAGCCCAGAGTGAGCAGAAGGAAGGAGATTAATAAAGATCAGAGTAGAAATAAATGACATAGAGACAAAAAAAAAAAAAAAAAAGCAAAAGATCAATGAAACCAAGAGCTGGTTCTTTGAAAGGATAAACAAGATTGATGAGCCTCAGCCAGGCTCACCAAGAAGCAAAGAGAGAGGACCCAAATAAACAAAATCAGAAATAAAAGAGGCAAAATAACAAGAAACCCCACAGAAATACAAAGGATTGTTAAAAAAATACTATGAACAACTCCATTCCAACAAACTAGACAACCTGGAGGAAATGGACACATTCCTAGAAATATACAACCTTCCAAAACTCAATCAGGAAGAATCTAAAAATCTCAATAGGCCGATAATTATGGAAGAAATTGAAGCAGTCATCAAAAAGCTTCCAGCAAACAAAAGCCCGGGGCCAGACGGCTTCACGGGAGTTTTACCAAACATTTAAGGAAGAACTAAAACCTATCCTCCACAGACTATTCCAAAAAATTCAAGAGGAAGGAACATTTCCAAGCTTATTCTATGAAGCCAGCATCACCCTAATACCAAAACCACTTAAAGACAATACAATGAAAGAATTACAGGCCAATATCCCTCATGAACATAGATGCCAAAATCCTCAACAAAATTCTAGCAAATCGGATCCAGTACATCAGAAAGTACATACACCCTGACCAAGTAGGATTTATCTCGGGGATGCAAGGATGGTACAATATCCGCAAATCCATAAACGTGATACATCACATGAACAAATTGAGAGATTAAAATCACATAGTCATATCAGTTGATGCAGAAAAAGCATTTGACAAAATCCAACACCCTTTCTTGATAAAAACTCTTAGCAAGGTGGGAATAGAAGGATCATACCTCAACATAATAAAAGCCATATATGACAAACCCACAGCCAACATCATACTCAATGGGCAAAAACTAAAACCATTTTCCCTAAGAACAGGAACAAGACAGGGATGCCCACTCGCACCACTCCTGTTTGACATAGTACTGGAAGCACTAGCCATTGCGATTAGACAAGAAGAAATAAAAGGCATCCAAATTGGAAAAGAAGAAGTAAAACTGGCCTTATTCGCCGATGACATGATACTGTACATAGAAAACCCTAAAGACTCCATAAAAAATTATTAGACTTAATAAATGAATTCGGCAATGTAGCAGGATACAAAATTAACGCCAAGAAATCTATGGCATTTCTATACACCAATAGTGAACTTACAGAAAGAGAAACTAAAAAAGCAATCCCATTTACCATCGCACCAAAAAAAATTAAGATACCTAGGAATAAACTTAACTAAGGAGGTAAAAGACCTACACATGGAAAACTACAGGACACTAAAAAAAAGAGGTAGAGGAAGAAATAAATAGATGGAAGAACATACTGTGTTTTTGGATTGGTAAATCAATATCATTAAAATGTCCATACTACCCAAAGCAATCTATAGATTCAATGCACTCCTCATTAAAATACCAATGGCAGCCCTAACCTGTTTGGCTCAGTGGATAGAGCATCGGCCTGCGGACTGAAGGGTCCCAGGTTCGATTCTGGTCAAGGGCACGTACCTTGGTTGTGGGCACATCCTCAGTAGGGGGCGTGCAGGAGGCAGCTGATCAATGTTTCTCTCTCATCGATGTTTCTAACTCTCTATCCCTCTCCCTTCTTCTCTGTAAAAAATCAATAAAATATATTAAAAAAAATACCAATGGCATATTTCACAGACCTAGAATGAACTTTCCAAAAATTCATCTGGAATAAAAAAAGACCCGAATAGCTGCAGCAATCCTGAGAAAGAACAAATGAGGTGGGATCTCAATAGCAGTTATCAAGATGTATTACAAAGCCACTGTTCTCAAAACAGCCTGGTACTGGCACAAGAACAGACATATAGACCAATGGAATAGAATAGAGAACCCAGAAATTGTCCCAAACCACTGTGCTCAACTAATATTTGACAAAGGAGACATGAACATACAATGGAGTCAAGACAGTCTCTTCAATTAATGGTGTTGGGAAAATTGGACAGACACATGCAAAAAAATGAAACTAGACCACCAATTTACACCATACATAAAAATATACTCAAAATGGATGAAGGACTTAAACATAAGACGGGAAACCATAAAAGATACTAGAGGAATCCATAAGCAGTAAAATCTTAGACATATGCTGAAGCAATTTCTTCACCGATACCGCTCCTAGGGCAATGGAAACTAAAGAGAAAATAAACAAATGGGACTACATCAAAATAAAAAGCTTTTGCACAGCAAAAGAAACCATCAACAAAACAACAACAAAGCCCACTGCACTGGAGAACATATTTGCCAGTGTTATAACCGATAAGGGTTTAATCTCCAGCATTTACAGGGAACTCATACAACTTAACAAAAGGAAGATAAACAACCCAATCAAAAAATGGGCAAAATTTAAATAGATACTTTTTGAAAGAAGACAGAAGGAAGACCAAGAGACATACGAAAACATGCTCAAAGTCACTAATCACCTGAGAGATGCGAATAAAAACGATAATGCTGTACCATCTCACACCTGTCAGAATGGCTATCATTAACAAATCAACAAACGACAAGTGCTGGTGAGGATGCGGGAAAAAAAGGAACCCTCGTGCACTGTTGGTGGGAATGCAGACTGGTGCAGCCACTGTGGAAGACAGTATGGAGTTTCCTCAAAAAACTTAAAATGGAACTCACATTTGACCCAGTGATCCCACTTCCAGGAATATATCTGAAGAAACTAGAAACACCAATCAGAAAGGATATATGCACCCCTATGTTCATAGCGGCACAATTCACCATAGCTAAGATTTGGAAACAGCCTAAGTGCCCATCAGCAGATGAGTGGATTAAAAAACTGTGGTACATCTACACAATGGAATACTACGCTGCGGTAAAAAAGAAGGAATTCTTACCATTTGCAACAGCATGGATGGAACTGGAGAGCATTATGCTAAGTGAAATAAGCCAGTCAGAGAAAGATAAATATCACATGATCTCACTCATTTATGGAATATAATGAACAACGTAAACTGATGCACAAAAACAGAGACAGAGAAGCATTGATCGGACCATCAAACCTCAGAGGGAAGGTAGGGGAGGGTGGGGCAAGGGGGAAAGATCAACCAAAGGACTTGTATGCATGCATATAAGCCTAACCAATGGACACAGACAACAGGGGGGTGAGGGCATGAGTGGGGGGTTGGGAAGGTAATGGGGGGATAAGGACACATATGTAATACCTTAATCAATAAAGAAATTAAAAATAAGTAAGTAAGTAAGTAAATAAATAAATAAATAAGAAATAAATGGGCCAGTGATTCCTTTGTGCCTGCTATTTCCCCTCTTTTTGAACGGGAATGTCTATAGCAGTTACCCTGTTACTATCTCACCATTGTATGTTGGGTACATGGAGGGACAAATAGGTTTTTTTTTTCCACAGGGGGAGAGAAACTACTCAAAGAGCTATACTTAAGGAAGTCAACTGCACCTGCACCTGATTTCGATGATGAGATGCTGGACTTCAAGCAAATACTGTGATGAGATGAGACTTCTGGTGATTTCGGGAGGAAGTGAGTGTATTTTGCATATGGGAGAGACGTGAATCCCTGGGGATCAGAGGAAGGACTGTGGTAGCCAGCCTCCAAGAGAGTCCTCAGTTATCCTTGCCTCTTGGTGTTCACACCCTTGTGTAGGCTCCTCCCACATGTAGCACAGTTGTTCTGAATGACCAACCGCATGTGGCAGAAGTGACAGTATGTTATTTGTGAAGATTAGGTTATTAAAAAGGCTGCAGCTTCCATTCTGGTATCTCTATCTCTTCTTCTCTATCGCTGTTTCCATCTCTATCTCTGTCTCTTGAATAACCCCCTGTTGGAGAAGCAAGCTGCTATGTTGAATGCACCTCTAAGGAGAAGACCACCTGGCAGAATACTTACATCTCAGGCCAGCTAGGAACTGTGTTCTGCCTGCAACCATGTGAGTGAACGTGGAAGTGAATTCTTCAGCTCTACTCTGGCCTTGAGATGACTGCCGCTCCAGCCAGTATCTTGACTGCAACCTCATGAGAGGCCCTGAGCCAGAACCACCTGGCTAAGCCACTCTCAGATGACTAAATCTCAGGAACTGTGTGAGATAATAAAATGTTTGTTGTTTTAAGCTGTGAAATTTCAAGGTAATTTATTATGCGGCAATAGATAACAAAGACACCAGCCCAAGAGCTAGGATCGCCCAGCAGAGAGGGGTTTGTCTGGCTTGCAGTTGGAGCCACAAAGAAGATGCAGTCATTACTGGAGATACTGCCTGAAGCAAGGGAGAAGGAAAGACCTCCATGGCCCCTCGTTTGCTTCCCTTGCCTCCATGGGCCAAACCAAACCATAGGAGAGCCTGAGAAATGTCATTTGCAAGGAGCAACCTCTTGCAGTACAGAACAGGGCAGACAGGGAGAAGGAAATTTATCTAAGAACCAATAGGAAAATTACCAGTACAACCAAGAACCCTTTTACATGTGGAACTCCAGTAACATTCTTCAGAACCTGTCCTCAAACTCCACTTCAGAAAACAGTGGCCTGAAACTGCTCTTCTCCAAATCTCTGCAAGTCCAAATCTTACACATCAATTATTATACACTTTCAATGCCAAAGTTTTTCTCCACGAACTTTTTGTTCTTTGTTACCTGGGATCGCACCATCGTCTTCAGTTCACAACATTTGACTTATATCCCTTTTAGGCATTTTCGACATAACATCGTAATCTAGTGCATGTCTTATTGTCTGAGAACGAATAGCTTCTTGAGGGTCAGATCTGTTTCTGAGTCACTGTTGTGTATTGCCTCATCATCATAGCACCTAGCACAGGATCTCATTCATATTAAACACCAGTAGGTATGAAGTGAGTGAATAGATGTCAAAGCCAGTGGTACAAATGGTATAAAACTTGGTTACCTTCCTCTGTATTACGATTGACTCCTTTCTATACTCATGGTAGAACCAAGAGATTCTAGAGTAATCTTCCTATTTTCTTGTCTGGTCACATGTTTTGAACCCATTTGAACCTTTTCATGGGGGAAGAGAACAATAAAATTGCAAACTGGTTTGTGTGCAGGGATAATTGTCCTGTGAGACCAAAGTCCTCTGGGAACTTTTTAGCAGGAGGAGCAGGTTCAGAGAGCTGCACTGGTCTCCTCTGTCAACTCTGGCTACTCTGAAAAAAATCGTCTGCTCAATAAAAAAGGAATGCTCAGCATTTTGCAAAAGTGATTTCCTCTACTTCTCTATCTTCCTTGCTAATGCCTTGATAGAGGGAATAAATTCAAAACAGAAAGGAGGTTTTTAGATCAGCTCCTCTTAATTAGTTCAGGCCTCTTCACTTCCTGCTGGGATTACCACAGGGCCCTCAACAAGTCTCCTGGCATCTTGTTTCTAAAAACAAATCTTAGCTGGGCACTCTCATGTTTAAAGTTTTCCTCAATGGTTGCTCACTCTCTTCTGGATGAAATCCAAATCATGATTTGGCATCGAGGTTATTTTTTCAGCCAAATCTTTTCTTACTGACACCAAGCTTTGCAGTTCTACTCTTCCTTCTGGTCCTCTCCCTCCCCTCTCTAAGGGGACTTCTTCTAAGAAGTCAACCCAATTCATTCTTCAAGATTTAGTTTCAAATCTCTCTCCAGGAAGTTTCTCTGGAGCCCCTCACCATAGGTTAGGCTCCCTCAGCATGCTTTACAGACCTCTTTGGCCTTGAGCAAGTTGCTCTCTAAACCTCAGCATCCCAATCTGGGAAATTGGGATAATATAGTATTTACCTCTGAAGCTTATGGCAACGATGATAATTGATGCAAAGTGCCTGACATATATTAAATATTACATATTAGGTATTAAATCATAGCAATTAACTCAATATCTTCATTATGTTTGATCCAGAGTGGTCAAATGACCAGCTCAAGTAGAATAAAATTAGGGGGAGGGGGACATCTGATTTGCTTAAGAGTTACAAAACAAATTTCAAAATGAGGAAGTTAGGGGAAATTGACTTCAAATTCAATTTTTTAAATAAAATATTTATCAAGAAATAAAGTTGATGTTGAGAGTAGATGCTACACGACTAAGAAAAATGCAAGTCAGGGCAACTTTCAAGTCAATTCAGGATATTTGATGCTTAGAGCTGAAATGTTTTCTTATTTGTCCCAACTTGCTAATTTACTTTCTTTATTTCTATATTCAACCAAGTAGTGTCTGTACATTCACTAAACAAAATGGCTTGCAACTCCTCAGCCTTTTTTCTCTATTGAATTAAGTACAGCATCAAACCATTAAGGTGACCTTAAAGAAAATCAATATCGTCCCCAGGCTCACGACCACTCACTCCACAGCTTAATTGGTCCTTAGCCTTCAGCTTTTGACTCTAGACTTGTATTATCTAACACAGTTGCCACTAGCCACATGTGGCTATTGGGTACTTGAAATACGATTGACCCAAATTGGAAATGTTCTATAAGTAAAAATACAGATTTTAAAGGTTTAGTAAAAAAAAAAAAAGCAAACTATCTCAATAATGTTTTATATTGTCCTCATGTGAAATGATGTTTCTGTTATATTGCAATAAATATAATTTAAAATTAATTTCACCTATTTAAAAATATTTTTTAATGTGGCTGCCAAAAAACTTTAAATTATTTTTTTAGATCTCATTATATTTCTACTGGACAGTGCTGCTGTAGACCCCAGGACTTTTCGGAACCAGGTGGGGAGTGTTAGTCTTAAGGCCAAACGTTGCCCTTTTCTGGACGTTCTCTGTCTCAGGTGATGTAGCTGTGTCACCCTTCTTGGAAGGTAGGTGCCCCCCTAGCCCATTCAGAATGGAGTCCTAAAGAGGCTGAAGGAGTTAAAGAACAGTTTGAGATCACTGAGCAAATCCATATTTCCAAGAGTTGAGGACAATAGGTGATTATCGACCCAAGGCAACATCTAAGATTCACCTTAACTTGGCTGTTCTATGTTACTTGGATTATCTCTTTTAACTGTTGCGACAACTCTCACATTTAGGTGCTATTATTACATACACATTGTACAAATGCGTAAATGGAAGTTAGGGAGCTGGCAGGCGTGGTGTGGTGTTTTGACTCCAGTTGGTCCAACCATCCAATGGTATATCTAGCAAGATTATGAGCTTCCTGTGTATCCTATGCCTTGTCCATACATGACCTGACACATATTAGACGGCCAGTAAATATGTGCAGTAATATGTATATATAGTACGACTTAAACCATGTAGGGATATATATGGAAAAGTCTGGGAAGAAATACATCAAAATGTTAAAAGGTGGTGATGTTTATGAGTGTGTTTCTTTGTAATGTACATTTAAAAAAACTTTAAGTTTTTCTGTATCTTCCAAACTTTTGACAGTGTGCATACACTGTTTTGATTTATTTCCATTACTCTTTAAGTCATGCAAAATGTCATTGAAAGAGAATGTAGGTGGTTACTGACTACTGATGCATTCTCTGTGCTGACATTGCTCTCTCCTCTGCTCCCCCCACCCCAGCATTTTCCATTCCCCTCACAGTTGGTGTCCCTCTCCTCCACTTGGTTTCTCCATTCTCTGTCTCAGTCTCTCCTGCTTTTCCACCTCTCTCTCTCTTTTCCCTCTGCCTCTCTCTGACCTGTTCCTTTCTGTGGCCCTCTCATATTTTTCCTCTGGATCTTCCTCCCTTCTTGTCTCCTATCTCCCTCTTCTTTTTGAGAAGATTAACATTCACATGAAAGGTCAATCAAATGCTACTTTGCACCTGGCAGGTTTTAGGCAGATTCTACCTGCCTCTGGAGTCCTGAAAAAGTGCTCAAGTTGGGGGAGGGGGCAATGGAGAGCAGACTTCTAAAGAGGATGCTACGTTTTGGACAAAATAAGAGGTGGGAGAGGACATTTCCGAGTGACAAAAGCAGTGAGAACAAAGGTGTGCGGGTTCTCTCGGGGAAAGGTGAGCAGAGGCTCTTGCTTTGTTGGGTCTGGGGATTGCTGTCTCCGGGTGCTGGCACTCACTTAGAAGGATGCGGACCTTAGTTGATTTGAGCTCCTGGATTGAATTAGTCCTGGTTGTATAATTGACTTTGATATGTGGCCTTTAGATCTGAATTGGGTTTAATAAGATTTAACTGCTTCAAAGGGCTTTATAAGAATTCATTTTAGCCTTTAAATCTGATTTCAAATGCTACCTATTTTGAGACGGCCTCTCTGACTTTGATGCTCCTCCTCCAGCACTCTTATTGTGCCACAGTTGATACATACCTTATTCAGGCAATCATTTCTATTGTATTTTATCTTACGCTGTGGGAAATGGTTCCTTTATTGCCTCTCTTTAGGAATCTTGAGGGACTGGCAAGTATCTTATTCATATTCGCATCTTAGGCCTAGCACAGACCAGCAACACAATCGGTTGAGCGCACAGTGCTGAATAATGATTTTAAAAGTATATTAATAGCTAACATTTATTAAGCACTGTGGCAAGCCCTATACTTACACTGTTTCAGTCACTGGACACTTTAGGAGAAAAGTACTTTTATTATCCCCATTTTACAATGAGAAAACTGAGAGCAAGAGAAATTTATTTGAGAAAAATATTTGATCTAAAGTCAAATTTGATCCAAGATCAACTAGCAAGTAGAACTTTTTCTACAGGCCTTTGCCTTCAAGATCTGGGCTCTTAACCACCACAGATGAATGAAAGGATGGATGAGAAATGCTTTTCATTCTGTGGCTGAAGAAGTGACATTTATTTTACAGAGGCAGTTATAATTTAAAGTTATGGTAAATCCTACCTCACTGATGTTTCTAACTTTTTGAATCACCTTTCCTCCCCCCCCCGCCCCGCCGCCACCCACCCCCTGCTTTTTTTTTTTTTTTTTCTCTTTCTTTCCTCTCAGGAAAAATCTTGGAACTCCTATATTGAAATGTAACCCAGGCAATAACTGAATGTTTCCTGGGGAAGGAAACCAACATTTTATTAGGTTCCTGTTTCTTGCCATTCATTTGCAAATTTACAAATATCGGGGCACCTACTGTGTGCTAGGAACCTTTTGTTGGCACTAGAGATAGAGTGGTAAACAAAACAAAGTCCCAGTTCTCACGGAGATTACACTCTAGTGGGCACTTTAATAACCACATGAGGTAATGATGACAATAATAATGGATTATGCCAGGCACTGGGCTATCATGCTTTATTTGTATTAACTCAGTTATCACAATAAAACCCTGTGAAGTAGGGCGTATGTTCTCCCCATTTTACAGATGAGGAAAATGAGACAGAAAGAGGTGAAGTGACTCGGTCAAAGTTCAAACCCAGGCAATGTGGCTCTAACTCCCAGGTTCTCAACCACAAGGCTATATTGTTTCTTATATGTTTCTTTCTCAATATGACAACTTTTAAGTGGCTGAGTCCTATCTCAGAACGTCTGACTCCCAAGCCCAGGGCTTTGCGCTGCACCCCAGCGGCCTCCTGAAATGAATGAGAATGGCTCGTAATTTTTGCAGCACTTTCTCTTCCAAAGAATCCAAACTGCTTTCCACGTAATTCTCAGATTTGCGATGCGAACCCTCCCTCTTGTACTGTCAACTCCCCAGCAAGGAAGGAGAAAGCTGGGACCAGGGCCCGGGTCATCTTACACTGGCCGGGGCACCCAGCAGGTGGCGCTCTCTCAGTGGCCAGCTGACGGCTGCCCAGTCTCCCCGGCTCTCCGCCTCCGCCGCCAGCTTCCCGGTCCTGCCTCACTCCCTTCTCTCCCCCCTCCCCACGGAGCCCGGGCCCACGTGACCCCGGGCCGGCCAATGGGCGAGCAGAGAGGGCGAGCTGGTCCCTGTGGCCGCCATTAAAGCGAAGGGAAAACCCGTGAATTCGGATTAAAGGGGGAAAAACACCGCCCGCTGGGCCCACAAAATGGGGGAGACTACGGCGTCCGGGCGGTGAGGCCGCCGGAGAGCAGGCGCGAGGCCGGCTTGGCCCGGGGACCACAGGAAGACACGGCCGGAGGATGGTGTGAGCCGCAGACGCCGCCAGCGCCGCCGCCGCCGAGGAGACCGGGCTAAGGACATCGCCGCTGCCGGGCCGGCGGCCTGGGCTCCTCTCTGGGCTCGCCCTTCCCGCCCCTCTGCGGGCGCCTCCCGCCCGGGGAAGCCTCCGGCGCTCGGGCCCTTCCCCTCTCGGACTCGATTTTAATTATTTATTGTGTAATTTATTATTTTTCTTGTGGAAGGGGCACACATCCTCTCTGTCCCCCAAAGAGGGACGAGCGTCCGCGGGCTCCGCGGCGGCCACAGTCCGGCCAGCGGGGCGAGCGCGGCACGGCCCTCCCGCCTCCGGCGCGGGCCCCGGGCGGCCGGGTGCCGGCGGGCGGGCGGCGGGGGCTGCTCGCGGCGGCGGGGGGGTGGGTGGGGAGGGCGGGCGGCCCGGCGGCCTCCTCTTCCACTGTCCCCCCAGCCAGCACCCCCCCGCCCTCCCCGGTGTCTGCGTTTCTCTCTCCGGTCGGAGGCGGAGGTAATGGCGGATGGTGGGTCGTGGCGCCGGCGGCGGCTGCTGTGAGGGACGATGAGTTCCTCCTTCGTGCCGAACGGGGCCAGCCTGGAAGATTGTCACTGTAACCTCTTCTGCCTGGTGAGTGCCGGGCGCGGGCGGCGGGAGGGGGCGAGGTGCGCCCTTGGGCCGTGGGGGAGGGGGTCCGGTCCGTCCGACCGGGTCCCGGCTAGGCCCCGCCGCGGCCGGCCCCGCGCCGCCGGAGACGGGGCGCTCCCGCACCGCCCTGGGCTCTGTTTGAGGAGAGTTGGGTTTTCTCTGGTCCTGTTTCCGACTCTTTCCCCCCTCAGTCTGGTCTTCAAGAACTTGGGCTCCTTCTCTGGCAGGACATGAACATTTCCTCGGAGTTTGTCGCTTCACTGTTGCTTTTCTCCTTATTGGCCGTGGGTCCCTGCCTCCCACTCCCACTTGTCTTTATGCCTCAACTCCGGTCATTTGTTTCCCCCGGTAGACGGGACCCCGGAACTTACCAAAAAAAAAAAATCTCTTTTCGTTTTGCAATTTTTTACACGAGTCACACTAGCAGAAGGTTAGTGTCTTCCTAAGGTGATTTCAGACCTCTGCAATGAACAGTAGAAGCCATTTCATATGTTTCTCTTTAAACTTTGAAAACAGTTTGCCGTTTTGACAATTTCTGGCCATCTTGCTTTCATTAGAACATGATGTCTGTGCGAGTGGAACAGGCTAAGGGAGGAGGTGCTGTGGTTTTTTTGCGCTAAATATTTGTGTGTTTGTTTTGCCTGCGTGTTTAGCATTTTGAGCAGCCGGCCCCACGTTTTATTGAAAAGTCTGGGGAAGCTGGATGGAGGGATGACAATTGTGTAGGTTGGCCCAGGTCTGGGAGCATCCCACCGTTTTAAGACTTTAAAAAGTACCAACTGTTGCAGATGCTTAGTCCTCGATTGGACAATACTTCAGCTTCAGTGCTTTAAAGTTTCGGTGGCTTTTCTTTTTCATTTTCACTGTGCTTTGAAAAATACTGAGAGAGTATGTGATAGGTAAGTGAGCTGAGTGGGCGGAGCACGACTGGTTGGCAAGTGTAAACTGCCAGTCATGTATCAGCCGTTTCGTTTTGGCACCTGTACCTTGCACCTTTAAGTTAGAGTAAAGGATTACCGAATTCCTTCTGTTGAACTTCTTTCAAGATGCTAAATGAAGACCTTTAATGCCCTTCCCCCTATGAAATTTTTTTGGTACAATGTCCATTAATCAGCATCTCTTCAGATGTAACAAGACAAACGAAGGTTTTACATTTCTGTCTTCTCTGACTCAGTCTATTTTTGGTACTTTTAGGATCAGGTTCTTTGCAGATAGACTAGCACAAATCTGACAGTTCTTTGTGAGCAGCTATTTGACTTCCTAAAAGGGATATGTGAAGAAGTACCAAGAATTTTTTGTTATAGTTCAGACTTCCGTAAACATGAGTCTTTAAAAATTAATTTTCTGTTACAAGTTTGACACCAAGGAACAAATGTGACCAATTAGAATAGAACAGTTTAGGGAGGAAATGTTACTCAGTGTGCAGTATTAAATGCATGTTTATATTTATCACTATTACATTTCTTTTATTTCTCCTTGGGATGCACATTTATTGACTTGCTATTCAGTGACATTCCAGTGTTAATTACTAAACTTTTATTGTCCTTTTACTTAAAATTTTGATTGTTGAATTTTCATAATTAAGCATCTTTTTGTCAATCTGCTTTCAAGATCTTAAGCATATACTAAAAAATTGTAATGTACTGATGAAATAAGGGACTTTAATAGTGAATGTTTTTGACTTGGAATGTGCAGTAATAAAAAATATCTCGCTTTCTTTTCTTCAGGCTGACTTGACAGGAATTAAATGGAAAAGATATGTATGGCAAGGCCCAACTTCTGCCCCTATTCTGTTTCCGGTGACAGAGGAAGACCCCATTTTGAGCAGCTTTAGTCGCTGCCTTAAGGCAGATGTACTTGGTGTTTGGCGTCGAGATCAAAGACCTGGAAGAAGAGAATTGTGGATATTTTGGTGGGGTGAAGACCCTAATTTTGCTGACCTTATTCACCATGACTTATCAGGTGAAAGCAACTTATTTCTAGCTAATGATATAGCAATGTTGTATATTTTCCCCAAAAATCTTTTGTATTAAGAGTTTTTTGTTAGAACAATATTAGGTATGAAGCCAGATAAACATTCAGCTTTATGTTTATTTCACTGTGGTTATTTTATTTTGCTTAAATTATCCATATTATAGCAGGCTTTTTAAACCTTAAATAACTTTATTCTCCCACCACCCAGCTTCTTCATGAATTTCTCAGATAGAGCTTAAGAAAGGAATGTTACATTAACCTAAGAAAAATGAAATCAGAGAGCATAAAGTTCCTAACAAAGTCATATAATACTTTTGAAGCTAAGTGTAATTTAACTTTGAATCAATTCTGCCACTGCTCTCTTCTATATGAATATGCAGACAATTGTAAGAGTATCTAGAAATGTTGTAACTTACTCATATTTTTTCAAGGCATACAGTTAATTTGTTTTATTAACATATGAAGCCTTATGTTAACTTGGTTATTTTGGAAAGTGATTATTGTATTTTAGATACTGTTGCATCAAAGACTATCATTAACACAAGATGAGTGCCAACTTATTTAGCTTTTATTAGGATGTTGGTACATAATCTAAAATGTTACATAGAAGTAAATTTAAAAAATATATATATTTTATTGATTTTTTACTGAGAGGAAGGGAGAGAGGGATAGAGAGTTAGAAACATCGATGAGAGAGAAACATCAATCAGCTGCCTCCTGCACACCCCCTACTGGGGATGTGCCCTTGACCGGAATCGAACCTGGGACCCTTCAGTCCGCATGCCGATGCTCTATCCACTGATCCAAACCGGTTTCGGCCATAGAAGTAAATTTATTGTGAGCAAATTATTAAGAAATCTTTCATTTTATTTTTTTATTTAGGACCAGATGTTACTTTAAAAAGATACTGAAGGTTGTGTACTTTATATTGTAAGAGTCAATGTAAGCTGAATCTCTGATGATAGGAATGTAAATGATTAGTTGTTTGCTGCAAGATACCAAAGACCCAGCAGAATGTTTAATAATGATTATTGACAGGTAAATTTAGGATTTTTAGATTACTAAAAAAAAAGCATTGTTATTTGAAATTGAGTACTCTGAAGTTTCTATTGTCTATAATCTATAGGACCTATTATATTTTTTATCTAATGTAATCCAGATGACTATCTCAAATAAGCAGTTAGTAAGACCAATTTTTGTGCAAGAATGTGTTACATTTGTTTTGATGGTTGCTTTTCATCTTCTAATGAACAGACCCTTCATGTTAATCCTTATTTTTGAGAGTGGTTGCTATTCTTTTATGATAAATGCTTTCTAGCTTTCCAGCTTTCCTAATAACATCTCTGCTGGAGAGTTTAGCCCTTAGTTCTAAGTGTGTAATATTTCCTAATTATGTAAAATGATGTGTTTGTATATATGTATAAGTATATATATATATATATATATATATATATATATATATATATATATGCATATATCTCATGACATAAAATTCCTTTATGGCATCAGCAAGATGATGCTTTTTAATTGCCAAAAGCCAATCCTGCCCACTTCCTTTTTCTTTCATTAATTTGGGTATACTTAGGCTATTTTCTTTATTTTAGGTGGTATAAAAACCACATTACTAAAATGTTCGAAGACTGTTTTAATGTTGATAAACTATAAATTATAGACAAACTATAATTGTTGATAAACTACAGTGACTTCTTGGAGGTTTCAGTCTTCTTAGTAAAGTTGGCAGAGCATCTGAACAGACCATTTTTCTCCCAGATTCCATGAAATACATTTTGTGGAATCAAAGATAATTTTAACAGATACATAGTATTTCATTTTACCATAGTGGGACTAATGTTTTGAAAGTTAAAAGCCTATTAAAGTTAAATGTAAGCTGTTTTGATGCATATTAAAAAAAAACTATGTTGATATTTTTCTAAGTTTCATGTTATGAGTTAAATGTTTTCTTTTGAAACTGCATTACAGTTTAAAGCATTTCTTCTCTAGTTTAATTTTTTAGCATAATTTTAAAAAATGGTAATACCTGTACTTTTAAGATATTGATTTTGAGTGTGAATAAAAGTAATTTTGGAAGATTAGGTTTTAATTGTTGTCAGATTTAACTGAATGCCCTTCAATGGTAAATAACTTTTAAGATTTTATGAGTGAAAGCAATTGAAATAGTCAACCAAAATATATTAGGAGTAGTATATAATCATATATGCTGTTCCAAAGACTGTCCTATACTGTTTTAAACAAGTTGTATAGTCAGTGTTGTTTATATAATGTTCTAACATTTTTTTAACCTGTCATTTGCTTTACAATGTTGTCACTTAAATCAGACATATCCTAAAGAATAGTAAGGTTTTTTCAGATGGAGTTTATTTGTCTCGCTCTTTTCTTTGCCCCAGGGACACACCGTCTGCCTCCCTTTTGGGGTAATTAGTCTTCGCCTCTGTCTCTCTAGCTAACCCATTTTCATTTCTTTCCATCTGTGGCACTCTATTTCCTCCTTTTAAGCTCCCCTGAGAAGAGAGCATCTGGACAGTAAGGGTGGCATCAGCTGCAGGAGGCAATCCTGAGTTCCAAGTGGAGGTGTAGCATTGAGGAAAGGGGAACCGGAAGGACCCAGGTGGTAACTAAAAAGCTGGTTAATTTAGTTTGAGGCTGCTTTTCAAGGCAGGGTCCTTCTGTTTGGTTTAGCACCTACCACATCTTACTACTTAAATGTTTGTAATTATGGTGATAATAATGCCCTTCTTGTTGGGGAAGGAGGAAAGGCATTTCTTTCTGCAAAGATTAGAAGTCTCAGTTTTTCTTACTAACTAAAGTATTCAGTAATAAAAGTACAGAATTGCCTTTGCTTAATCCTCTTACCACCTTTGTGTCATCCATAGTGTATTTTTTTATCCTTATCTGAGGATATGTTTATTGATGTTAGAGAGCAAGGAAGGGGGGAGAGAGAGAGAGAGACAGACAGACAGACAGACAGACAGACAGACAGACAGACATCAGTTTGAGAGAGAAGCATCCATTGGTTGCCTCCCATACCTGCCCCAACTGGGAATGTGCCCTGACTGGGAATCTAATCTGCAACGTTTTGGTGTACTCCAACCGGCTGAGTCACCTGGCCAGGGCCATAGTGTATGTTTTTTTAAAGTTTTTATTTTAAAACAGTTTTTGACTTGTATAAAAGTTGCAAAAATAGTATAGAGAGTTCCTGTATATCCCTCACACAGTTTCTCTTATTAACATTTTACATTAGAATGGTACATCTTCCAACTAATAAATCAATATTGGTACATTAATATAAACTAAGTCTGTACTTTATTTGAAATTTCTTTATCTTTACCTAATATCCTATGATCTCATCCAGGATATACCACATTCTATTTGTCATATCTCCTATTCGAGACAGACATTTTCTCAGGCTTCCCTTGTTTTTTATGATCTTGATAGTTCTGAATAGTCTGGTCACATTCCATAGTGCATTTTAAATTTCTGCCTGTCTGTCTTATATCAATATGTAGCACATGTTTGGGTCACCTTCCTTTCAAGTTTAGCTGATGTATAGAAATAGAACATAAACTTGTTTTATTGCTAATTGTTAAAAATCTGTTGCAGCAAACCAAATCTGATTTGATAAATACTTTAAATCCTCAGTCACTTATTTTGTAGCAGAGGTCAATACTTTTTAGTAAGACCTGTTTTAGTATTTTGCAATACTAGTTAGCATTTGTTCAAAATACCCCTTGAATCGGAAAGCCAAACACTTTTACATATATGTGTGTGTGTGTGTGTGTGTGTGTGTGTGTGTGTGTGTGTGTGTATATATATATATATATATATAAAAGTGTATTATATATATTGATTTGAGAGAGGGAGAGTGAGACAGAGGCATCAGTGATTAGAGAGAATCATTGATCTGCTGCCTCCTGCAGGCCCCACACTGGGGATCAAGCCCACGACTCGGGCATGTGCCCTGACTGGGAATTGAACCGTGACCTCCTGGTTCACGGGTCGATGCTCAACCACTAAGCCACACCAGCTGGGCAAAGCCAAACACTTTAAAAAAGAAAAACAAAACTTTTTGCTCTGCTCCCTCTAAGAGAATGGATAGTTGAATCAATATCAATATGTTTTGATAGAAAGAAAAAAAAAGATTAGGGAACAAAATTCCTCTCTGATTGCAGCCTTTTAAATTTTAATTTATTTTTTAAATTTAAACTTTGTAGCAGACCTTGTTTAGTGCTTATATGATAGAAGTGTAAAGTTGATGGTGGGAAAGTTTTAGCTTAAACCCTCTGGCCAAAAATCTCTATAGTGGCCCTAGCTGGTTTTGTTCAGTGGATAGAGCACCCGCCTTCGGACTGAAGGGTCCCGGGCAAGGGCACATGCCTAGGCTGCAGGCTCAGTCCCCAGTAGGACGTGTGCAGGAGGCAGCTGATCAATGATTCTCTCTCATCATTGTTTTTATTTCTTTTTCTCTCTCCCTTTCTCTTTGAAATCAATAAAAATATATTTAAAAAAAAATCTCTATAGTGGATAGAACTGATTGGTTATTTTACATGTACTGTTAATTTGCTTCAAAGCAAGATTGTTTTACTATCATTAGTGTGCCCTTAAAGGAGAAAAGTTTTCTGGATTTTTCATTCTGTGTCTTAACCTTTTTGGTATTTTATTGCTGTCACCATTTGCTTTTAGTCTTTACTTTAAAACAAAATAAAAACAAAAACTACTCCCTCTCCCAACCTTTGCATCTTTAGAAAAAAAATCATAGTAAGCTAGAATGTGATGAGACTGAGAAAAACTGATACCTTGAAAACTAAAAAACAGGCTCAGAGCCAAAAATATTTATTTTTCCTGAATCCCGTAGTCTATAAATGGGATTTTAGCAACATGTTCAAATACTTTAGTTATGCTGGAATTTCATCATAGTACTGTCAAACTAAATGGGCCGTTGGTTAGTCTTAGAATTGAATTTTGAATGCTTTTTTATTGAAGGGTATTAATTATAGTGGAATTTAACCTTAAGTGGCAGCTTTCACAGTATTGACAGATAAACAACTGCCAAGTATAGGGACCTACAAACTAAAAAATTGTTTTGTGCCCCAGGTAGCCTGAAGAGAGTTAATTTATTTCTATCTTCTGTACCACGATACTTGTGACCCAACTTTTTAAATTGGCTAATCTTCTAGGAACAACTTTATTTGCCATATTTTTTCTGTGTACTGTCCATTTTGAACAAGAAAGTGTTTCTTTAAGTCTTAAAAAATAATCAATATATTAGACTATTTTAAAATCAAAGTTGGTTTTGCCATCTATCAACGATGCTGCCAGTTTAAGGCTCTCAGTAATATTGTTGAATGAATGAATGATGAGTAGGCAATTATTGTTCAAGACAAACACTGGACTAGATATTTAATTTTTCTTTATTCTTTCAGGAAATACATGATATTTTCTACCATGATAATTTTGACCCATTCATTAATCATTAGTGTATGTTTTATTCTCATAGCTTGTCAGAATTATTTAGGAAAAGATTCCTTCTCTCTCAGTTTATCACTGTGGAGATATTTAAAGATGTCAGTTTTGAGAAAAATGTTGCGTATGAGTACTAAGTGTGTTAGCTTTTTTGTTTTTTATTTTTTTGCCCCACTCACAGAGCATTATTTTGATAACCTACCACATACTTTGGTATCACTATAATCTGTGTCCTCAGAAAAAAATACAGTAATCACATTTAGCATTTGAATTTTTGCATTGTTCAAATAAATACTTTGTAAAATAAGTAGCAATGATTAAAAGTTTTAATGCTAATAGTAATGGAAAAGTACTGAAAACCCAGAATTGAAACTTTTCTCTAAGGATAACTAGAGGAAGAAGACATTTATTTAAATGCATGAAGCACACCTTTTCCATTAGGCCAGGGGTCCTCAAACTTTTTAAACAGGGGGCCAGTTCACTGTCCCTCAGACCATTGGAGGGCCGGACTATAGTTTAAAAAAAACGATGAACAAATTCCTATGCACACTGCACATATCTTATTTTGAAGTAAAAAAACAAAACGGCAAAAACACCCGCATGTGGCCCGCGGGCCGTAGTTTGAGGATGCCTGCATTAAGCTATGGTTGATTAAGTTGAAAAGAGGTAGGTAAAGATTTGCCATGTGTTCCTCTTTCCTTCCCTTTCCTAATATAATGCTGTCATTGAGATTTGAGGAGTTGTTTTAATTAGTGTAAGAGGTACATATCACTATGTCTTAGTTGTACCATTTCACTTTTCATATCTTTGAATACAACATGTAGAGAAGTACATTTATTAGGATTATTATAACATTAGGGTATTAGAAGCTTGGCTTGGTAAGCTTCTTGTTTCTAAATGACGCCCCCTTCCTTTCAGGCTTTTTATTGAGTGTTATTAGAATTTAATTCTCATTATTTCCTCAGCAATGAAAAATGAAATTATATTAGTGTAATATAATTTGTCACAGGTGAAGATGTACTCAGAGATTTGTTCGCTTTAGAAAACTCTAAGAGGTGGTCTGTTTTTCTTAGTTTTATGCATTATCTTCATTTAATGTTAATGAGAATTATGGGCATTTGAGGATATAATGTAAAATGAGAATTGAGTTCACTTGAGTTTCTCTAGATAAAATTTAGAGCAATGAGGGAGAAATGCTTGGAAATGAATACTGATTAATTTTCTAAACTACATTTAGTATTCTTAAAATCATTTAACTATAGGTTAACTGAAATCAATTTTTTTAATGAACAAAACCAAAAATTTCAGAGTTTTATATGAAAATATATAAATCATTGTGTTATAGCCTCTGCTATGCCAAAGATTTTTTTTTTAACTTACTCTTTTGGGGAAAAAGGCAAATTCAGTCTCAAGTTTTAAGTGCGTAATTTTCTGATACTTGAAGTTTATAGTGACTACAGCTTTGATGTGTAATGGTAACTGTGTCTTGGATTTTTGATGCTTTAAAACTTAGAAGTAGAAAAATGATTTTGGTAAAGGCTACTTGTGTAGGACAAATGTTACAACCATTGTGCTTCTTAGAAGGTAAGGATTTTTGAGGTAAAAGGCAACAAAAATAAAGTATACTAAATAGATTATAAAGAAGGGAAGAGTTGGAGGTATTTTCAGCATAATTCTCTTAGAATTAAGGACGCATTTTTAATAATCATGTCACATAATTTGAGGCAAAACTCTTAATATAGCTATTTAATTTTGAAATGATAGAAACTGATTAAGCTGAAAGTAGATTGATTGAGAAAGATTTCTTTTCTCTTAGCAACTCACAAATATGCTTGTGATCCAGACCTTTAAACATTAAAGCAATGTCACTATGTGCCACTTCCCTTTTCTCTTAGCCTACTGTTCAATCAGGTGAAACTTGTAAAGCTAAGGCTTTAAATAGAAGTAGATAAGAATATCTATAACATAATAGAATATGAAGAACTTTTTAAATTTAATATTAGTGCCAGGTATTAATGATTTAAAAATTATTGTAACTCTCAAGTTGTCACTTTCAA
This sequence comes from Cnephaeus nilssonii, assembly GCF_951640355.1. Lineage (NCBI taxonomy): Eukaryota > Metazoa > Chordata > Mammalia > Chiroptera > Vespertilionidae > Cnephaeus > Cnephaeus nilssonii. Next base: position 21,445,024 of record NC_137090.1, read on the forward strand.
AAACTTACCTTTTCTTAAAGCTTACCTTTTAAGAGGAAACAGTTAATTTGAAAGATGACTGTAATTTAGGAGACTCTATAAATAACAACAAATTCAACCTTAAAGTTTAAAGTTCAGTCATTATGCTTTTTAGTTAATGTTTATTCTACCAATTTGTCATGCAACTTATGAATATAAATCATGTGTCACTTTAAAATATATATATTTTTATTGATTTCACAGAGGAAGGGAGAGGGAGAGAGAGAGAGAGACATCAGTGATGAGAGAGAATCATTGATCAGTTGCCTCCTGCATGCCCCACACTGTGGATCGAGCCTTCAACTCAGGCATGTGCCCTGACTTGGGGTCGAACTGTGACCCCCCCTGGCTCAATCACTGAGCCATGCTGGTTGGGCCCATGTGTCACTCTTAATGTCTCTGCTTTTATTCAAAAGCATCATAGTTTATTATTTTTCTATGGGTGTAGTGCAAGCATGTCAAACTCAAAGGCTAACACAGGTCAAATAAACAAGATTTAATTTTATGTGGGCCACAAAAATAAAAAGCTTCAATTTTCATAGAAACGTAGGTTTATTTCAATAGAGACATGCTGAATACAAAGGGCTGAAATAAATGAGTAATTGTTAACATAAAATAATAGAACATTTTAATAAAAATTAGTATTTTTTCTTGAACATTAACTTACCAGACACTGCACAAAGTAATAAGGGTAACGCAAATCTATTTTCTTGTTCTCCGAAAGCGAAATATTTCCTGTTGTGCACACCAAATAAGTCAGTCCAAGGTTAATGACATGGCAGTTGGCTGCTAATATATTCGCTGCTAGTATTAGTGAAGAGAAATGGTGCGCCTGTGCGTAAGGAAAATGAATGCAACATGGTTATAGTAATCAGTCATTATCGATCGTTGTAGTTCGTTATTAATAATTATGTATAACAGGATATTGTAAAAATTAAGTTACAAAATTTTTATTAAAACATTTTTTACGTATCGTCATATTGGCTGGGCCGCTAAAATATTTGTTGTGTGCCGTGAGTTTGACATGCTTGGAGTAGTGTATACATTTTTATTAAATTAAGAAAGGTTTTGTTACTCATTAAATTGAAAGTTGATGACCAACATTTGTGAAATGTTTATAAAGATATGTAGGCTATAGAAGGATATTAAATTGTATTTGAAAAAACAGTTTAAAACATGATAAAAGTTAAAATGCTGAAGTAGTATCTGTAAGTTAATTGGAATGGTTAATAGATTTGCTGGCAAAATTGAGGCTGTATAGTTAGTAAAGATAGCTATAACTTTATATCAGAAGTACCATTTAGAATTTAAGTCTTTAAATTTCTCCCTCAAGTAGAGGATTCTATACTGAGTCATGGGAATCATTTGGTTGAAATGAGACCTAAGGTGGCTGATAATGTACTGCTTGTTAGGCTTTGAGCCAAAAGCTTCTTTTTTATTCATAGTTATCTTATAGTTGAGTCATGGATTAGAATGCTGATGGACATAAACTGTTTTGATTTTAATTATTAACTGGTTAGTTTTTTTGGCAGGCTGAATGGAAGAATTAGGACAAAGTAATAAGTGAACTAGCTTAGAAATTAGCATCTTAGGTATAGAGTGTGTTTAATATTTCCCAGGTTTCACAAATGTCCTTTACATTGATACAGAGACCAAATCATTATATTTGCAATATAGTGTTATATTTTTATATGGTGGGATAATAATTTTCAGGTAATTTAATAGCATACATGGCACTTGGGCCTTTTATTCCTTATGGAGTAATTTTGAAACCTGATATTTTAATGTCTAGAGATATATGGAAGTGATTGTAGCTCAATATACTGAGGTGAAGTAGGGCTTATGTATTTAGTTTAAACTGTAACACTTTTTACTTGGCTCGGAGTAGATATGGTGCCACTACTTTACTTTTTGTTTCATTTTTCTCTTGTAGAAGAGGAAGATGGAGTTTGGGAGAATGGACTTTCTTATGAATGCCGTACTCTGCTTTTCAAAGCAGTTCACAATCTTTTGGAACGGTGTTTAATGAACCGGAACTTTGTACGTATTGGCAAGTGGTTTGTAAAGCCTTATGAAAAAGATGAAAAGCCTATAAATAAAAGGTAAGCTATTGTATTTAAACTCTTTACTTGATGTTTTTTTATTTGTCAGTATTTATGGCTTTATAGAAAATGTGGACTAAAATAAGCTAATGTATTACAGACATATTTTAGGGAGCTAACTTTGGCAAAGTACTATAAGTGTTCAGTTTTCTTTGTCTCCTTAACCCTTTCATTTACACATTGTAAGAATTTTCTTGCCGTGGGAATACGTTGTGTGTCAATATAGTGACCTAAGTTTATTTTGGGATGATAGAAAAAAATGTGTGATGAAAGCAGAAGTTTATGCATTGAAGTTATTTTTTAGTGCTAGTGGAAATGTTTATTCTCAGTGCTCTATTAAAATTTAAGTAATTTGCCCTGACCACTTTGGCTCAGTGGATAGTGTCGGCCTGCGGACTGAAGGGTCCTGGGTTCGATTCGGTCAAGGGCATGTATCTTGGTTGCAGTCACGTCCCCAGGAGGGGTGTGCAGGAGGCAGCTGATCGATGTTTTTCTCTCTCATCGATGTTTCTAACTCTCTATCCCTCTCCCTTCCTCTCTGTAAAAAATCAATAAAAAAGTATATTAAAAAAATTAATTTAATACTTGTTAAAGATAGTGACCTATAGTTTTGTTTTGGGTTAAGTTAACCTTTTACATTTCTAGACCTCTCGTTTTGCTTTAAAGTAATTTAAGATTGTGTTTTCCTCTCCAAGACATGTTTAATCTTGGAGTGTTTATAATTTTTTTGAACTTTGAATTAAGAAAATTTATGACAACTTTGCAGAGTAGTTTTAGATAGAGGCGGTTAATAGCTTTAGGCTACTGTAATTCTCTGTAATTCAAATACTATAAAGCACAATCTGTTAGAAGATTCAGTGCCAAGTAGTTGTTGAATTAGTGAAACTTCAAGATTAAATAGTCCCAGCCAGTTAGAGTGTGAAGGGTGGTGGGTGCAGTTCCAGTCAAGGGCACTTACCTTGGTTGCAGGCTCAATCCCCAACCCCAGTCAGCAGGCAACCAATTGATGTGTCTCTCTCTCATCGATGTTTCTCTGTCTCTATCTCACCCTTCCACTTTCTCTAAAAATCAATGCAAAAAATATCCTCCTGGCGAGGATTAACAAAACAAACAAACAAAAAATAGAGGTGAAGTAATAGTGAGTAAGATGGGATGTGGAAGAAGATAAAATGAAGGACATGTATTAGATTTCCCTAAAAGTTGTGCAGATAAGAAATAAACATTTGGTTGTTATTGTAATCATTATTGAGATGCCATCTTTTATGTCATGTGCACATCTTTTTCTTGCGCTTGTGAAGTTTTTTCATACTTCAAAAAATATATGTATTTTTATTGATTTCAGAGAGGAAGGGAGAGGGAGAGATAGAAACATCAATGATGAGAGAGTATCATTGATTGGCTGCTTCCTGTACACCCCCTACTGGGGACTGAGCCTGCAACCTGGGCATGTGCCCATGACTGGAATCAAATCCAGGACCCTTCAGTCTGCAGGCTGATGCTCTATCCACTGAGCCAAAACGGGGTATTTTTTAGTTTTAGTAAAATGGATGAGCAGATAAGCCTGGACAAATCAAGGCTCTTTCATTTTTTTCTTCTTTGAAAATTAAAATAAACCTTTATTGTGAACAAAATAACTGTACAAGTTAGGAATGCATTCAGTTGCAAATGATTGCAAACCTAACTACCTGGCAAGGAGTCTGGAGGTAGATAGTTCAGTACTGGTGTATCTGTTCAATAATGTCATCAAGGACTCGGGTTCCCAGGAGTTTTCTACTCAGTCATCTTGAGCCTTTGACTTTTATTCTGATGGTCCCTGTAGGTGTTGTATCTCCAGACTTCAATCACAGTGGATTCTAGGCAGGAAGAGGAAGGAAGGGAAGAAGCAATAAGGGGGATTGACCCTTAGGTCAGAAAATAGATTCTTTTCTGGAAACTTTAGCTGACATATTGGCTATTCTGAGAGAAATGTACATTTTTTTGTATGGGAACATTACCCCTCTGAACAAAATAAGGCTTTTGGTTAATAAGAAAAAATGGAGAGTAGATATTAAGTAGGCAATTAGAAGAGGAAGTAGATTATCAGGTAAGCAATTAGCAGTGCTCACTCTTTAGTTTTAAAAAGTCAGGCAGATTACCATAATTTAAAATGAAAAGCTGCAGTCCTGAATCCCAACTATTAGATGTAATCTAATTTCAGAGGCAATCTCTTTTAATTCTTTTAACTTTATTTTAATTTACCTATTTAAAGTTTAAGAAGCAAATAGCATACTTATTCTTGAGTTTTCAGTTATTTCAGTTATTCAGGCTTAATCTATTGATTTTCTATTGATGGTTTAGGTATTTTATTCCTAATACCCCCCAATGCCCAACACTTGGACATTAGCGTACTTGTATACACTCTTTTCCCTTCTCTCTTTCCTTATCTTTTTATTTCTTATTTTGTTTATTGTCAATATTATAGATGTCCCCCATTTTCCCCTTCTTTGCCCCCCTTTACCCAGCCCCCGCCCCACCCCAGGCCTTCACCACACTATTGTCTGTGTCCATGGGCTATCAATATATAAGTATATGTTCTTTGGTTAATCTCTTTCCTTGTCTTGCCAGGATAGTTATAAGATTTGGTAAAAACAATACCTGTTGTTTATATTACTATGGTTATATAAATATTATTTATAGTTGAGCCATATAGTGTACTAGGATTATATTCCATTTCTTCCACATCTTTTTGTTTTCCCTAGTGTTAATGATTATTTCTTCTTTTATTTAATTTTCTATGTGAGGGGTTGGTAAACTACCACTCCACAGAGCAAATGTAGCCTGCCACCTGTTTTGTAAATAAAATTATAATGTAGCACAGCCATGCTAACTCATTAATGGTTTATTTTATGCCTGCTTTCACACTGAAGCAAAATTGTATAGTGATGACCCACAAAACCTACAATATTTATTCTCTGGCTCTTTACATCCCTGATCTATGTACTACTTGATAATTCACCTCTACACCATCTACCAAAAGTGTAAATCTCCCTCCTTACCTTTAAGGAGTTTGTGTAATCTATTTTATTTTTTTCCTCTCTCCCTCTCCTATTAACATCGCTTTTGGAGCCCTTCATTCTTCAGTTCCAACTGGTTGTCATTCTATAGGTCTGTTTCATAGCAGTCATCTTGGGAATTCCCTTTGCCTGTCTGTGTTGGATCCCTTATTTCCTAGATCTTATATTTCCTTTTTTTCTGTCTTAACTGTTTTGGTAGTGGCCATCCACCAGTAGTTTCCTGAGAAGGGAGTATGTGAGAAGTAATATGTTTGGATCCCGAATGTCTGACTTACCTCCTTTCCTACTCTTCAGACTTTGGGGCATTAAAATGCTGACTGGAAAGTCTATGTATTGAGTAGCATGAAGTTGCAGGCTTTTTTTTTTATTAATATATTTTTATTGATTTCAGAGAGGAAGGGAGATGGAGAGATAGATAGAAACATCAATGATGAGAGAGAATCATCGATCAGCTGCCTCTTGCACACCTCCTATTGGGGATGTGCCCGCAACCAAGGTACATGCCCTTGACTGGAATCGAACCTGGGACCTTTCAGTCCACAGGCCGACGCTCTATCCACTGAGCCAAACTGGTTAGGGCATGAAGTTGCAGGCTTTAATAGGGTGATTTGTTAGAGACCTGGCCATTTTTATTGGGTGCCTGTTGCTCAATAGTCTGTATGTGTCCCCTCATTCCCACCCATTTAAGTTAGTTTTCCCAGAGCAGTTCTTCAGTATCCTGACTAGTGTATAAACTTCGTTGTCAATGTTTAGAGAGCCTATTAGGAAAGGGTACTATACTTGCATACTTATATTGGGGATTACTTGTATAGTATTGAGATTTTTTACTTAATTCCTCTTTTAAATACATCACCTCAGCTATATCTAGTGTCTCTGGGTGCTTGAGTCCCCTTGTTTCATCCATTTCAGAGAGTGAGCGCCTCTTAAGTTTTCCTCTGACCTGGAATAATGTAAAGAGCCTGCCTACTGTAAGCTTTTATCATTTCTTATTACGATTCTTATTTTTTTTAAATATATTTTTATTGATTTCAGAGAGGAAGGGAGATGGAGAGATAGATAGAAACATCAATGATGAGAGAGAATCATTGATTGGCTGCCTCCTGCACGCCCCACATTGGGGATCGAGCCCGCATCCCAGGCATATGTCCTGACCAGGAATCAAACCGGTGACCTCTTGGTTCCTTGGTTGACATTCAACTGCTGAGCCACACCCGGCTGGGCCTTACTATGATTCTTAAAGGTCTATCTTTTTGAACTATTGGTTTTAGATATGAATGAAAATAGAGAAAAGGGGAGAAGGGAGTGAGCAGTTTTTGCCTAAGCAGAATTGTCTACACAGTGTTTGAAATTAGGGCTTAATATGTATTAGCTCAATTCTCACAGCATCCCCATTTTACTCCAGTTGTTAAACCTGAAGCACAAAGAGATTAACTAACTTGTCCAAGGTCATAAAGCTTGTAAGTGTTGGAGCTGGATTATAGGTCGTGAAAATTATGAGAGGCAACTGATCAATGTTTCTCTCAAACATTGATTCCCTCCCTCTCTCCTTTCCCTTCTCTCTAAAATCAGTACAACATATCTTTGGGTGAGGATTAAAAAGAAAAAGAAAAAAGCCCAGCCGGCATGGCTCAGTGGTTGAGTGTGGACCTGTGAACCAGGAGGTTCATGGTTCGATTCCCAGTTGGGGCACATGCCCGGGTTGTGCGCTCTGTTCACAGTGTGGGGCATGCAGGAGGCAACAGATCAATGAGTCTCTCTCATCGTTGATGGTTCCATCTCTCTCTTTCTCTCCCTTTCCCTTTCTCTCTGAAATCAATAAAAATATATTTAAAAAAGAAAAAAACAAAAGTACTTACAGAGCACTTGAATTAGTAAACCAGAATAATATGTTGTTGCTTTCTAAGAATTCTTTACTGTATAAGGTCAGTAATGTGTTCACTAAGTGAGTAGAAGTATATACAAAATTCACTGATAAGATGTTTATCTTCTGAATTTTAATATAGATCTCTTTTTCAAGGGGATACCAGACATTGAAATTATACCTGTAAATTTAAGAAATTTTAAAAATTACTATTAGGACTACAGAAATACAGAGTCATGCATTAGTTCCTAAACTTGTCTGGATGTAGAATCACCTTGAGAGATTAACGAGAGCCTGGGCTTTAGAATTTTTAAATATCTCCGGGTGAAAGACAGGTTTGGGAGCAATTGAATTAATAGAATAATCTAGGAATTAGAATGATTAGGGGTGGTGTTTTGTTTGTTTGTTTGTTTTTGAGTGGTGGTAAAATATGCACAACTAAATTTACCATTTTAACCACTTTTCATTTTATAGCTCAGTGGCATTAAGTACATTCACGTTGTACAGCCATCACCACTGTCTATCTGCAGAACTTTTTCATCATCCAAGCTGACAATCTGCTCATTAAATAGTAACTCCTTATTTTCCTCTACTCCTAGTCCCTGGTAACCACCATTCTACTTTCTGTCTCTAATGAATTTGACTGTTCTAGGTATCTTATATAAGTGGAATCATACAGTATTTTTGGCTGACTCATTTCATTTAGCATAATATGCTCAAGGTTTGCATCCATGTTGTAACATGCATCACAATTTCATTTCTTTTTTAAGGCAGAATAATGTTCTGTTGTATTTTTATACCACATTTTGTTTATTGATTCATCTGTCCATGGACATTTGGGTTATTTCCGCTTTCTGTCTATACTAAATAATGCTGCTATAAATATTGGTATACAAATATCTGTTCAGTCCTTGCTTTCAATTCTTTTGAGAATATATCCAAAGTGGAATTGTTGGGTTATATAGTAATTCTATGTTAGTTTTTTTTTCTTTTTAAGGAACCACCATACTCTCTCCTTTCATAGTAGCTTCACCATTTTACATTTCCATCAGCAGTGCAAAAGGGTTCCACTTTCTGCATCCTTTTTCTTTTCTTTTTCCTTTCTCCTCCTCCTCCTTTTTTTTTTTTTTTTTAACTTTATGGGTATGAAGTGGTATCTTACTGTAGTTTTGGTTTACATTTCCTTAGTGATTAATGATGTTGAGCATCTTTCTGTGTGTTTAGTGGCCATTAGTATAACTTATTTGGATAAATGTGTGTCGTCAAGTCCTTTGCCCATTTTTAATTGGTTGTTAGGATGACTAGGGCTTTAAACTATCATTTCCCTTTTTAAAAAAATATATTTTTATTGATTTCAGAGAGGAAAGGAGAGGGAAAGAGAGATAGAAACATTAATGATGAGAGAGGGTCATTGATGGGCTGCCTCCCGCATGCCCCCCACTAAGGATCGAGCCCACAACCCAGGCATGTGCCCCTGACCAGAATCAAACCCGGGACCCTTCAGTCCGCAGGCTGATGCTCTATCTGCTGAGCCAAACCAGCCAGGGCGAAATTATCTTTCCCTTTAACTAGTCTTATGATCGTAGGCCATCTAATTTCTTTGTGCCGTGACTTCCCTACCAGCAAAATAAGATCATTTGTCTGTACCTACCCAATAGAAATGCTAAAAATAGGTTAGATATGGAGCCTCCAAAAGTAGTACACATATTAAACTGTTATAGAACAGCTAGCTTTATTATAAGCATATTTTCATTTTCTGTTTTAGGAATAAAGAATCTTTTAATTTTAGTACTTAAACAAGGAACATTTTTCTACAACAGATGACTGTTAAGTTTCACCTGTAAATTTGCCTCACTCATACCTTTTGGTTTTGGTTATTACAGTGTAAGCCTCTGGAGAGCAATGGCATCCATTTTTTTTCTTTTAAAATATATTTTTATTGATTTCAGAGAGGAAGGGAGAGGCAGAGAGATAGAAACATCAATGATGAGAGAATCATTGATTGGCTGCCTCCTGCATGCCCCACACTGGGGATCCAGCCCAAAACCCAGGCATGTGACCTGACCAGGAATCAAACTGTGACCTCCTGGTTCTTCATAGGTTGATGCTCAACTACTGAGCCATGCCAGCTGGGCCTCTGTAATTACTTTATGGTAGTTAATAGTACCTTGGATTCTCATTGTAGTTACATGTATTTGTTTTAACTTCACTTTTTTAAAAAATGTTTTATTTATTTTTTTATTTTTTAAAATATTTTTATTGATTTCCGAGAGGAAGAGAGAGGGGGAGATAGAAACATCAATGATGAGAGAATCATTGATCGGCTGCCTCCTCCACACCCCCTGCTGGGAATCGAGCCCGCAAACCCAGTCATGTGCCCTTGACCAGAATCGAACACGCTCTTTCCACTGAGCCAAACCAGTTAAGGCTTAATTTCACCTTTTGAAAAAAATATATTTTTATTGATCTCAGAGAGGAAGGTAGAGGGAGAGGTAGATAGAAACATCAATGATGAGAGAGAATCATTGATCTACTGTCTCCTGCACGCCCCCTACTGAGGATCTAGCCAGCAACCTGGGCATGTGCCTTCACCAGGAATCGAACCGTGACCTCCTGGTTCAGCACTGAGCCACACCGGCTGGGATTAACTTCACTTTTTTTAAGTGCTAAGTACCAAAGATATTATCAGTGATATCTCTCCTTGAAAGAAGAACTATTCTAAATTTAGTATGGCAGTATTACTTACCATTTTTTTGGCCCTATATTTTCTGACTAGAATATTGCCTTTAATGTAAGAATTCTAGAAATTTTATTTAATATTTAGAATGTATAGTTTTTTTCTCCTAGGTCATGCACAAACTTGGTTTATTTTAAACCATTTAAAATTAGATAAGACTATACAGGGGTGGGCAAAAATAGGTTTACAGTTGTTCGTATGGAAAACAATACAGTAATTAATATGTAATACAAGAATAAACTGTTTCTTGTACTTACAACTGTAAACCTACGTTTTGAGAACATGCTAGCACTATATAGAAGGGGATGTTCTACTTAATCATAGACAACAATTGAGAACTGCTGGTGAGTATAGGGCAGTGCAGATAAATAGAGCTGAGAAATTGATCATGTTTTGCATATTGGAATATTAGGTTTTTACCAAGACCCCTTGGAGACAAATGGATCACTTTACATCAAAGAGCCAAATTTTTTTTTTTGATTTGAAAGTTGTTAAGATTGTCATGTGCTCATTGGACATATGGAAAGGCTATATTTGGCCTTCATTTTTATGGGCCATGATTTTTGTATATATCAGATTACACTTAATTTCCTAAGTAATATTTATTAGAACTTAAGTAATGCACTTCTTTTTAACATTTACTAGATTATAGTAATCTGTTTAGGAAAATTTTTAGTCAGATTATTTGTTTTTTATGTCATGGCAAAAATCCATTTTGAATATCCATTTTTATTCTCATTTAATATTTTATGTATGAAATGAAACATAGTTGAAAGCTATATTTTTAAGAACTATACTTCACTAATTAACAGAACAGTAAATATGAAGATATAAAATTCAGGTCTCCTATCCTCTTTGTCTTTTAAAGATAAAGAACATCAGACTATTTTAGGTTGTTGCTTATACTTGCAAATGTTGTTGGAAGTATTTGCAATTCAGATTTTAAAATCTGCTGCTCAGTTACTGAGAAAGCACACAGCATTCATAATCATTTGTATAGCATACTTACTTGATTCCTAAAACTAATCAAATTATAATTTCTCTACCTACTATATTATTCTTGCTTGAGTCACTTACTTAATAAATGTTTTTATTGACATAGTAGTTTCAGTTAGCAATTCCCCCTTTGAACACTTAAAATTTTACTTCCTCTACTAAGAAATGTTTGCCTTGTAAGGTTTCCTGAAAAACCTGTAAAAATCTCATACCATTAAAAAATGTATTCTAGTCATTCTAACCAGTGGAATATGAACTTTTCTTATTTTTAAAAGCATTTTTGTCTTGCTTTTAAATTCTCATTTCCTTTTTTATTGTTTAGAGAGAAAAATGCCTTGAAAATTGATTTCTGCCTGTTTTGTGTCAATACATATAATGGACATATCACTCTCAGAAATGAAACATTAATGGTTTACTAAGATGATAATGCTACTTAGAAATTATATTGTATATTTATATGCTCTATAACTCAACCTAATTATAGAAAAATTGTGTCAGAAAAGAGGACACTCACAACCACAAGGCTACATTTGCATTACAACATAGAAACAAAACGAGTTGTATCTATGTTTGTTTACATTACATGCATTTTTTTGAGAAAAATAAATGTATTGAGTCTTGGGGATAATTAAAAAGAAATCCTGATGTTTCAGTTGGTATCAAGATTCATGTGTATTCTGTATTCTTTTTTTAAATTTTAAATATATTTTTATTTTTATTGATTTTCAAGAGGAAGAGAGAGAGAGAGAGAAACATCAGTGATAAGAGAGAATCAATGATTGGTTGCCTCCTGCATGCCCCCACACTGTGGATTGAGCCCACAACCTGGGCATGTGCCCCAACCAGGAATCAAATCATGATCTGGTTCATAGGTCAGTGCTCAACCACTGAGCCATACCATCTGGGCTCATGTTTGTATTAACACATTCTAGATTTGGTCTTTTCCTCGAGGCTGTGTTATAATATAGGGCACACCATTACTTTGTTCAGAAACAGTTTATTTTCTAACCCTATAGTTTCTGGGCTGTCTCTATTCTTTCTAAATTATGTTTGCAAACCAGCAAGTTCTTTCCTGAGTTCATCTCTTTTAGTACTTTATCAAGTACTAGAGGCCCCTTAGCCTGGCCTGTGCCCTCTCGCAATCTGGGACCCCTCGAGGGATGTAGCAGTGCACAAAGCAGCAGGCAGCCAGGGAGGAGCCCAAGCCCGGGCTGGGTGCCGTGCTGGGAGTGCATTGACCACCAGAGGGCAGCTCCTGTGTTGAGCATCTGCCCCCTGGTGGTCAGTGTGCATCATAGTGACCGGTCATTCGGTTGCAACGGTTGCTTAGGCTTTTATATATACAGAAGACGTTCCTTGGGTTACACGGGACTCGACTCGACATACATTGTTTCATGGTTACGTCACCATCTCCCATTTATTTATTTTAAAAAAGTTCCATTATTTTGACGTATATACATATGTGCTTTATGTTTTTTATTATTTATTTACCACAAGTAAAGGTCAGGAATTCTTATCTTTTAAAATTTTTTTACTATTTCACTTCATTACTGCTGTGTATGTGCTCCATGTGAGTGACGTAGGTGCTTAGGTAGGTGGGTTCCAGCTTATGGCAAAAATCGCTTTACATCGTGCCATAGGAACGGATCTCCGACGTAACCTGGGACCTACTGTATAGCTAGATAGCTGCTGACAACCAAATTACATTTTTACTTGATCTGTTCCCCCAACTCTGTAAGTTCATTAGGCACGTCTTTTGCTGTCCAGATTATTTTAAGCAGCAGTGCTATGAAGTATTTTTTGATTGTATAAAATGTGTCCACCATTTCCCCAACCCCCTACATAATAATTTTCTCACCATTTTTCAGTGTCTTATATTTCCTGTTACCAATCACCTGGTCCTGAAGCCAATGCCACATATATTTAGGTTTTTGTCATGGTAGCATCTCACCTTTGGTGCCAATTTGTGTACCAGCTATTGCTGTGTAACAAACCACTCCCAAACATAAGGGCTTAAAACATCAGTTATGCCCTGGCCTATTTTGCTCAGTGGTTAGAGTATCAGCCCGTAGACCAAAGGGTGGTGGGTTTGATTCCCGGTCAAGGGCCCCGTTCCTCTGTTGTGGGCTCGATCCCTGACCTGGTAGGGATGAGTGCAAAAACAGTCCCTACCTTTCCTCCTTCCCTCCCTCCTCCCCTCTCTAAAAAAAAAATCAATGGAAAAAATATTCTCAGGTGGGGATAAGAACAACACAAAATAACAAAAAACATGAGTTATGTATTATTATTAAAGTATCTGCAGGCCAAATGGAGATTAGCCAGTCTAGTCCACACAGTAAACTATAGGCTGGGTAGAGGTGTTTCCATCTTAGAACAGCAAGTCAGCCAGGACATGTTCTTATGGTGATGAAAGAGGCACTGGAGGGCAAGCCAGATTGCATAAGCACATTTCAAGCTTCTGCTTGACCGAAGCAAGTCACAAAGCAAGCCTAAGTCAAGGGTTGGGGAAGTATATTTCACCTCTAATGGGAGGAACTACAAAATCACACCAAAGAGCCTGGATAAAGCGAGGGGTGAGCAAAACATAATACAAAACTACAGTAATAAAAAAAAGCATGGTATTGGCATGAAGACAGATTTGTAAACCAGTGGAAAAGGATCAAATCCAGAAATAAACACTTTCATATATGTGTTCAAATGATCTTCAACAAGGACCCTTCAATGGGGAAAGGGATTAATGTATAGAATTCATAAAAATTTTTAAAATTGATTTTAGAGAGAGGAAGGGAGAGAGAGAAACACATGAATGTGAGAGATTGAACCCACAACCTGGGTAAGTGCCTTGATTAGGAATCAAACCCACTACCTTTTGGAGTACAGGAGACACTTCAACCAACTGAGCAACACACGGCCAGGGCGAATTCATAAATTTTTTGAAAATTTAAAGTTATGTCGATGCAAGCAACACAAAATGAATGGTATTATAAATTTAGAAAAAATTAAGATTGCTGTGTAATTGCTCTAGTCCCATTCCCTGAAAGTAACCAGGTTTTGTTTGTTTTTTTTATTTTTGTTTTTAAAATGTTTTTGTTTCTTTTGATGATTACTGCCATAATTTCAGAAACGCTTTACCTATAGGCCTTAATTAATCAACTTTAGACACAACTCTACTGATTCTTTGCCATGAAAGATAAGTTTTTTTTAGTTACATTTGTTTTCAGCTATATTATTTTCAGTTTTTCTTTTGACATTGAATGATAAGCTTAAAATTTAGTTTCTTGTTCTATCAACTTTAGACATTACCTGTTGACTCCCTAATTCAGGATGGGGCAAAAGTAGGTTTACAGTTAATATGCAGAGATTATTCTTGTATTATTATTTATTAGTTCTATTTTCCATGCGAACAACTGTAAACCTACTTTTCCCCCACCCTGAATATATTCAATGATGATATTCTCAGCTCTCCATTACTCTTCACCTCTTTCCTACCTTCTGTTTTCCCACTTCTGTTAGCTATAGTATTACTTTTACTATAACTTAATTTTAATTTATTGTGCCCTTGCCTTGTCCAGAAATAAATTCAGAGGGCTTATAGATACATACAACAGGTTATGAGCTTACTGTTATATTTTAAAGAACTGATTAAGTCGTATTAAGATAAATGTGTAGAGAAGAAATAAGAAAAGTAGATTTCTTCTTAGTGTACAAAATTCTCTCTGGGCCACTTAACCTTTCTAATTTTTATCTTAAGGACACATCTGCTTTTTTTTACTTGGGGAAGTTTTATTTTCCGACCTGTATACCAGGCCATATCTAAATTTCATAAGGTGTTCTGTTTTGCATGTAGCTTTGATTCTAGGATGCCTTCAATTGTAAGACCCATCATTGCTTTAAAATAACTTCATTGGGGCTGGGGGAAGAACAGTACATTTAATGCTTGATTGATCACATGCAGCGCAATTTCAGAAATAATAAAATGAAGAAATATATCTATTTTTTATATAGAGGGGAAATGAACAAAAGTAAAAATTAGGTCACCCTTAATTCTGTTGCACACCTAGACTTTTTTTCACCAAAGATACTCTTTTTTCCTTTTTTTGTTTTTGCTTATAAATATGTTTTTATTGATTTCAGAGAGGAAGGGGAGAGAGAGAGAGAGAGAAAGAGAGAGAGAGAGAGAGAGAGAGAGAGAGAGAGAGAGAGAGAAACACCAATGATGAGAGAGAATCATGGGTCAGCTGCCTCCTGCTCACCCCCTACTGGGGATCGAGCCCACAACCCCAGGCATGTGCCCTGACAGGGAATCGAATCGGTGACCTCCTGGTTTCATAGGTCAACACTCAACCCTTGAGCCATGCCAGCCAGGCTCTTTTTTCCTTTTTGAAAAATTGAGACTATACTGTTTTGGCAGCTTACCCTTTCCATTAAACCTAGTCCCCACCTTTACTTACTTTTGCGGCTATATTGTAAGAGTGTGTGTGTGTGTGTGTGTGTGTGTGTGTGTACACCTAACTTATTTAATTGATTCCTCTATTTGCACGTTTTTTACTATAAACAGTGAAGAACATTTCTTGTAGCTAAATCTTTGTTCAGATTTGTTATTTTTTTCCCCTTCAGATGATGCAGTAGAATTTCTGGGATAAAGAAAATATGTATTATTGTGGTATAACTTCATAATAAAGAAAAGCAAGTTATTTTTTTTGGCATGTTATCACTAAAATATAACTTTTTCTTCTTTATTAGTGAACACTTGTCCTGCTCTTTCACCTTTTTCTTGCATGGAGATAGCAATGTTTGTACCAGTGTGGAAATTAACCAACATCAACCTGTGTACCTTCTTAGTGAAGAGCATATCACCCTTGCTCAGCAGTCTAATAGCCCATTTCAAGGTAGATTATTTTTATTTGATGGCTTACGTATTTGATTTTTTATTGTTGTTTCAAGAAAATTCTTATTGAAGTTGGGTAATTTGACATTTTGGGATTAATGAGATTTGGCCTAATCATGATTCTGATGTAGTTTACTTTTTTCTTACCTATTAGAGTATTAAGCCAATGAAATAATTTTTTAAATATCAATATTATTTTTAAAATTCTTGTACTTGATTGGCAGCATATTTTAAAGTGTTTTTTTAAATAGAAAGTAGCAGATATATGGGTTTATGTTTTCTTGGCCATCTTGCATGTCAGTTCATGTAAGTCATTTTAGACATTTAACATGGATTTTGGTATAATTTATTTAAAAGAATACTTTATAAGATTGCTGAATTGTTTTTAAGGACTGGCAGTGTGTTCTTCTTTTAATTCTAAGCCTAGTATTTGCTTTTTAAAAATATACATGGCATTACATAATAAGTACTTAGATTTATATATACATACTATTTTTTCTCGAATTACTTTTCCTTAGTAGAAATCAGGATAAATTGAATTCAAATATTCCCAGTTCGTTGTGAAAAGTTGTACATCTGAAATTTTTGGGTAGACAAAATTTTTAAGTTTTTATAATAAGCTCAGTGTTGTACTTCTCTTCACAATAATGAAGTACAATACATTGATTTTTCTCAGGAATGACATTATGGCTTTTCTCTAACTTTTTAAGAATTGCATAATTACTAACAATATTGTTTAGTGTGATCATATTTGGTATAATAGTTTTTAGTTACTTACTGTATTCCATTTTGGATTTCTAGTTATCTTAAGCCCATTTGGACTAAATGGCACTCTCACAGGACAGGCATTCAAGATGTCTGATTCAGCTACAAAAAAGTTAATTGGTGAATGGAAACAATTCTATCCTATCTCATCATGCTTGAAGGAGATGTCTGAAGATAAACAGGAAGATATGGATTGGGAAGATGATTCTTTAGCTGCAGTAGAAGTTCTTGTTGGTACGGATCCTGAGCATTAATCCTAAGGGGAAAATATGTGACTGTGTGTGTTAGTTAAACAACTGCAATATCTTAGTGGCTTTCAACACCAAACATTTCATTTTTTTCTTACTCCTGCTCATGTTATGTAAAGGCTCCAGCTTTGTCATGGTTTGGCTCCTTGTATCTTATTCTGCAATCTAGGTTCAAGGAGTACCCAGTATTTAGGACATGCTGTTCTTACAAGAACAAAAGAATAATAAGGACCGAGTCTAGCTATGTACTAGTAAGTGTATTTAAAGCTTCTACTAGGATGCATCTGCTCACATTCCAGTAGACAAAATTAGTCATTTGCTCAAGCCAAAGTCATTGGGTCAGGGAAATACATTCCACCTAAAGGATAGCATGCTAAAGGTGGAAAGAAAATAATTGTGAATGAATAATATTTGGAGGCTGAAAAGTTGACAACCTGTGTTACTCAATATCTTAAAATTTGGTAAAACTGTCACCTCTGATAATTTAAAAGGCAGAATATAATATGTACCTAAAGAACTTGGATCTTTCATCTGTTCTAGCCAGGTCATCTCTATTCTGATTGGCTGTATTCTATATGTCCTCTCATCAAGGACCTACGTTAACAAGGTAAACTGTATTTTGGAAAAGTTAATCTCAAGGTAGAGGATAGAAGTAAGAGAGGCTGCACTGATCCTACAAGCACATTTAAATTAAAGCTTCTGTTGGGATGTGACATATATCACTCGCATTTACATTCCAGAGCAAATTACAAAACCAAGCCTAACAATGAGATGAAGATGTATACTCCACCTTAGACATAGGAGGTGTGGGGAATGTATAATGGAGCAGGTAATTGGGATTAGAATCTGCAGTACTGTGTGTAATAGAATCATATGGTAATGTTATATATAAAAATTGCCTTATTTTTAAAATATATTTTATCTATTTGAGAGAGATTGATTTGCTGTTCTACTTTATGCATTCATTGGTTGCTTCTTGTATGTGTCCTGACCAGGAATCGAACCCACAACCTTGGTATATGAAGATGATGCTCTAACCAACTGAGCTACCTGGCCAGGGCATTGGTTTTTTGTTGTTTTCTTTTTTAAATAAAAAACTATCAACACCAACTTCAATAAGTACATTACTGTCAGAGTAGTTGTGCCCAAAACAGAAGCAAAACACAAACATATGTTAGGCTTTTTAAATAGAGACATAAAAACAAGAAAACCAAAAATGTTCCATAATTCTAATGACCAGATTACCTTTGTTAAACTTATTATTTTTGTTGTTGTTGTTAATCCTCACTCGAGGATATTTTTCCATTGGTTTTTAGGGAGAGTGGAAGAGGGAGGGAAAGAGAGAGAGAAACATCGATGTGAGAGAAACACATCGATTGGTTGCCTCCTGCACAAGCCCCAACCAGGGCCTGGGCCAGGGAGGAGCCTGCAACCAAGGTACCTTTGTTAAACTTTTAAAATAAATTTTAATCCGCCTTGTAGTTGGTCAAATTTGAAAATAAGGATTTAAAGTAAGAAAGTAATACACCAATGTAATATACAGATGATGTATTATAGAATTATATACCTGAAACCTGAATTATTTTGTTAACCCAATAAATTCAATAAAAGTGCTATAAGTAAATGGAAAGAAAAAAAGTAATACACATTCATGGTTAGAAAATTCAAAAATGAAAAGAAAGCCCTGGTTGCTGTACTAAAGCACTGGCCTGTGTACTAAAGGGCCATGGGTTCAATTCCCGGTCAAGGGCATGTATCTGGGTTTCAGGTCTGCTCCTGGACCCTGTCAGGGCGTGTGCTAGAGGCAGTTGCTCTAACATTGATATTTCTCTCTCCCCTCCTCCGTCTTCCCCTCCCTCCCTCTCTTTGACTTTGAAAAGCAATGGAAAAATATCCTCAGGTGAGGATTAACAACAACAACAAAATAAAAATGAAAAGAGAAAGCTGCTTTCCTTCTCGGTCTTTGAAGATAACCACTACTAATAGCTTCTTGTGGTTTCTTCCAGAAAAACCTTGTGCCAAAAAGCATATATTTATAAAAATACTAGAGGCCCAGTGCATGATTGAATCATGCACATGTAGGGTCCCCTACATGCTTTCGCTTTTCGCGGTGGAGCTGGGTGCCTGTCCGCTTGTGCACCAAGCCTTTCAGAAGCCTCCGGCTCGGCGGAGGCTTCTGAAAGGCCTGGTGCTGGAGCAGACAGGCACCCAGCTCCCCCACTTTTGATGGTCCGCGGCCGCTGAGGGGGGCTGCCGCGAACACCCTGCCGTTGGCAGCAGGCCCCCTCAGCGGCCGCAAATCTGGCCGTTGAGAGGCGCAGGGGGCGGAACTCCCGCCCCCTGCGCCTCTCAACAGCAGGATAACCCCCCTCAGTGGCAGGGGATCCGTGCCTCTCAATGGCCGGATAGGCCACCCTGAGTCCCGCCCCCCAGCCCCTCGCCGCCCAATTGTGGGCGTAGCGGAGTGATGGTAATTTACATGTTACTCTATTATTAGATAGGATGTTAAATATATTATTACTTAAATGTAATTATGTTATACCTACTGTTCAGTTTTGAGTGAAACTGATTTCATTACAATCACAATAGTAATTGATTTTCCTGTCTTTTTTCCTTTAGCGGGTGTCCGAATGATCTACCCAGCATGCTTTGTTCTAGTTCCTCAGTCAGACATTCCTGCTCCAAGCTCTGTGGGATCCTCTCACTGTTCAACTTCTTGCTTGGGTGTCCACCAAGTGCCTGCTTCCACAAGAGATCCTGCAATGTCTTCGGTTACTCTTACACCACCTACATCTCCTGAGGAAGTCCAGACAGGTATTGTCCTAATTTGTTTTGTTAACTCTAGTGATTTTCTTATTTTGAAGACAGTAAACATTTAATTAAATGATTATTTTAAAACTAGAGGCCTGCTGCACAAAATTTGTGCACAGGTAGGGTCTCTAGGCCTGGCTTGTGATCAGGGCTGATCGGGGCCTTCCGGCTGCTGGCCGGGGCCTTCTGTCATTCCGTGCTGCCCCCTGGTGGTCAGCGCATGTCATAGCGAGCAATCGAACTCCCGAGGGGACAATTTGCATATTAGTTATATATGTGGGGGGGTGTATGTGTCCCTCAGCCCAGCCTGCACCTTCTCCAACCTGGGACCCCTCAAGGGATGTCCAACTGCCCATTTAGGCCTTCCCTTCCAGCCTGGTCACCCCTAATTGCCCTCCCCTGCTGGACTGGTCAGCCCCATCTGCCCTCCTCTGCAGGCCTGGTCCCCCTCAACTGCTCTCCCCTGTAGGCCTGGTCCCCCTCAACTGCCCTCTCTTGCTGGCCTGGTACCCCCAACTGCCCTCTCCTTCAGGCCTGGTCCCCCCCAAATGCCCTCCCCTGCAGGCCTGGTCACCCCCAACTGCCCTCCCCTGCTGGCCTGGTAGCCCCAACTGCCCTCCCCTGCAGGCCTGGTCCACCCCCAACAACCCTCTTCTTCAGGCCTGGTCACCCCCAACTGCCCTCCCCTGCTGGCCTGGTAGCCCCAAATGTCCTCCCCTGCAGGCCTGGTCCACCCCCAACAATCCTTCACTTTGGGCCTGGTCCCTCCCAACTGCCCTCCCCTGCAGGCCTGGTCACCCCCAACTGCCCTCCCCTGCTGGCCTGGTAGCCCCAAATGTCCTCCCCTGCAGGCCTGGTCCACCCCCAACAATCCTCCACTTCGGGTTGGTCCCTCCCACCTGCCCTCCCCTGATGGCCTGGTCACCCCCACCTGCCCTCCCCTGCTGGTCTAATCACCCCCAACTGCCCTTTCCTGCAGGCCTGGTCCCTCCCAACTGCCCTCCTCTGCTGGCCATGAGGCGGCCATCTTGTGTCCACATGGGGGCAGCCATCTTTGACCACATGGGGGTGGCCATCTTGTGTGTTGGAGTGATAGTCGATTTGCATATTACCTTTTTTTTTTTAAGATAGTGTGTGTGTGTGTGTGTATGATAATTTAAAACTTATTGAAGAGTTTGCATCCAAATTTCCAAACTGTTAACATTTGCTTCAGCACTTCTCTGTATGTATACATTCATTATCATTGGTCTTCTGAACTATTTGAGAGCAAGCTGCAGGCATGATGCTCCATCTCTCCTTATGTACTCAGTATATTTTTCAAAATTAAAGCACCTTTCTATATATCTACAATTTAATCCTCCAAGTCAGGAAATCATTATATAGCACTACCATCCAATTCACATCCCCTGTCCAGATTTTTTGCTTTTTGTATGTTAAGTGAAGTAACACACTTTTTTGCCTCAAAATGTAAGTAAGCTAGTCAAGTAGCCTGGAGCAATTTATTAACACTAATTAATAAAAAAAAAAAAAAACCAAACAGTATTACTGTAAACCTACCTTTATTCTCCTACATCTTATTCTTTTTTGTTTGTTTTCAGTTGATCCTCAGTCTGCCCAGAAGTGGGTCAAATTTTCTTCAGTATCTGATGGCTTCAACTCGGATAGTACTAGCCATCATGGTGGTAAAATACCCAGAAAATTAGCCAATCATGTGGTGGATAGAGTTTGGCAAGAATGCAATATGAACAGAGCTCAGAACAAGTACGTATTTTTATTTTCAAGTTTAAAAATTATATGTTGGTAGTTACTTGTAGATAGTATAAACAGTCATTTGTGTGACTGTTCCTTAATTTAAAAAATTGATATTTAAAAATATATATATTTTTTATTGATTTCAGAGAGGAAGTGAGAGGGAGAGAGAAATAGAAACATCAATGATGAGAGAGAGAATCATTGACCGGCTGCCTCCTGCGTGCCCCACACTAGGGATCCAGCCTGAAACCCGGGCATGTGCCCTGACTGGGAATTGAACTGGTGACCTCTTGACTTGTGGGTTGTCACTCAACCACTGAGCCACACTGCCTGGGCAAAAAAATTGATTTTAAAAAGATTTCAATTTTAATGCTTAATTCAGAGTTATAGAAAAATTGATGAATTCTAAACAATTCTATAATTTCAAATCTTAGGAGGAAGTATTCAGCTTCATCAGCTGGTCTGTGTGAAGAAGAGACAGCTGATAAAGTAACATCCTGGGATTTTGTTGAAGCCACACAAAGAACAAATTGCTGCTGTTCGAGGTAGATTTTTTTTGTTTTAGTCGATTGATATTTATACGTGTGTGTGTGTGTGTTTGTGTGTGTGTGTGTGTGTGTGTGTGTGTGTGTGTGAGATAGTTTCGTATGCTGTTGAATATGTATGTCCCACTTTGTTTGAGGAAGCTTATATAAACACAGTGTGTTAGGATATTTTTCAAAAGAAAACATTTGAGGAAAAACGTTCAGTATTTTGGAGCCGATTATGAAAGTACATATAAATGTATGCCTTAAGTTCTTAACACAGTTAACCTGGGCTGGGCTGTGAAAGCTTGGTTTCATAGACAATAAAGGAGAATTTTATACTTTATTATATATAACATCTATAAGGTAAAAGGCACACACATCTCTTGAGAAGTGTTCATAGGTGGCATTGTGCCTGAGAAATATCTCCCAAGGGTTCTCTTAAAAATGATGATACATACTAGGTACAAATTTCCACACCCTGTTTTATAGTAAATACAGTATAGGGTTTGTGCATTTTCTTATAACATCCCTTTGGGCAAACTGTAGGTGAAATGCTGAAATAAGATTCACAAAGTATGTTTCAGCAAGGGACCAAAACTATACTGTAAAAATACAAACTTAGTAATAGACTGTATTGGCTGGAAGATTGGTAGAAGAATGTATGAACTTGAAATTCTTTAGGCAATTGTATTTATTTTACATACTAGAGGCCCAGTGCATGATTGAATCATGCACGTGTAGGGCCCCCTACACGCTTTCGCTTTTCGCGGTGGAGCTGGGTGCCTGTCCGCTGGTGCACCAGGCCTTTCAGAAGCCTCCGCTCAGCGGAGGCCTGGTGCCGGAGCAGACAGGCACCCAGCTCCCCCGCTTTTGATGATCCGCGGCCGCTGAGGGGGGCTACCCTGCTGTTGAGAGGCGCAGCTGAGGGGGGCTGCCGCGGACACCTGGCTACCCTGCCATTGAGAGGCGCAGCTGGGTGTCCGCGGCAGGCCCCCTCAGCGGCCGCAGATCTGGCCGTTGAGAGGCACAGGGGGTGGGAGTCCCGCCCCCTGCGCCTCTCAACAGCAGGGTAGCCCCCCTCAGTGGCAGCAGATCCGTGCCTCTCAATGGCCGGATAGGCCACCCCGACTCCCGCCCCCCAGCCTCCCGCCGCCCAATTGTGGGCATAGCGGAGTGATGGTAATTTACATGTTACTCTATTATTAGATAGGATTAGGGCCTTTGATGAAATTAGGTTACTAGAGGCATTAACATTATATTACCTAGCCCTGGCCAGTGTGGCTCAGTTGGCTGAGTGTTTCCTCATGCACCGACAGGTCACTGGTTCGATTTCTGGTCAGGGCACATAACCAGGTTGCAGGTTCGATCCCTGGTTGGGGTGCCTACGGAACGCAACCGATCGTTATTTCCTTCTCCCTCGCCTTTCCTCTCTCTCTCAAATCTATTTTTAGAAAAACATTATTTTGCCTGAAGTTTATTTTATTCTACAATTAAAGGTAGATCATATGCTTTTGCAAGCAAGTAAAGAAATAATGGCATTAACACCCCTAATCAGGACTTGTGAGCAAATAGTTGGCCACCCTTTTTGTCATGGATATGAGCCAAAGCAATTGGAGTGCCTTGCCTGCTAAGGTTAGGGCCAAGATTTTTCTTACATTAGTTCTGTTTGATTGAATTCAGTGAACAGACAAGTATTTTGGTATGTTTTTCCATAGATTAAATATTCTTACACAGATTCTTGGGATTAGAAACTGTATAATTTAATTTTAAAGTCTGGCAACTTTTTTGAAAACTTGCCTCTGTTGTTGATAGATTGGAATAAAAATATGAATACATTAGCTCCTGTTCAACAGTTTAAGAGAATTAAAAACCACACCCATCTAAGGGGAAACAAACCTAGTCTTGAAATGCAAGGTTCCATGACATTATTTGTCTGAGATCAGGAGTCAGCAAACAGTGATCTATTAGCTAAATTTGGCTCACTGCCTGTTTTGGTATGGCCTGTGAGCTGAAAATTACTTTTACATTTTTAAATAGTTGAATAAAATTTAAAGGAGAATATTTTGTAACGTGAAAATTATGCAAAATTTAAATTTTAGTGTTCATAAATAAGGATTTATTGGAACAGAGCCACATCCGTTCATTTACATATTAACTGACTGCTTTCACAGAGTTGAGTAATTGCAACACAGACTGTATGGCCCCTCCGAGCCTAAAATATTTACCATCTGGTCCTTTATAGAATAAGTTTGCCAACTCCTGGTCTAAGACTAATTAATATAATGCTTAAATGAAATTAGGCTTTTCTTTTCTTGTATTTATAGGCATTTTTATTAAGCAACTCTTTTTTTAGTTTCTCACCTAGACTGTGCTTTATTCTTTTTTAAAGATGTGGTTTTAAGTATATTTGTCTAAAATGGTCTTGGAGGAAGACATTCAAAATGCATGTTCGTAAACATAAGTTTAAGTTTAAATTCTTGGTCTCTAAGCTGAACCTTTTATATTTAAACACTTTTGCTATCTCTCATATTTTCAGAAATTTTTCTAAGACATATAGAAATTGGATATAATGAAATTTGTATAACTTTTATAGGTGACTTGCTTTGGTAAATTGATCCCTCTAGTAAATACAATGTTTCTGATCATTTACCTTTTTCTGCTATTGCATTTTATACTATAGGTTTCCCCTTTGCTCCCTTCAAATATGGTTTTCTTATTTAGTTCTTAAATAAGACTTAAAAGACTTGAGGCCACCCTATATGTGTATCCTCTCCTGCCATGGAATATAGGAAGTAGGGCACACATTGATAACTGACTATTCTAGTCAAACCTTTGGCTTTCAAATCTTTCCTATGTCTCTTCTAGCTATATTGAAGATAATTATATTTCCTAGCTCCCTTGCCTTTTACATGTATTTTTTTTCCAGCTTTATTGAGATATAATTGATAACATTGTATACATTTAAGGTATACAACATGATGTTTTGATTAGGCTCATTTGCTTTCTGAATTTGGCTAATGGGAGGCACTAACAGAAGATTGGTTGATCAAAGGGGGGAAAAACTAAGGTGTTTTCCCAGCCCGTTTTGAGCCAACTCCATTAGCAGCTTTGTGTGCCTCTAAAAACAGTCCCTTCTTCCAAGGTCCCAGTTACCACTGAGCAGGTCCTGCTGTGGTTCTAATACCATATTAAACTTCTGTGATATAATGAGGCTACTTTATCTTCAGTCCTAGAAGTCACAGAAGCTCCTGGTTGTTACTAGTCTATAGGTTGTCTCACTTTTCTCTCTTTTTTTTGTAACTAATTCTCTATAGTAAATTTCCTCTGTATGAAAGATAGGACTGATGGACCCTGACTAATATGTTGGCTTCTCTTAGAAATCTATTTGAAAAAATTGCATAGTTATATAGCATCTTACATAAGTATATGTAATTTTAAGGAATTTAAATTATACAAATAAAGCTGAAGTTCCCCTGATCCCACTCTCTCTTCCCAAATTTTACTGCCTTTTTCTAGAAGTGAGTATTTGCCAATTAGGCATTATTCTTCCATACTTTTCTGTAATTGTGTGTATATGTGTTTTTTCACCCAACACAAATATAATACTGATGTATTGGCATCTTTTTTTTTTTTTTTTTCATTTAAGGTGTCTTAGCTCTGTCCATTCTAGTTACTTGTAGATCTGCCTTATTAATTTAAAAAACTTTTTGGTATTCTACTGAATCAAAGTACCATAGTGTATTTAATCATTTAGGTTTGATGGATACATAGGTTGTTTCCAAAGGCTTTTGTTTGTGTTTACTTTAAAAATATATATACTTTGGTGACCATCAGTTATTTATTAGGCTTTCTTTGAACACTTATTCTGTGATAGGAGATGTCCAAGGCTCAGGATATACTAGTAAACAAGGCTTTCACTATTATGAAGCCTACACCATAATGGGAATGGGGCAGATAATTTGTTTTAAAAGAATTCTTAATCCTTTAAAATTTTAAGAACGATGAGTGCTAGGAAGGAAATAAAACAAGGTGGGTGATGTGATAGTTGTGGGCAAGGGTGTTATTTAAACACTTCTTGTGACTTCCAAAATTTTACAAATTTTATTGCATATAAGAGTGCTGTTTTTTCTTATGCTTTCACTGTTCTGAGAGCTGTCCTTAAATTTATTTTCTTGCCACTGCAGTAAGTGGAAAGCATAAAATTGTTTTAATTGGTATTTTTCAGTTATTAGTGGGATTTAGTATTGTACATTTATTGATATTAGGCTTTAGTCCAGTGGAATGTTCATAAGAAAATTAGCACTTAGAAGGCTATATTAATAGAAAGCAAGACAATAAATTTCAAGTGTTAACAGTAAATAAAATGCAAGGACTTAACAGGAAAAAAGAATGTAAAGAGATTAGTATATAGTCTGAATTAATAGTTTCTTACCCTTATAAAAGGGCAAGTAAACGAATGACTGCTTTTTTTTTTTTTTTAATCTGTATTTTTATTGATTTCAGAGAGGAAGGGAGAGGGAAAGAAAGATAGAAACATCAATGATGAGAGAGAATAATTGATTGGCCGCCTCCTGCATGCCCCACACTGGGGATCGAGCCTGCAACCTGGGCATGTGCCCTGGCCAGGAATCGAACCCTGATCTCCTGGTTCATAGGTTGACACTCAACCACTGAGCCGCGCCAGCCGGGATTTAAAGCAAATCTTAAATGTCGTCATTTCATTCCTACTTCAGTATGCAACTCTGAAAATGTTAACATTTTCTCATATAACTATGGTTCCATTATCACACCTAATAAAAGGAGGAACTCTTATTCTCTTGGCATGATCTGCTACTCTCTACAAAGTTGTCTCAGAAATGTCTTATTGGTTTATTTGTCTAGGATCCAAATGAGGAGTATGTATTTGGTTGTATACATCTAGGTCTCTCTTGTCATTTCCTACCTCCTTTTTATGAGATTGACTTGGTTGGAGGAACTACGTCAGTTGTCCTATATGTAGTCTGTCCCACATTCTGAATTTCTCAACTGGCCATGTGTTTTAACTTGTTCTTTTAGTGTTATTTAACTTTATTTATTCCTTGTATTTCTGTAAATGGAAGATAGCTCTAGAGCTGTGCTGTTCAATGCTAGTAGCTAATATTAGTAACCATTTGTGGCTATTTAAATTTAAAATAATTAGATTTAAAAATTAAAAATTCAGTCCCTCAATTGCACTGGCCACATTTCAAGTTCTCAGTAGCCACATACAAAGCATTTCCATCATCACAGAAAGTTCTGTTGGACCATGCTTGATCTAGAGGCTTGATTAGAGATTTAGGTTTGTTATTTTTGGCGAGAATACTTAATAGATGGTTCTGTGTTGTTTTGTATTGTGTCACATCAGAAGAGACACATGTCTGGTTGTCCCACTTTTAATATTAAGATTGAGAAGGTGGTCCTGGCTTGTGTGGCTCAGAGGTTAGAGCCTCAGTCCACACACCAAAGGGTCATGGGTTTGATTCCTGGTCAAGGGCACATACTTGGATTTCCCAGCCCTGGTTGGGGTGCTTGCCTGAGGTCTATGTGAGAGAGATACATAGATGTTTCTCTTTTTCTCTCTCTCCCTGAGAAGGTGGTGATCAGCCTGACCCCTCAATTGTAAAGTTTCTAATCATGTTTACTATGAATAAAGACAGTTTTTCTTCCTTTGAGATCTCTAATCTTTTTCTTGACTTACTGTATTGGCTGAAACTTTCAATAAAATTGTTGAATAGAAATGTTAAGAATTAATATTCTTGTCCTGGCTCAATTAGTTGGAGCATTTTCCCGTACACCAAAAGGTTGGGGGTTTAATTACAGGTCAGGGTACATACCTCGGTTGCAGGTTTGAACCCCAGTCAGGGCAAGTATGGGAGGCAACCGATTGATGTTTCCCTCTGTTCCTTTCTTTCTCTCCCTCCTTCCTCTTTGTCTCAAATTAATAAACATATGATGGGTGAGGATTAAAAAAAAAGTTAATATTCTTGTTTTGTTCCCAGTCTTAGGGAGAAATAAAAGAATGATATTAGATGTAGCTTTTCTCATAGGTGTCCTTGATCAGATTAAGTTCTATTCCTTGCTTGCTCAATCTTTTTTTTTTAAATGAATATGTGTTGAATTTTGTCCTATGTTTTCCTATGTGTATTGAAATAATTATATGGTTTTCTCTTTCATTCTGCTAATGTGATAATATTGACTTTTATCTTTTGAAGTTATACCTTACACTTGGGGCCTAGTGCACGAATTAGTGTACCTTGAAAGGAACTGTGGGCCGTGAGGCTGAGGGGTGGGTCTCGGCCCATTCTCCACACCCCCACCTGGCCCCTCCCACCAGGGCCCTGATCCTCTGTTTGCCAGCAGCCCAGCTGTCGCCACCACTGCCTCCATGTGCTGACAGCACAGGCCCTCTCACATCCGCAGACCGCACAGAGCGGCACCAGCAGCGATGCGAGTGGGGCCAGCACCAGCAGCGGGTGGGAGCGGTGGCTGCAGCCCCAATCGCCCCTCAGGAGCAGGGGGAGGTAGAGAAGCCTGCAAGGGTGATTAGGACTGGCAGCCACCGCTTGCACCAGCTGATGGCGCCAAGTGATCGGGACTGGTGCCAGGCACGGGTAGTGGGTGCGAGCTGCAGCTCTGGCACTGGCTGTGGGTGCAAGCAGGGCTGGCGCGAGCAGTGGGTACGAACAGCGGCTGCGGTGCCGGCAGCAGGTGGGAGCGCCGGGTGGGACCATGGCGCACAGGAGCAAAGAATTTTCAGTAATACTGAATGCCTTAAAATCTATATTCCTCCACATTTTCCTAGTTTTTTTATTTAAGAGGCTTGCCCCGATGACAGCGACCAGCGCCCCCCCACCTTGGTCTGGCACCCTCGCTCACCTACTCCACCATCCGGCCGCAGCCAATGCCCACCATGTTCCGCACTTGCCCTCTGGTGGTCAGCGCACGTCATAGCAAACAGTTGTTCCACCATTTGGTCTATTTGCATATTAGTCTTTTATTATTTAGGAACTAGAAGCCCGATGCACGAAGATTCGTGCCAGAATGGGCCTTCCTTTCCCCGCCTTCGCTCTGGCCGGAGCCGCCTTTCCGCCTTCCTACGCTGCTCAGAGGCCCAGGACGGCCGGGGGCCTGTGTATGCAGATTAACCCACCATCTTTGTTGGGTTAATTTGCATACTCCTAATTGTTTGTTGGGTTAATTTGCATACTCACTCCTGATTGGCTGGTGGGCATCGTGAAGGTATGGTCAATTAGCATGTTACACTTTTACTAGGTAGATATGATTATAGGACAGATCCCATTTGGTCATGATATGTTATCCTTTTCTATATTAACTAGAGGCCCGGTGCCCGAATTCGTGCACCAGTGGGGTCCCTCGGCCTGGCCTGTGGGATCGGGCTGAAACTGATTCTCTGACATCCCCCGAGGGGTCCCAGATTGCGAGAGGGTGCAGGCCAGGCTGAAGGACCCCACCAGTGCATGATTGGGGCCGGGGAGGGAACGGGAGGTTGGCCAGCTGGGAAGGGATCGTGGGAGGGCTCCAGGGTGTGTCTGGCCCATCTCACTCAGTCCCAATTGGTCAGACCCCAGCAGCAAGCAAACCTACTGGTCAGAGCATCTGCCCCCTTGTGCTCAGTGCACGTCATAGTGATTGGTTGACCGGTCGACTGCCCCCTGGTGGTCAGTGCACATCATAGCGAGTAGTTGAGCGGCCTTAGCATATCATTAGCATATTACGTTTTGATTGGTTGGACAACCAGACTACCGGACACTTAGCCATATTAGGCTTTTGTTATATAGGATGACTGCCAATATTTTGTTAATGATTCATATCTGTGTTCTTGAGAGATACTGTTTTGTGATTTCTTACTTTTATAATGTCTTTGATTTTGGTATGAGGGTAGTGGTATATTTCTCCTGTGATCTTTTGACATAACTATACTTTTCCTTGGTAACTTTTCAGGTTTTTCCCTCCTCTCATTCACAAAAAGGTGCATGGGAGGGGTTTATACAAAAGGGTGTCTCAGCACATTCCCTTAATAGAGAGGGTTCTTAAAAAGAAAAAAAAGTGCCTGTCACTGCTTTTTAATAACTTTCTGGTTAACTCTGATATAACAAAACGATTAATATAATAAATTTTAAAAGCAAACTAAAACGACCTAATAAATACTGAATGCTTTAAAATCTATATTCATCCACATTTTCCTAGTTCTTTTTATTTAAAAAATATTTTTTTTGTTAATCCTCTAGGATATTTTATTTATTCATTTTCTTTTAGAAAGAGTGGAAGGGAGGAAGGTGCAGGGGAGAGAGATAGACAGGCAGGCAGACAAACAGACAGGCATCAATGTGAGAGAGACACATAGATTGGTTGCTTCCTACATGCGCCCTGACTTTAGCCGGGGCTCAAACCTGGTACGTGCCCTTGATTAGAATCGAACCTGAGACCCTTAGGTCCATGCTCTAATCACAGCCAAACAGGCCAGGGCTAAAACATATTTTTATATACATCAATATCAGTTGACCTTGAAATCTCAAAAGTGCACAGTATTTTTGCTACACTGAAAGAAATATTAAACTGAACAAAATTAGTAGATTTTTAGATATATAGTTTTTAAGTTCTTCAGTTTAGAAATGTTTCACAGTATGAAGAAAATTTTCTTTTAGGAATTTTCTCTTTTTCCAGTCAGCTGATTCTTTCTATAGTGGTAAGCTTTGAGAGAAGAAAAGTTGGTATAATGTGGGGCCCATTAATCAGTCAATTTTAGCACTATCCAGACTGTTCTAACTTCAGTTCAGTAGAATATGTTTTCTAGCCAGTTACTGTAGAATTGTAGAGGATGACTGAGCTCAGCTAAGCCATTAATTTATAAGTACTAACTGAAATATCAGGTACATTCATAAATGAATAAATTTCAGAACCTTTTTTATTTTTATATCTTAAGTAGAATCTTTGTTTATTCAGATACTAAGATATTTAGATTATATAAGGCAAACCATCTTTGACTATCTGGTCACATAGCTGTTAAATGAGCATGAGAGAATTGACTTTTATGACTCTGCATGCTCTTTGTTTTAGGTCACTGGACAAAGTATTTTTCCCATGTAAATTTCATATCATTTTACTTTAGGATTATATGTGAAAAACAAATATCTGAAGTGTTTAGTGTTAACTTGTATATTTGATATAATGTGATACTATAAATATTAAACCTTTCTTTTCAGGCACAAAAATCTTAAACAAAGAAATTCTGGACAACAAGGACAGGCATTATCTTTAAGTCAACAACAACAAGTACTTGCCAAGCACAAGACCAATGAAAAGCAAGAAAAGAGTGAAAAACCACAGAAACGCCCCCTGACTCCTTTTCACCATCGTGTATCTATTAGTGATGATGTTGTCATGGACACAGATTCAGCCAGCCAAAGACTTGTGATATCTGCTCCAGACAGTCAAGTGAGATTTTCAAACATCCGAACTAATGATGTAGCAAAGACTTCTCAGATGCATGGCACTGAAATGGCAAATTCACCTCAACCACCCCCACTTAGTCCCCACCCATGTGATGTGGCTGATGAAGGAGTGACTAAAACACCTTCAACTCCTCAAAGTCAACATTTTTATCAAATGCCAACACCGGATCCCTTGGTTCCTTCTAAACTAATGGAAGATAGGATAGACAGTTTATCCCAGGCTTTCCCAGCTCAATTCCAGGAAGCTGTAGAACCTACAATATATGTTGGTGCAGCAGTAAATTTGGAAGAAGATGAAGCTAATATAGTCTGGAAGTATTACAAGGTCCCAAAGAAAAAAGATGTAGAATTTTTACCACCTCAACTTCCAAGTGATAAATTCAAGGATGATCCAGTTGGACCTTTTGGACAGGAAAGTGTAACATCAGTTACAGAGTATGTATTTTTTTTAATAGTCACTATTATAATCTAAGGGTGGAAAAATGATGTAAGTTCTTAATATTAGGACTCCAGAATTGGTTTCAGGGTAGGATTTTCAATAATAAATCCTTTGAGTATTATTTTTACTATGTTCTGTCCAAAGGGAACCTCTTTATTATAAAATCCTTTAATCACAAAAAAGTGGAGAAAATATTAACATTTATCCATCAACCAACTTAAAGATTTAAGTTGTTAGATCAACCAGCTTAAGGATTTTTCATATAATTAGAACTCTTATGTACTGTCTTTCTTCCTCCATTCTTCCTCCCGTTTCCTGAATTTGGTAGTTTTTATTTCTATATGTGTTTTTGTACATGTAGCTCTACTTAATTCATTTTAATTGCTCTATAATATTTCTTTGTTTTGAATTTGCCATCTATTCTCTTCAAGATGGATATGTTAGTTATTTTCAGAATTACAAAGGATGTAGCAGTGAACTTTATGTATACATTTCCTTGTACACTTGTATAAAAATTTCTCTAGGAATACATTTTAAAGTGAAATTGCTGGTCCTTGGGATATTTCCATATTTAAGAATTGTTGCCAGATTGCTTTTTCAAATTATACCAGTTTACACTCTCATCAACCAGCAGAATATGAGAATGGCTATTTTTTACATTTCCCTCAGTATTTGGTATTATGACACTTACACTTTGGCTAATCTGTATTCAGAATGACATCTTATTGTTTTAATATGTGTTTTCCAGATTTCTAGTGAAGTTAAGCATTATTTAAAATGTTTATTGGATATTTAGGTTACCTCTTCTGTGAATTACCTGTACCTCATATTTCTTAGTCCATTCCACTGATGTATTCTTCGCATATTCTGGCTACTAATCTTATATTAGTTAGATGTGCTACAGAACATTCCTCCGTTCTATGTTTAGCCTTCTTTGTCCACTTTGTATTTGACATATCTTGGGCAGAAGTAGACTTTTTTTTCAGGTCTCCCTTTATTTTTATAGTTGTTCTAATTACACTTGTCTGTCCCATAAGTCTTTTGGATTTTTATCTGTAGATTTTTTGAAATTGCTCAAGAATATGTGTAGGTATAGTGATCTTTTGTTTAGTTCTTACACTGGGCATTTGAGGAGGGTTGGTTCAATTTGAAGTCTTTCTTCTTTTTTTAGTCTTGCCACTGGAAAGGTCTCTTTTTCTTGGATTTTCTCTCAGTTCCCCTCCCCCTCCCCACTTTCTGTGGAACCTTTATAATTCAGATATTGAATAATTTCTATATTTTCTATCATTTTCTAGCTTTTTGCCCTCTATATTTTGAAGGGATTTCTCCTAGCCCTTTCTTGAAGTTGTAATATTTATTTTTCATGTGTTCCCCCCTCCCCACTCCACTTTTTTGTTAATAGCATCCTCTTCTTGTTTAATGCCCTGTAATTTTTTCCCCGTTAGAATTACCTGCCTTATTTTGGTCGTCTTCTTTATCATTGCTCTCATATATCTTATGTTTATTGTTTCTTCACATTTTAGAATGAGGGCATAGAGATGCTGATCGAAAATTTTGTGTATATATGCAGAGCCTTGTTAATTGGCAGGCCTTGCTTATTCATTCAGTAAGTATTTTAGTGTATACTGTGTATCAGTTCCGGACACTTTGCTTTATGATAATGGAGTAAGGGATGTTTTGGAAGGGAGGTCTTGTACCTAAAATTCCAGAATGAAGAGGATGCCAGATCTTAGATCTTCACCACGTAGTTTATTCATTTTTCTTCCTTTTTTAATATATTTTTATTAGGAATTTCAGAGAGGATAGAAACATCAATGATGACAGAGAATCATTGATCTGCCTCCTGCATGCCTCATATTGGGGATTGAGCTTACAACCCAACCTAGGCATGTGCCTGGTGGGGAATTGAACTGCAACCTCGTGGTTCATAGATCTATGCTCAGCCACTGAGCCTTGCCAGCTGGGCTCATTTTTCTCATAAGATGAACCTTTCTTATTCCTCCATTTTCAGCTCTTAGTTTTAATTTCTGTCTAGAGATATAAATCCAGATTTTCTCTGGTTGTCTGGGCAGTTTGGCTCTACTGTTTACATAGTTTGCCCATAGCCTCTTATACATTCTTGGGCGCGAACTCTCTCTGCTGTGTTATATTAATTTTTGAGCTTCACTGAAACTAAGTAAAATGTCTGTTCCACTTATAGTCTCATCTTATTTATCCCTACTGCTAGAAAAAAATACCTTGATTATTATTTCAGTAGACAAACCTGTGTGCTTTGTCACTTTGTAGTTTTTTTCTTTTTTGTTATTTTTGTGTTTTTCATCTAGCACTTTGAATCTTAAAAGTTTTCTAGTATAATTTTTTAAAAGTTAAAATTAATCTGTATTTGAAATTGAGCAACTTCAGGATACCCTTATGATCATGGAAGACAGCTAGCTGATTTAATTTTAGTAGTTAGTCACCAGGTCTCATGAAAGCAAATGATGGCTTGGAAACAAGCCTGAAAAGTTCTTAAATTATCTGTGCTGAATGAATATAAAAGTCTAAGCTAGCCTCAACTCTTGTCTGAAACTACTGTTTGTCTTCTTATTTCTGTACTTCTTTACATTTATTTTGTACACAGCAGAGTGATCGTTGTAAGTTAAATATTACATTACTCATTTGCTTAAAACCTTTCAGTAGTTTTCCTTTATATGTGGAATGAAATCCAAACTCTTTTTCCTTATTTGTAAGATTCTACACAGTGACCTGCCTAGCTAGTTCTTCATTTTTACTACTCTCCTATTTGCTTTCCGATTTAGCCACACCAGCTTTCTTGCCATGCCTTTCAAAAGCCAAGTTCATTTCTTATGGCCTTCAGAATTGCATTATAGACCGGGGGGCGGGGGGGGGGGGGGGGCGGGGAAGAGACTTGGAGAACAGCTTTCTTATTAAGTCCTGCTCAAAAGTTACCTTTTCAGGAGGTATTTCCCTGACATTCTATCTAAA
Organism: Cnephaeus nilssonii; assembly: GCF_951640355.1. Classification (NCBI taxonomy): domain Eukaryota; kingdom Metazoa; phylum Chordata; class Mammalia; order Chiroptera; family Vespertilionidae; genus Cnephaeus; species Cnephaeus nilssonii. The sequence goes on from NC_137090.1 coordinate 21,479,697, forward strand.
CTATGACCTCTGCTCACTCCCCAGATCACTGCCTATTCTGTACAATTTTCATTTTCTCCCTATATGTAGCATTATCTGAAATTATATTACGCATTTTCTAATGGTCTTTTCCCTATTAGAATGTAAGCTCTATGAGGGCAAGGATTGTGTCTGGTTTAGTGTGTGTTTCTCCAGCCTAAATAAATACACACACACTAGAGCAATCTTAGGTACCTGGTAGACAATCAACAAAAGTTTGAATGAGTGAAATGACAGTATGGCCATCGATTACTTTAAGATTTTAAAATTTCTTTTTCTTCTAGGTTATATTATTTAGTATATGTTAAAATGTAGTGGCATGAATATTTTCAGCTTTAAAAACTTTAAAGAGTGAGGGCACATTATATTTATAAATTCCAAGAATTCTATCCATACTGTATTAGCCAAATAAGTGTATTGGCTGCTTGTGTGCATGGGCATCTATAAGTGAAATGAAGGTCTCTGAGAAGTTAATACAGCTTAACCTTAGAATCTGTTTTGAAATTCCTTGGCATTTTTCTCACTGAATAAGAATGAGAAGCATAATGTAGAACAGTAGCTCGCAGAATAGAATGGTATAAATTAAGGGAAAAACATGCTTCTACTTGTTCCTAGTCACCATTTTTTCTGCCTCATAAAAAGAAAGAAAAGATTGAATAAAAGGTTTTTTTAAATTCTATGTCTCATGTGAGTATTGTTTTGGTTATACTACTAAAATATGTTTTATGCCATGATTCACTTTTAGATAGAATCCTTGTTTTTGTATTGTTGTAGCAGATTAGAATATGGTAAATATCACAAGAAATCAACCATCAGAAGCTTAGCTGCTATATGAACTTAGAAACATTTATGGAATATAATATTCTATACTTGGTGGGTTAGAAGTTTTTTGATTTTTTTTTAAAAACATTTGTTACTTACTGATTTTTAGAAAGAGGGGACGGGAGAGGGGGAGAGAGAAACATCGATTTGTTATTCCACTTATTTATGCATTCATTTGTTGACTCATGTATGTGCCCTGACCAGGGATTGAACCTGCAACCTAAGTGTATCGGCATATGCAGCTCTAACCAACTGAGCTACTCAGCCAGGGCAGAAGTTTTTTATTTTATGTTTTAATTATCTGAATGAATCTGCCATTTTCCTAAAGTTATTCTATGGAAGTAGTTCTCAGTTGGGACAATTTCTTATCCCCACCCACTCATACCCCCAGGTGACATTTGGCAATGTCTGGGAACATTTTTGGTTGTCACACTGGTGGTGTATTACTGGCATCTGGTAGTAGGGGCCAATGCTGTTGCTAAGTATTCTACAGCGTATAGGAGAGTCCCCCACAACAAAGAATTATCTAGCCTAAATGTTAATAGTATTGAGGTGCTTCCATGTCATGAATAACTTATTAGAGAACTTTGAACTCTAGAATAAGTTATTAAATTAGGTAGGTCAAAAATGTTTATTGATTAGTTTCACTACAGAGATTCTCCCCATACTATTTTGGTCTGTCTTCCCCTTCCCACAAACTACTACAGTAAAATACCGATATTGTCTTCAGTGCTTGCATTATGTTAAAACAAAAGTTTTTTTCCCCATAGTTAAAAGTATCTTTTTGGGCCCTGGCTGGTGTGGTTTAGTTGGTTGACCATTGTCCCATGTACCAGAAGGTCGCCTGGTTCGATTCCTGGTCAGGGCACTTGCCAGGTTGTGGGCTCCATCCCCAGTAGGGGGTGTGCAGGAAGCAGCCAATCAATGTTTCTCCCTTCCTCTATCTCTAAAATCAATAAAAATGTATTTAAAAATAAATAAAATGTAAAAGTGTCATGTTGGAATAACTATTTCAGGTGCCTGCTAATATATTACTTGAGATAGGATTTTATGAGAATCAGCATCTCCTTATAGATATGGCAAAGCCAGTTGATAAAATTGGATGTTTGTCATTAAAAATCTATGAATTATGATTATGCTTTCTTGATGGCATTTAAATAACCTTAAATTCTTTATAGAAGCATTCCATTGATGTAATATCACTTTTATTTTCTTTTTTTAAAATATATTTTATTGATTTTTTACAGAGAGGAAGAGAGAAGGATAGAGAGTTAGAAACATCGATGAGAGAGAAACATCGATCAGCTGCCTCTTGCACACCCCCTACTGGGGATGTGCCCTTGACCAAGGTACATGCCCTTGACCAGAATCGAACCTGGGACCCTTGAGTCCGCAGGCCGACGCTCTATCCACTGAGCCAAACCGGTTTCGGCAATGTAATATCACTTTTCTAGTCATAGAGTTATCTATTCAGAAGCCCAGTTTATTTTATATAAATAAACTTTGAATATTCATATTATCTATTATAAATTTCTATTATCTATTTCTATATTTTGAGTTTTGAAAGTGTATTTAAATGAATAGCAGTTAATTTTAATGAAGTTAAGAGGGTTGTTGCAACTCTTACACTCTTTCTTTTTAGGAAGATTATCTTCCCTTTTAAATTTATATTCCTCAAAGATATACTTTATCAGTTTTGAAAAACTGAAGTTTCTCTAATATGCAAGATGCTATAAAGCACAGTTGGGGTATAAAATAAATTTAGTCCTGGCTGTAAATGAAATTGTAGTATAATGGACAGTAACATTAAGTTATTTGATAGAGGTATATATAAAATACAGTAGCAATACAGAGCCAGAGTGGGAATAATTTAATTCCATTTATAGAGATTCAGAAGTATTATGCAGTTTGGTATGGATAGCCTATAGGGTGCTGCTTAGTAGTTTGGTGTGTCATGAAAAATGAGACTTGGAGTTTCTCTACTAGTTAATGATAGCATCTATTCCAGAATAGTGGCTTAAGACCTTATAAGTTTTAAAGGTAACATAATTTCTGACAAAAAAAACAATTACAGTTGTTTTTTAATATCTTTATTCAAGGTTTAGTACTAGTTTTAGTAGAATTTGTGCTGACTTAAAATAGTCTACTAATTCAGAGGGAAACCTTTCTAAACCCTGAACAAAGAAAGAACTGTACTTGGGCATAGTTCTTACCATGTCTTGTTTGGTAGTAAGGCTGCATCAGGATATCTTAACATAATGTTCGTCAATAGAACTAGCTCCTATGTTGTATTAGTGATACACTAGATTTATATTGTATGTGTATAATTATAGAATGCATTATTTGATTGCTAAAAGATAGTTTCTAATTATTTTGTTTCATAGAAGTCAATGATGAAATAAACTTGTTTTGATTTACTGTAGTCTAAATCTTTTCTTTTAATTAAGTCTTCCTAATTTAATATCTTAATGCATTAAAGCTATATTTTTGACAGGTAGCTTGACTCAGATAAAGAATTGATTCTGAATATTGGAGATGGTACTGGAAAAGGTACCACTAAAAAAATAAAATGACTTTTGAGATTTATTATAAATTAATTTGTGCCTAAACATTTCCTTCTGTGGCTTATTTCCTTCTATAATTGTTAATCCTAAAATATTGTCATACCTTGTCCAGAAGAATTTTTATTGAATAAGACATAAAAACATGTGCTGCTATAAGCCATGCTAAATTCTCTACATTTTAGGATAGTGTGTTACTGTTGTCTTAGTAAAAGGAAGGAGATAAAATTAATGAACAATATAAAAGCAATTTCAATTTGCTTTGGACTTTGCAAAGCTTCCTGTTCATGGCTGTATTTAATCCTCTTCCAGTTTGGCTGTATTTAGCTATATATCTGATTGAAATTATATCTGTAGTTTTATATTTGGCTGTATGTGAAAATTTCTTTTAGAAAAGGAGAGGTGTTGTTCTTCACAGAAGTATTTGTATACTATATAATTGGATAGTGACTAAATGATAACTTGATTTTTTAATCGGGCATCTCTTAAAAGTCACAATTTTTATATCTATTATTAAATATAGGAGGATATGTAATGTAAATAATTTACATTTTAAATCTATTGTGATTTGGTACTCTTGATATTACTGATTACATTTAAATTATTTGCATATCCCACTGTCTGTGAGAACCAATTCAATAAAATAAGAAAAAGTTGTCTTTAGGTATTGCATTTGGTTTACTCATTTTTATTTTTAGTAGAGCCCTGTGCAGTAGGATTGGTCCTTTTAATGTCGCTGCACACTAGTTTAACAACTACCTATGTAAACAGTGTGGCAGTTTTTAATGCTTCTGCCAGAGGGCACTTATATGAAAAACTGTTTTACCTCTAGACAGAATAGTAGTGTCTTTCAGGGTGGTGGTGGTGGTGGTGGAGGGGTGTTTTTATACCTTTTCCCTATGAATAGTTATTTGAGTATGCATACTTAAAATCTTTCCAGTCCTAACTCTGTGACCTTAGCAAACCATTTCCATAATTTCTACATCAAAGTCAGAGAGCATACCCTGCATTTCCTTCCATATGAGGTCTTTTAAGTACTAAATAAGAAAATACATGTCAATTAGATAGAAATACTGTCTTGAAAAGATTTATGTTAGTATCTGATAGATAATTCAGCAAACAATTTTTTAGGATCTAATACAGTGAAGTACAAAGTAACTCTTAAGAAATAAATATTCACTCATAGAACGATTCTAATGATTAATTGTAAAGCATATCTGCCATGACAGTTGTGTTATAGTACTATGTTGCCATGGAAGAAAATTTTTATAGACTTGGAATTTGTGGGGGGAAATCAGGGGCATATTGGAAATAACAATGACATTTTCTAAATGAACTATCAAATATCATATCAGTTATTCTATTGGCTCTATTTTAACCTTAGTTTGTAGTATATAGAGTGTTTATAGTGCTGGATGTTGGTGAATAAGTTAGTAAAATGTGGTAGCTCATGTCAAAGAATTTGTAAGCTAGAAAATACCTTCATGGCTCCCAAATCTTACCTCTCGTAACAATTTTTTATCTTAATACTCAGGACAGATAGGCAGTGGCAGCAATATCACTTTCTAACAAATAAAGATGCTTTACTTCAAAATTTAGAATTATTAATGCAAACACAACTTCTGTGGCTTCTAGAATTCATATATTTATTTAGCAAATATTTATTGAGCACCTATTACATGCCAGGCATTTGGGATAATTAAGTGGACAAAGAAAGCTCCCCGGGATTTAGGAGCTTATATTCTAGTGGGAGTGACAGTCAACTATAAACATAAGTAAATTATAGTATGTTAAAAGTAAGTGCCATGGAGGGAAAAAGGAGCAGGCTAAGGGTGGTGCGTATTGAGGTTTAAATAAGATCTAAGCAGGCAGTTGGGCATATTGCAGGTTTAAATAAGATCTCCTAGAAAAAGTGATATTTCAACAAAGGCTTGAAGGAAGGTGTAGTTGGCCAGGTGGATATTTGGAGGAAGAATGTTCCAAACAAAGAAAATAGCCGGGAGTATGTCTGGCCTGTTTAAGGAACATCAAGGAAGCGAATGGAAGCAGAATGAGTGAGAGAGGGAGTAGAATAGAAGATGAAGTTGGAGAGAAAAAGAGGACAAAGATCATGCAGGATTTTACAGGGATTTTGGTTTTTACTCAGAGGAAAATAGTCATTGCAGGATTTTGAGCATGATTTGACTTAGAAGCCTGGCTGCCACTGTTCTGGCAGCATGGGAATCTCAGCTTTGCAAGCCATAGAGAACATGAATTTGGGAGTCTAAAAGGGTCTTAACAAGCCAAAAATGAATCATTCTGTATTCACACTCACCAAGCACCCTGGTGTTCAGAGATATAAAACTGATGCCTTCCAGGGTTCTGTGGTGCAGGTCAGCTTGTTGTATCTTCCCTCTCTTAGCCTTAGGGTTTAGTTTTCTCAATTCTGTTATTTCCCACTAGTTCTCATCTTTCCAACTTCACTGTTGTTCTGTCATCCTTCGTCATTTTATTGATTATTTTAGGAGAGTGCAGAGAAATATGCTTATCTGTCTCCATGTGGAACCAGAAGACTGAGACTATAAAAACTGATTTTTCCAATGTCATTAGAAAAACACCTCTGAAGTACTTGCTCTGAAACTTCTTCACCTGCTATTGTAAAACATCTTGCCAGAATTAACAATCTAATAATGTTATTTTCATGAAACACAAATCAGGCCTTTACAATTTTTTAACTTAAAATATATCTACTATGGCAATAGGAAAAGGATAATCACTTCGTTGTGTAAATGTATAAATTGTGTAAGTAAAGTCTTGTCTCATTATATACCCCATAATTTGAGAGTGCCTGTCCTGGAATAGGTTAGATTTAAAAGTTCCTTTAAGTGAATGGATTTGGTCAGGTTAATGTGCTTGAGAACTTGGGAACTGAGTGGATTGCCAAAAAACATATTTTGGTGAAAACAACATAAGGATAGGAGACTTGAATTTTAGCTCCATTTCTTTATTGCTAAATATGAGATGTCAATAGATCACATAATCTTTCTATGCCTCAATTTCTTCATTTGTAAAAGGAAGGCTTGCAGGTTAGATCACCTCTAACTGTAAAAACTTTATAATAGTGAAGTTGTTTTGGAAGTTTTTTGTGCTTTTATGGAGAATAAATATAATTAATTTTCTAATTTTTCTTAAATGCAGGTTAATGGTGCAATGTAAGAAACCTTTAAAAGTTTCTGATGAATTAGTACAGCGATATCAAATTAAAAATCAGTATCTTTCAGCAATAGTATCTGATGCAGAAAAAGAACCTAAAATTGATCCATATGCATTTGTTGAAGGAGATGAGGAATTTCTTTTTCCTGATAAGAAAGATAGACAAAATAATGAGAGAGAAGCTGGGAAAAAACAAAAGGTAAGATAAATCAAAGTATATACCAAAGCGTCTCTGATGACTTGTAGCACTGCATATAGTACATACCTCTCATTTTTTTCTTTTAAAATAGAATAGATTCATCATTTTAACTTAGAAAAACATTTTTAAAAATAGGTAAATCAGGCACCTATTTTAAATTACAGCTGCCTTCTGTCATGAAAAGATCTTTTTTGTTAGTTATAAAAGTTTTTGGATTGGAGAAGGAGAACTTTAACTTACTAAAATCAGGACATTTAGGTAGATGAACTATTTTAATACTGAGTTAAAATATGCCATCAGTGAATTAATCAGTTTTCAAAAATACAATAGAATACATATCACTGAGTTTATAAAATACATTTTTTTAAATATGTGAGTCAAGAACTTACAGTGTCCCTAAAAGTAAAATGTTATATTAATAAAGTATAGGACATAGAAATATTTATTTGATTAAAAGGTTAAATATCAAATATTTGAGGATCTTTTAAGCACAAGTTAACCCTGCTATATATGTCTTTTGCCTTAAATACAAAATACAAAAATTAAAAGTGTAAAATTATGAAAAGAATTCAGTTATCTGTTTAATACAATAATATGTTTACTATGTGCTAGGTACTTGAAATTTTGTCTTTTTGTAAATATGAAAACCGTAGTGGCTGGGAAGGCTGTAGATACTATATAAAGAATATGGACTTTGTTACGTTATTTCTTTTTATTAAATTTATTAGGGTGACATTAGTTAATAATATAGGTTTTAGGGGTACAGTTCTATAATACATCATATGTTTATTGTATTGTGTGTTCACTCCACCCTAAGTTAAGTTTCCTTTCATCACCAGAACATGGGCTTTGGAGTTTGACAGTTCCCACAACTTATCAGCCATATTTACCTTGGTTATCTTTAGAACTGTTTTTTGTTTGTAAGATGGGCATACTACTTACTTATCATATAGGTTAATTGTGAGAATTAGTAATAATGTCTGCAGAATACCTAGCAGAATGCTTGAAACTGTTTTCTGGATTTTGTTATTGGTAAATGATATACTTCAGCCTAATATGTAATATTGTTTGCAGGTAGAAGATGGGTCATCTAGTGTAACAGTGTTATCACATGAAGAAGATGCTATGTCATTATTTAGTCCCTCTATCAAGCAAGGTAAAACTTCGGTTTCAGAATCAAAATATTGCATTCCAGGACTGTTACTACAAACTACAGTTGACCCTTGAAGAGTGTTGGGATTGGGGTGCTGATACTCTGATTCCACATAGTCAAAAATCCTCATATAACTTGACTCCTCAAAAATTTAGTAATATCCAACTATTGACTGGAACCCTTATTGATTACATACACAGTCTGTTAACATATATTTTGTAATATGTATTTTATACTATACTAGAGGCCTGGTGCACGAATTCGTGCACAGGTGTGGGGTCCCTCAGCCTTTGTGGCTATCGGGGCCAATCGAGGCCCATCTCACCTAGTCCAGGGCTGATCGAGCCGGCCACCCAGGTGGAGGGACTGCGGGAGGTTGGATGGCAGCGGGAGGTTGGCTGTGGGAGCTTAGGCTTTTATATATATATATATATATATATATATATATATATATATATATATATATATATATATATATATATATATATATATATATAGACCAGAGGCCCAGTGCACGAAATTTGTGCATGGGGATGTGTGTCCCTTAGCTCACTGCACCCTCTCCAATCTGGGACCCTTCAAGGGATGTCCGAGTGCCCTCTCACAATCCAGGACTGCTGGCTCCCAACTGCTCGCCTGCCTGCCTTCCTGATTGCCCCTAACCGCTTCTGCCTGCCATCCTGATCACCCCCTAACCACTCCCCTGCCAGCCTGATTGATGCCTAACTGCTCCCCTGCCAGCCTGATTGCCCCTAACTGCCCTCCCCTGCAGGCCTGGTCTCCCCCAACTGCTCTCCCCTGCAGGCCTGGTCGCCCCCAACTTCCCTCCTCTGCCGGCCTGGTCACCCCTAACTGCCCTCCCCTACAGGCTTGATCGCCCCCAACTGCCCTTCCTTGCAGGCCTGGTCCCTCCCAACTGCCCTCCCCTGCTGGCCTGATTGCCCACAACTGCCCTCCCTTGCAGGCTTGGTCCCTCCCAACTGCCCTCCCCTGCTGGCCATCTTGTGGTGGCTATCTTGTGTCCACATGGGGGCAGCCATCTTGTGTGTTGGAGTGACAGTCAATTTGGATATTACTCTTTCATTAGATGGGATAGAGGCCTGGTGCATGGTGGGGGCCGGCTGGTTTGCCCTGAAGGGTGTCCCGGATCAGGGTGGGGGTTCCCTTGGGGCACGTGGGGTGGCCTGGGCGAGGGGCCTGTGGTGGTTTGCAGGTCGGCCATGCCCCCCGGCGACCCAAGCGGAGGCCCTGGTATCTGGGATTTATTTATCTTCTATAATTGAGACTTTGTAGCCTTGAGCAGAGGCCAGGGCAGGCTTGGCTTCCTCCATCGCCAGGGAAACCTAAGCCTCCTGCTCTCTCTGTGGCTGCAGCCATTTTTGTTGGGATTTATTTATCTTCTATAATTGAAACTTTGTAGCTTTGAGCAGAGGCCAGGGCTGGCCAGAGTGGGTGGGAAGCTTGGCTTTCTCTATTACCAGGGAAACCCAAGCCTCCTGCTCGCTCCGTGGCCATAGCCATGTTGGTTGGGTTAATTTGCATACTCGCTCCTGATTGGCTGGTGAGCATGGCTTGTGGGCGTAGCGGAGGTATGGTCATTTTGCATGTTTCTCTTTTCTTAGTGTAGATTCTTACAATATAGTAATCAAAAGTAAAGAAAATGTAATTAAAATCATAAGGAAGAGAAAACACATTTACAGTATTGTACTGTATTTATATCAGTACTGGCATTCATACTGTCTTACATGATATGAAACACTAGATAGTATGCATATTACTAGCACTAGACATCAAAAATGAAAAGATAATGTGAAAAGTTGATATTTATTTATAGGTATAATGATTTATTCATTGGTAATGAAAAGGCAGCAATATGACTGCTTTACGGTAAGCCTAGTATAATCGACATATTTACTGAAAAAAATCTGCTTTTAAGTAGACCGGCTCAGTTCAGACCCGTGTTGTTCAAGAGTCAACTCTAATCTGAAATTGTTGGACTTCTATTCTTTTTTGCGAAATTCTTATGTTTCTTAGAAAGGGATGGATTTCTGTGATATGGGATATCTTAAAATGATGGATCATTGTTTATATTGCACAGGGAGAAGCAAGTTCAGATGATAGAAATTGTGTTTTGAATTGTTAGAACTTCTTTCCTTTTTTACAAATAAAAATATTTCTTATCTGTAAAATAAGATTGGATGAGATCATTGCCTAAGGTCCCTCTTAGATCTAAAAGCTCAATTAATAAGTTAGGCTTTGTGTGACCAAAAATAGAAATAAGAAAAAACTCTACCCAAATAAGGAAGAGAGGGTCTTTCAGAAAAAAAAAAAATTTAGTGGTTGATGGTAGATAGCTGAATGAAATTTGGGTTCTTTGGCCTGTTTACCTACTCTGGGATATAAGGAATGTGTTATTTCCTTTTTGTGCGTGTGGTGTGGCTTTCTCAAAATGTGAACCATCTACCACATTTTGGAGCATCTTTTGAGGTGAAGATTGGAAATCTTGGTTTTTAAAAACCTAGATAATTTTGACATACTCTAAACTTTTAGAACTATTGCTCTAGTGAGTCTTTATAATTGACATGCAGGGACACATGGAAAATGACTTTAATCTTTCTGAAAATGAGGGCTTTTCAAGTCATTAGACATCCTAAGGATGTTTTGGAAGGTTATATACCAAACTGCAAATTGTGGTGTTTTTTCCTTGTGTGGGAATATAAGAGGATTTTAACTTCTATTTGTATTTGCAGTTCTTTTTAAATAATATATTTTTCCCCTCTAAAACTGGGCGGGGGGGGGGGGGTAAAGGGGGGGATAAAATTCTAGAACTGAAATGAAGCTTACTTAAGAGGTAATATTTATTTAGTATTTAAGTGCCTGGCACTGGGCAAAGTGCTTTACCTACAATCTCTCACATTTAATTTTTGCAGTTGCTGAGGCACAGAGAGGTTAATTCAGTTGCCCAGGGTCATACTCTTATTGTTGGAGTTGGAATTCTGATTAACAGTCTTTCTGACTTGAGCTGGAGCACTTAATCTTTGTACTCTGCTTCCTTTACATTCAGGAAGATAGAAAAATAAAATTGTGTGTGTGTTTAATTCTATTCTAATAGAATTGTTTACATTTTTATGTGAAAAAAATTATAGATTTTAAACAAATCACAACTTTTTATTTGTATTATACCCTTATAAATGTAAAGTAATATATCTAGCTTAAATAAGTAGAATAATACTTATTTGGTAGTAGTATAATTTGTTTATTTTCTTGATTGACAAATGTAGATGCTCTACGTCCTACTAGTCATGCTCGTCCTCCTTCAACCAGTTTAATTTATGACTCAGACCTGGCTGTCTCATATACTGACCTCGATAATCTCTTCAATTCTGATGAAGATGAACTAACAGTGAGTATCTTGTTAATGATTAAGGTTATAAGTTTTCCCCCTTGATTTTATATAAATTTTTTTTCAGAAGTGATATGTGACTTGAATACTGTTTTAGCCCTGAACAATAGAAAATACTTTATAATAAATTTCATTAATTGGTTGTATTTTTTTAGCCTCATGTTTGTGCAGTGTTGACATAGTGTCTGTCACATACACACTTTGTTTCTTTGTTTTGTATGTTTGAAGGACTTGTATGATTAAGCTTGATTTGAGCTCTGCCATATGTTCTTTTCCCGCAGTTCTTAGGAAATAGTATTACTTCCTTATCTTTGATCCTCTAGTTGAGAAATGACCCCAGAATCGACTTGTTTAGAGAATAAGTGATTAACATTAAAATTACATGCCTTGTCAATTTATTAAGGAATACTACTACTTTAGAATTTGTTTGACATAATAGTCATTATTATAAGACAGCTAAATACTATAATAAAGAGGAAGAAAAAGTAACATTTAATCTTTAACACCCATTTGCAGAGAAAGGTGAAGATAAAAGGAATTAAAGCTTAAAATGAGATTCCCTAGAATGTCAAGTCTCTGGCAAATTAATGAATTGGGTGCTGCATTATCATAAAAGGGAATTCCTTTTTCATCTGCATAAAGGTAGCTTGGAAACTTCTATAGTACATTTGGTCTTTCTTGTCCTATATAATATATACTTTTAATCCTCTCTCATCATATACATACACACATACATATATGCACATTTGGTGTATTCAATTAAGTGACATAAGCCAGATATAGCTATATATATAAACTTTTATTTTATATCCCATAATATAGTAAATTTTAGGATACCATTTACTGGGTAAATATATCCCTAAACTTTTGGTACTTTTATACTTTCTCTCTGCTACCATTTATGTATCAGCTGGGGCTCTTTTGAGGTAAAAAGGTTGTAATCAGAGATTAGTTTATGTGTTTTTGACAAAGTGGCTAACAGGAACCAAGTTATCAGCTCTAAAAAAAATTGACAGGTTGGAGATACTGAAACTTGGTTTGTTCAATGTATTAAAATTTATTTTTAGTTAGGGATCCTTTTGCTTTGTCATGAGATCTTTCTGAAATTTGTGCTTAGTTTACCTGTTGTAGCATTGTTACTGGTACAGGGGTAAGGAGATTATTAAACAAGGTAAAAGTGTAAACAAGAAATCAGAAGGAATATTGATTATGTAGGAAACTAATGTCTTTAAGGGTACAGATGCTTTCTGAGTATCTTTTACTAAGAAGCAGATCTGATGTTAATTACAACCCTTCTTATTGCAGGTTTTATTTTAATTTTAATAGGTTTTAAGGGAAAGTTACTTTTGCTTCTAAGTGTTTTGAAAGTATGGGTTATTTTCTTTGAAGGAACTTTTTCCTCTGTTTATTGATTTCTAATCTGAGTTCATTGATTGCCTAAAATGTGTTTTATGTCTTTAAATCATAGCTAGTATGTATTTGGCTCTAGCACAGCTTCAAAATATTACTTTTCATGAATGGACTCTTCTTTCAAGTCACATCTGAATGATTACTATCTTGAGATCACATTGGATATAAAACTTGAAATAAATATAAATATGTAGGTGTTTTGTTTTTGTTTTTAATAGCCTGGATCTAAAAAATTGGCAAATGGATCAGAAGATAAGTCCAACTGCAAGGAATCAAAGACAGGAAATCTGGACCCGTTATCTTGCATAAGTAAGCTTTCCCATTCTGTGCTTCAGATAAATCTGTAAACGTTTAATGTCAACAAAATTCTCTACACCTTTGTTTTAAACTGATTAACCTCTTTAGAGGGTTATGTTAAAATGTGTGTTTTATTAACTATAGGCACTGCAGATCTTCATAAAATGTATCCTACACCACCGTCATTGGAACAACATATAATGGGATTTTCCCCAATGAATATGAATAATAAAGAATATGGTAATATGGATACAACACCTGGAGGAACTGTTTTAGAAGGAAATAGTTGTAGTATAGGAGCACAGTTCAAAATTGAGGTTGACGAAGGATTCTGTAGCCCCAAACCTTCTGAAATTAAAGTAAGTATTTTATTTCTCTAGAAAAATAATTTGCTTCTATATTTTCATATATAATTAGTTTATAGCTATATTCAAAATTCATTTCATACTGCCATTTGCAACAACATGAATTGTTCTTGAGGGTATTATGCCAAACAAAATAATTCAGATGGAAAAGGACAGATACCATGTACTTCCCACTTAAGTGAAATATAAAACAAAAGGTAAAGTAACTAACAAAATAAATTCATAGATACAACAGATAGGTGGTTACCAGAGCAGAAGGGGTGCTGGGTGGGGAGGGCGAATTGGGTAAAGAGGTCAAATATATCATAAAGAAAGGAAACTAGAATTTGGGTGGTGAACACACAGTGGAGTATACAGATACTGAATTGCAATGTTGTACATGTGAAATGTATCTAATGTTATTAACCAATAGTCACTAAACTTAATTTAACAAATTTGATTCAGTTTTGTAGTTAACAAATTTGAAGACTGAATTGTGACACTATTAAGAATGTATTTAAGAAGGCGGGGGGTGAGGGGATAAGAGATCAACCAAAGGACTTGTATGCTTGCATATGAGCATAACCAATGGACACAAACAGTTAGGGCGGTGAGGGCTTGTGCTGGGGGGTGGGAGCAGCTGGGGAGAGGTCAATGGGGGGAAAAGGAGACTCATTTAATACTTTAAACAATAAAGAATTTAAATTAAAAAAAAAAAAAGAATGTATTTAAGATGCCCCGCCCTCATGGGCATGGCTCAGTGGTTGAGTGTCAACCTATGAACCAAGAAGTCTTGGTTGATTCCCAGTCAGGGCACATGGCCAGGTTTGAGCGTGATCCCCAGTGGGGGGCATGCAGGAGATCAATGATTCTCTCTCATCATTGATGTTTCCATTTCTCCCTCTCCCTTCCTCTCTAAAATAAATAAAAATATATTTTAAAAAAAGAAAAGAATGTATTTAAGAAAAGAATAGAATTGCCCTGGCTTGGGTAGTTCAGTTGATTAGAGTGTTGTTTTAATATGCCAATGTTGTGGGTTCAATCCCCAGTCAGGGCACATACAAGATGAACCATTGAATGCATAAATGAGTGGAACACCAAATCTTCTTCCCTCCCCTCTCTCCCTTCCCTTCCTCTCTCTCTCTAAAAAAAAAAAAACAATTATATTTACATTTTATTATTTTGTTTCAAGAAAGGAAAAAAATGGCTAGAATTGGTTTGCTTTTTCCCCCCATGGAAGATAAGGTTCTGAATGTCATGGTCTTTATATTGTAGGATTTTTCTTATGTCTACAAGCCTGAAAATTGTCAAGTTCTAGTGGGATGTTCCATGTTTGCACCTCTAAAAACTCTACCAAGCCAATGTCTGCCTCCTATCAAATTGCCAGAAGAGTGTATTTACCGTCAGAGTTGGACTGTTGGAAAACTGGAATTGCTTCCTTCAGGGCCTGCAATGCCATTCATCAAAGACAGGTATGGTTTAGATTTATGTTGTTGGTACAGTATATGAATATTTATTTAGCTTTAATGTTTTTTCATTATGCTGGTTCCTGGAAAAAAATATACTGGTTTTTGAAAATTCTAAAAGTTATTTTCTGATTAATAGATTATAATGGTACTAGAGGCCTGGTGCACGAATTCGTGCACCAGTGGGGTCTCTCGGCCTGGCCCTTGAGATCGGGCCAAAACTGGCTCTCCGACATCCCCTGAGGGGTCCGGGATTGCGAGAGGGCGCAGGCCAGGCCGAGGGACCCCACCAGTGCACGATCAGGGCTGGGGAGGGACACGGGAGGTTGGCCAGCTGGGGAGGGACCACAGGAGGGCTCCAGGGTGTGTCCGGCTCATCTCGCTCAGTTCCAATCAGCCAGACCCCAGCTAACCTACTGGTTGGAGCGTCTGCCCCCTGGAGGTCAGTGCACGTCATAGCAAGCAGTTGAGCGGCCTTAACATATCATTAGCATGTTATGCTTTGATTGATTGAACAGATGACCGGACACTTAGCATATTAGGCTTTTATTATATAGGAAGGATTAGCTGGACATGGATAAACTATTAGAAAACTTAAAACTGTTGTGCTTTGATTCTTTGTCTTCAAAGCTTTTCTTTTTCTATTTTGGTCTAAAATTGTAAATGACTCCCATGTGTACATTTGTCATATTTTCCACAGTTTTCTAATTTAAAGTCTGTGAAATTGAGTTATCTTATAATTGGTATCATCTTAAAATTGCTGTAGTTTCTTTCCACAGACGTCTCTAAAATTAGGATTTTATTTTATGTTTTTACAATCAGTGGCATCTTAGAATTCATGGATATTTGTAGTATAAGAAATATATAGGTGTCAATAAGTGCATACAGATTTTATTTATAATTTTGGAATTGGTTGGTCCTCAGCCCACAATAATCTCCTAGAGCAGTGATGGCGAACCTATGACACACACGTAGCCATTTCTGATGACACGCGGCCGCATGCCGAGGATGAAACATTTGCTGCTCCTGAGGATGAAACATTTGCGAAATAATGTTTTTTCCTCAAAGTGACACACTACCCGAGTTATGCTCAGTTTTTTGGCGAAGTTTGACACACCAAGCTCAAAAGGTTGCCCATCACTGTCCTAGAGTGAATATATTAAACAGAAATGCATTTTAATTGTATTTGAAATTTTAGCACTAATTTTGCTTTCATAATTTTCACTGTTACTGAAAAACATTTGGGATATTTTTAGTTACTTTTCACATTACTAATATGTTCCTTTATGTATATATTTGATTTTCATTTACCCTGGTGATGCTAGTGACGGAAGTACAGTGGATCAAGAATATGGCCCTGCTTATACACCTCAAACTCATACTTCTTTTGGGATGCCTCCTAGCAGCGCACCTCCTAGCAACAGTGGAGCAGGAATTCTTCCTTCTCCATCTACCCCTAGGTTTCCAACGCCAAGGACTCCCAGGACTCCAAGGACTCCTCGTGGAGCTGGTGGACCTGCTAGTGCCCAAGGTTCAGTCAAATATGAAAATTCAGACTTGTATTCACCAGCTTCCACCCCATCCACATGCAGACCCCTTAATTCTGTTGAACCTGCAACTGTTCCTTCCATCCCAGAGGCACACAGTCTTTATGTAAACCTCATTCTTTCAGAATCAGTTATGAATTTGTTTAAAGACTGCAACTTTGATAGTTGCTGTATCTGTGTCTGCAACATGAATATCAAGGGTGCCGATGTTGGAGTTTACATTCCAGATCCAACGCAGGAAGCACAGTATAGGTGTACCTGTGGCTTCAGTGCTGTTATGAACAGAAAATTTGGAAACAATTCAGGATTATTTCTTGAAGATGAACTAGATATCATAGGACGCAACACAGAATGTGGCAAAGAAGCAGAAAAACGTTTTGAAGCTCTCAGGACTACTGAACATGTTAATGGAGGACTAAAGGAATCTGAAAAATTGCCTGATGAGTTGATATTACTGTTACAAGATCAATGCACTAATTTATTTTCACCCTTTGGAGCAGCAGACAAAGATCCTTTTCCTAAAATTGGTGTAGTTAGCAATTGGGTACGTGTTGAAGAGCGGGACTATTGCAATGATTGCTACCTTGCATTAGAACATGGGCGTCAGTTCATGGATAACATGTCAGGAGGAAAAGTTGATGAAGTGCTTGTGAAAAGTTCATGCTTACACCCCTGGTCCAAAAGAAATGGTAAGTATGCTAATGGAATAATTTTTGTTTGTTTTCCTTTAGATGTATGACTTGGCTTTTCTTTCTTAAGAGAGTATTAAAGGCATTTTCTAGGTAGCCAACAGAGACACTTAAATTTAGACTTAAAACTCCTTTAAGAATGACATTTTCAAAGGGAGAATTTCCTAGCAGTTTAGTTTAATTTCAAAATAAAAGTAGGGTTATTGTAAATCTGTAATTATGTATTTATGTAGATGTATAAAAGGTACTTT